>NW_024070195.1:47659632-48039482 GCF_014754425.2 Oryx dammah
ACCCTCCCCGCGCCGCCCGCCGCCCGGCGCCACAGCTCCTCGGGGGCGCGGCGCAACCGCCGCCTCGCCGCGTCCGCGCGCGCCGGCCCCAGGCCGGGCGTCCGGCCGGCTCGCGCCCTCTTCGCTCTTTAGGGGTGACTGTGATGCTTCGGGAACTTCACGGGCAGCAGGGCTCGGAACGGGCGGCGCGAAGTACCTCGCCGGGAAGGGCCAGGAGCGGGGACCCAGCCTTCGCTCAGCCCGGCCCCTCCGCGCTCAGAGCATGCGCCGGGCTCGCGGTGCGCACGCGCGCGCGGGGCCCGCTCCCCTCAGCTGGCCGCCGCTTGGGGCGCGGGGCGCTACCTGGCAGCGCGAGGAGGCGGCTGGGAAGGCGCTGCACGCGCTTCCGCTGCACCGGGGGCGGGCTTCTGAGTCTTCAGAGGACCGGCCGCTCTGGGCGCACCTGACGCGCCTGACTGCGAGGACCTCCAAGGGGCAGGGAGAGCAAAACCGTGGAGCCAAGTCGAAACGCGCTGAGTTCACACGCTGTGGCTGGACCAAGTGGAAGTCTGCGGTGGTTAATAACTCAGACAACCAAACCAAAATCCGGAAGTTCGCTCCCAAAGCAACCTAGACTTTGCTTCACGGAGACGGATACCAAGTGCTGATGAGGATGTGGAGTAACTGAATTCCTCATGCTGCTGGACTATAAAGTACTAAAAAAATAAATAAATAACTTTCGAAAACAATTTGGCGCTGTACTATAGAAGCCAAGGCTATGGTTTTTCCAGTGGTCATGTATGGATGTGAGAGTTGGACTGTGAAGAAAGCTGAGCGCCGAAGAATTGACGCTTTTGAACTGTGGTGTTGGAGAAGACTCCCGAGAGTCCCTTGGACTGCAAGGAGATCCAACCAGTCCATCCTAAAGGAAATCAGTCCTAAATATTCACTGGAAGGACTGATGCTGAAGCTGAAACTCCAATACTTTGGCCACCTGATGCAAAGAGCTTACTCATTTGAAAAGACCCTGATGCTAGGAAAGACTGAAGGCGGGAGGAGAAGGGGATGACAGAGGATGAGGTGATTGGATGGCATCACCTAGTCAACGGACGTGAGTTTGAGCAAACTCTGGGAGTTGGTGATGGACTGGGAGGCCTGGCTGCTGTAGTCCATGGGATTGCAAAGAGTCGGACACGACTGAGCGACTGAACTGAACTGAACTATAGAAGCCAACCCTGTGACCCAGCAGTTCCATGGTTATGTGTACAGCCAAAAGAAATGTGTGCTTACAAGGCACCAACAGTTATCAGAATGTTGACAGATGTATTTGTTTTAATATCCCCAAATGGAAATAACCAAAAAGTCCATCAAAGATAGAATAAGGTAGTACATTCACAGTGTTCATATAATGGGATACTTCTCAGCAATGAAAAGAATGACCTACTACAGGCGACAACATGGATAAACTGCAAAAACATAAAGTCGAGCATAAGATGTCAGACAGGAAAGGACATAGGGGTAAGTCCATCTCTATAAAGCACAAAAATAGTAAAAATAATCTGCTAAAGGTTATGATAGTGATTACCTAGGTGAGGAGGGGCTAGTGAATGGGGGAGGGGCTTCTAATGGGCTCTGGTTGTTGATCTTGGTGCTAGTTACACATGATTTGCTGAAAATCTACTAAACTGTACACTTACGCACATGTTTATGTATATGAATGATGTGGTGCAGTAATTTAAATTTTTTAGTTTCAAAATTTACAAATGTTTTAGCTATAATTTCGATATAGTCTTGTAAACATAGTAGTTATTTGCAAGAAATTTAATATCAGATAACCACCTTATCTGAAGGATTTGGTTAGTATTGTCTGGTAAACTTAAGTAGTATAGACACCCCCTTTAAAAGAAAAAACAAAGCTCATTGAAGAAATGGACAAATGACTTGAATAGACATTTCTTCAAAGAAAGTATACAAATGACTAATAATTACAGGGAAAGAGGCTCAATATCGCTAATCATTAGGGAAATGCAAATCAAAACCACAACGAGATATTATTTTACACCCATAGGATGACTATTATAAAACAGACAAAAGTCAGAAAATAACAGATGTTGGCAAAGATGGTGAGAAATCGTAACCCTGACACACTGCTTTCTGGTAGGAATGTAAAATGGGGCAGCAACTATGGAAAACAGTATGGCAGTTTGTAAAAAAAAAAAATTAAAACTACGAATAAAAAGGAGGCACATTCTTAACAAATGCTATACTGTGGATGAACCTTGAAGACATGCTGAGTCATAACAGGGCAAATACAATATGATTCCGCTTATATAAAGTAACTAAAGTAGTCAGATTCATGGAAACACGAAGTAGAGTCGTGGTTGCCAGAGGCAGAAGGGAGGTGAGAATGAACCCATAGTATTCAATGGGTACAGTCTTACTCTTGCAAGACGCAGAGTCTTGGGAATGGATAATGATCGTGGTTGTGCAACCATGTGACTATTTCTCGTACCCCTGCACTGTACACTTAATGTTAAGTACTTTTTACCACATTTTTTTTTTGAAAGGGGAAAAGAAAAATTCTTAGTGAATCTCAGAATAAATCTGAAAATTCAAATTTGAGAGAAACTTCTTTTGAGAAAAATGTCTTCAAGGAGATCCTCCCCAAATCATTATTTTTCTTCTCCACCTCCCGCCCTGCTTTGCACTTCCACAGGATTGTTGGACATTCTCAGTGCAGTAAAGTCCACCTTTTATTTAACTCAAGTCCGTACCCAAGGACACAGCAGAGCTTCTTATACTCCCTTTAGTGAGATGCATGCCTGCGTGTTAAGTCTCTTCAGTTGTGTCCGATTCTTTGTGACCCTATGGACTGTAACCCACACAGGTCTTCTGTGTCCATGGGATTCTCCAGGCAAGAATACTGGAGTGGGTTGCCATTTCCTCCTCCAGGGGATCTTCCCAACCCAGGGATCAAACCCACGTCTCTCATGTCTCCTGCTTTGGCAGGTGGGTTCTTTACCATTAGCTCCCCCTGGGAAGCCCTTTCAGCGAGATAAGGAAAGCCTATGTAAAAGTCCTGCAGTTGTGCTCTAGCAAAAATGGCAATAGAATTAATCTGAAGGGCTCAGAAGGAAATTTTACCTACTGTGACTAGAAATGAGGGGCACAAAATTGTTTTAGGGAAAACATTCTGAAAAGTCATACTTTTAAGTCATTTAATGATTGTCTGAATCTAGTACCTTCCCTGACCCAGAAGAAAAATGTCTATTGATCTTTGCTAGTCATTTTCCTGCATCTGACTCTAATGAATTAAATACTTTTCAGAGATCACAAATTGTAGATGAATGAAATGAAAACCATCAAAGAAAAATTAGAACACATTCTTAAGAAATCCTTGAGAATTTTACCACTTAGACCACAGGTCTGTAAACACATATGAATGCATCATGGGCCTCATGAGAAGCTTAGTGGAAGCCATAGTATTGGTCTAAACAGGTAGCATCTAATAGTCAACAAAATCAAATAAATGATACTGGAAAATTTTTAAATGTAATACTTTCTACTCAGACCCCAGAGTGCTATTCCAGGTCTTAAAAGTTGTTTCACAATGGATCTTAATATCCTCACCTGTAATATGGAATAATCTACCTTACAGGGTCATTCACTCAAAAAAAAAATTTATTGTGCCAAGTTCTGTGCTGAGCATTGGGTATTCAGTGATGGACAAACATCAATGAATGATGGATACGATTTGTGCCCTCTTGGAGCTTATAGTCTTGGAAGAGAGACCGACATTATGGCTATATCTCATAATTATATGAAGAAAATTAGTCAGTGTAATGGAAATGTATAAAATTTTAAATTGAAGCCAGAGAAGCCTTTCTGACAAAGTGGCATTCAATCTATTATCTGTAAGGTAAATGAGTCAGCTGGGTAAAGTATAGGCAGAAAAAGATATTAAAAAGAGGAATCACCAAGCACGATGGCCCGAAGCAGGAAATAACCTGATGAGTTTGAGGAATTGAAAGGGAGCCAGTGTGGAGGAGTGGTATAAAACGAAGTGGTATGAAACGAAGGCATGAGGGAGGCAGGGGCCAGATTGTGCAGACCTGGTAGGTCACATAGGCAGTTTGGATTACATCAAGAATATTAGGAAGCCTTTGAAGGATGTTTAGTGTGATGATAAGAAGATCCACTTGGAAGATTACTTTGGCTGCTACAAAAGGATAGAGTAGAGGAAAAATGGACCAGTGGAAGGCTGATCTAGGGGAGAAATGATGGAAGCTTGCTGAGCTGGTAATAGGGTTGATTCGGAAAAGTGGATCTATTTGTTTTTAAGTTTGGAGGTAGAATCGCCTGGACTTGGCTATGGAGCAGGAACAGAGGGAACATCAACAGTGACTCGCAGTCTTCTTGAATGATCCCCTGAAATTCTGATTTTTTTCCACATGCCAGCAGGCAGTTTTCAAACACTAGCTAGATTGTCCTACAATTCAGTACAGTTCTGATACTATCCACCTGGAGATGGCGTCAGATTCTGCAGGTTAGGGGCTCAGTCCTGGAGGCCTGCCCTCTTCACCTCCCACCCCCACTTCAGCACAAGTCCAGGTTATCACCTGTGTTTCTAATCAACTACCATCCTCTCCTTGAGGGCAATTAATTTGCTACTGCGGCTTATGGAATTCAGAAAAATATTTTATTTACTAGATATCGGTTTATTATAAAAGAATATAGGGACTTCCGGTGGTCCAGTGGTTAAGAATCCACCTGCCAGTGCAGGAGACACAGGTTCAATCCCTGGTCCAGGAAGATCGCACGTGCCGCAGGGCAACTAAGCCTGTGCACAGCAAATACTGAAGACTGCAAGCCTAGAGCCTGTGTTCCGAAAGAAGAGAAGTCATTGCAATGAGAAACCTGTGAACTACAACTAGAGAATAGCCCCTGCTCACCACGACTAAAGAAAGCATGTGCAGCAACAAAGAATTAGCACAACCAAAAATAAAGTATTAAGTAAAAATGTTTTAAAAAAAGAGTATAACTCAGACCAGCCAGATAGAAGTAACACATAGGGCCAGCTATGGGGAAAGGTTGGGGAACTTTCATGCCTGTCAGAGCCTACTCTCCCAGCATCTCCATGTGGTCACCAGCTCTCCAGGCTGGTCCTTTTGGGATTTATGGATGCTTCATTTCATAGGCATAATTTACTTGATTGTTGGCCATACGTGATGGAACTTAATCTTCAGTCCCCCTTCCCCTCCCAGAGGTCAGGGGCTGGAACTGAGAGTTCCTACCCTCTAATTATTGGGTTTATTCCCCTGGCAACCAGCTCCCATCCTCAGGTGACATTGGGATTTTCCAAAAGTCACCTCCTAAACATAACAAAAAGCACCTTTAAGGCTCTTATCCCATAGGAAATTCCAAAGGTCTTAGGAGCTCTATCCCAGGAGCTAAGAAGGACAAAGACCAAACATTTTTCATATTACAAATCACAATGTCACAACACATTGCCGATAGTGGTCACTACAGGCGCTAATGACAACTGCTAACCAGTGTGAGTCAGAGAACAGTCAGTTCACTCTAGATTCCTTTTTGGTTTTTCACAGATTGTTTTTGTCTCACATGAGCTAACTATACCATCCATACACTTCTAGATTTAAGGTACTTATTAATACATTGTTAGAACATAAAAATCTTTATTCTCCTTCACTGCCCAAGTCTTTCTCATATACACATTTGTTTTTGTTGAAATGGTCTTAATGTACTGAAAGATCTCTGAAAGGGCTGGATTGTTTAGACAACTGATTTTTGAGGACTTCACTGATGGTACATATGGTCTTCCTTGTACGTCTCCTGGAATATTAGTTTAGATAGCATACTAATGATCTGACAGTTAATGCATTCTCAAGACCTTATTCACATCCAGCATTTTGTCACCATTCCATTTAAATTCTTCTCAATGTTATCACCAAATAAGTAGGGGAGTATATGATCAACCCTATTTTTTTAAATTAAAATTTATTGATTTTAATTGGAGGCTAATTACTTTACAACATTGTATTGGTTTTGCCATACATCAACATGAGTCCGCCACGGGTGTACACGTGTTCCCCATCCTGAGCCCCCCTCCCACCTCCCTCCCCGTACCATCCCTCTGCCCTAGGTGATGTGCCCTGCAGGTAGATTAGGTATAGGAATCCATTTGTTTTAATGGTCAATTATGAATTCAAGTTCATTGAGTTGTCCATTCCCCTGATTTACAATTATTAAGCCACATACAGTGGTGGGGAAATGTTCTACTTATGGTAACAATCAAATCCTTGCTCACAACAGAATTTTTTTCCTCTCAAACATAGTCATTTCCACATTGATCAGAGATTGGGATTTCATGACTGAAGCTATTTTAAAAATTGAGTTACTATCAACCAGAGGGACAAAGAAATGGATTGGGCAGGCAAAGGAGGGTGTCTGGGAATGAACAGAAGATTAACTACCCATGGCAGTTTTACACTGATGCCTCGTGCAGTGTGGGAGTGTCCCAGATGGTAGTATTCATATTTGAAAGCCACTATGGCAATGGAATGTGCAAAAATACATCTGAATGAACACATCTCCAGAAATGCCAATGGCATACCTCTTTTTTTTCCCCCGCTAGTTGCATTTAAGAGTTTTTCTTCATTTTTACTGTTCTATAGTGTCTGAATACGAGTTGTTTTTATTTTACCTACGATATCTGATGAGCTACTGCAATAATGTCTTTCTTCAATTCTAGGAAATTCTCAGCCCTATCTCTTCAAATATTACCTCTAACCTATTTTATTTTCTTCAACTGGAGCTCCTATTGCATGAAGTCAGCCCTTTCTTATATTTTTCATATCTTTTGTGTTTAGGGCTTCATTATGTGTGATGGATGATCTCTCAGTTTACTGATCTCTCCAATTACAGTTTAAATGTGTCCAATGAGTTTGTAATTACAGTGACTATGTTTAAAAAAAATTTAGATGTCCACTGCTATGTTAAAATCTCTATTTTTTTCCTTGTAGTCAAATTATTTTATTCCTTATGCTTTTGAATCTTTTTTGCATTGCTGTAATTATTTTGAACACAATTAATTAGTCCCTTTTAGATTGTTCCATTATTTCTAATTCTCTTTTTTGTTTCCTTTGATGACTCTGCCTTATTATATGTCTTTGTGTGATTTATAGTTTAGGAATGTGAACTCATCTTCACTGAGACTGTGTTTTCTATGTGACTGGGACTGAGCTCCTGCACAGTGATTTAATATCTGCTTTTGATGTTTGCTTTTTCCAAAGTCAGAGTTTTAAAATATTCATGGATCTGGGACTAGCATTTATATTAAATTCACAGCTGTAATTACTACATTACATGGATAGTATGAATTAAGAGACCATACCCACACATGGTATAAATTTGGGGTGTGACTCTTGAGAAATGTCTTGCCTATTCAGAACCCTAGAGGATGAGAAGCTTCCTTGCTGCTTCTCTGAAATTTTACTTGATCTAATTTTTCTAGTTCTCTTTTCACAGCTTGGTGGCTCTTCTAGCATCTTATCTTTATGTAAGTGTCTCACTTCCAACTCTGTCTTTCACCAAGACCAAGACATATCTTCAGTCCTTTGGAGTCATTAAAACCTCTGTTTTGAGACTCAGGAATGGCACTGTCCTGGATTGTTCCTTTTCTTTCTCTTGATTTAGGCTATGTGTTCTTGAGTGTGTTTGTGTTTATAGTTTATCTAGCTGTGTCTGTTCATCTAAGCTTGTCAAGTTTATGTATACCCAGTGGCAGGGTTGAGATCAGCTCAGTCAGCTTTGTTACAGGAACAGGAAATCTTGCTCTGTTTTTCATATCACATTAATTCTGATCTGAGCCCTCACTCGTTAGGGTTGTAAGATATCCAATGTGGTAGGTGGTGGTTTAGTCACTAAGTCGTTCCAACTCTTGCAACTCCATGGACTATAGCCTGCTAGTCTCCTCTGTCTGTGGGATTTCCCAGGCAAGAATACTGGAGTGGTTGCCATTTCCTTCTCCAGGAGATCTTTCCTACTCAGGGATTGCATCTGTGTTTCTTGTGTCTTCTGTATTGGCCAGAGGATTCTTTACAACTGCACCACCTGGGGACACCCTAAAATATCTAATATCAGTCTTTAAATTATGAGCTCCTTCCCCTTTCCACAGTACCGCAAGGCTTGTCAGAGGCTTGCACAGTTTGCAAAACCTGGGGAAACACCTCTGACACAGTCAACTGTAATAATCACTGACGTGTGCGTTGCCTAAGGTCATTAAGTCTATTTGAATAAATCTACATCCTTTATAACAGGTTTGGTCATAAGTACCTTTTTCGGTTCCAGAAAAACATCTACTTCTGCCTTATTGACTACGCCAGAGCCTTTAACTGTGTGGATCACAACAAACTGTGGAAAATTCTTCAAGAGATGGGAATACCAAACCACCTGACCTGCCTCCTGAGAAATCTGTATGCAGGTCAAGAAGCAACAGTTAGAACCAGAAATGGAACAATGGACTGGTTCCAAATCGGTAAAGTACTACATCAAGGCTGTATATTGTCACCCTGTTTATTTAAATT
The DNA here is from genome assembly GCF_014754425.2 of Oryx dammah. Lineage (NCBI taxonomy): Eukaryota > Metazoa > Chordata > Mammalia > Artiodactyla > Bovidae > Oryx > Oryx dammah. The sequence continues at coordinate 47,668,218 of NW_024070195.1, forward strand.
ATATGCAGAGTACATCATGTGAAATGCCCAGCTGGATGAAGCACAAGCTGGAATCAAGATTGCTGGGAGAAATATCAATAACCTCAGATATGCAGAAAGCAAAGAGGAACTAAAGATCCTCTTGATGAAAGGGAAAGAGGAGAGTGAAAAAGTTGGCTTAAAGTTCACCATTCAAATAATGAAGATCATGGCATCTGGTCCTATCACTTCATGGCAAATAGATGGGGAAACAATGGAAACAGTGACAGACTTTATTTTCTTGGACTCCAAAATCACTACAGATGGTGACTGCAGCCATGAAATAAAAAGACACCTGCTTCTAGGAAGAAAAACTATTACCAACCTAGACAGCATATTAAAAAGCAGAGACATTGCTTTGCTGACAAAGGTCTGTCTAGTCAAAGCTATGGTTTTTCCAGTAGTTATGTATGGATGTGAGAGTTGGATCATAAAGAAAGCTGAGCACTGAAGAATTGATGCTTTTGAACTGTGGTGTTGGAGAAGACTCTTGAGAGTCCCTTGGACTGCAAGGAGATCAAACCAGCCAATCCTAAAGGAAATCAGTCCTGAATATTCATTGGAAGGACTGATGCTGAAGCTGAAGCTCCAAAACTTTGGCCACCTGATGTGAAGAACTGACTCACTAGAAAAGACCTTGATGCTGGGAAAGATTGAAGGCAGGAGGAAAAGGGGATGGCAGAGAATGAGATGGTTGGATGGCATCACCAACTCTATGGACATGGGTTTGAGCAAGCTCTGGGAGTTGGTGATGGACTTGGATGCCTGGCGTGCTGCAGTCCATGGGGTCCCAAAGAGACAGACACGACTGAGCGACTGAACTGAACTGAACTCAGTCTCAAACTCCCAATCCTTCCTTCCTCACCACCCCCACTCCCTTGGCAACCACCAGCCTGTTCTCTATGTCTATGAGTTTGTTCCTGTTATTATAGATATGTTCATTTGTGTCATGTTTTAGATTCCACATATAAGTGGTATCATATGGGGTTTGTCTTTCTCTGTCTGACTTACTTTCCTTAGTGTAAAAATCTCTAGGTCTATCCATGTTGCTGCAAATGCATTATTTCATTTTTTATGGCTGAGTAATATTTCATTTGTCTTTTTTGTCTTTTTATACAGTTGGGTAAATCTAATTATAAATCAAACTGTAAATTAAAAAAAATCTACCTCTGTTTCATCGACTACACTAAAGCCTTTTTCTGTTTGGATCATAATAAACTATGGAAAGCTCTTAAAGTGATGATAACACCAGACCATCTTACCTGTTTCCTGAAAAACTTGGATGTGGGTCAAGAAGCAACAGTTAGAGCCCTGTATGGAACAACTGATTGGTTCAAGATTGAGAATGGAGGACAATAGAGCTGTCTGCTGTCTCCCTGTTTGTTTAATGTATACGCTGAGCACATCATGAGAAACGCTGGGCCAGATGCGTTACAAGCTGGAATCAAGATAGGTGGGCAGAAAGCGAAGAGGAACTAAAGAGCCTCTTGATGACAGTGAAGGAGGAGAGTGAAAGAGCCAGCTTAAAACTAAATATTAAAAAAAAAAATAAGGTCATGGCATCTGGCTCCATGGTGCTTGTATGTGCTCTGCGTGCTCAGTTGTGTCTGACTCTTTGCAACCCTATGGACTCCCTATCTATGTGATAGAAGGGGGGAATGATGGAAGTAGTGACTCTTCTTGGGCTCTAAAATCACTGCTTATGGTGACTGCAGTCATGAACTCAGAGGACGATTGCTTCTCAGCAGGAAAGCTAAGATAAACCTAGACATCATGTTGAAAAGCAGACATTACTCTGCCGACAGAGGTCTGTATAGTCAAGGCTATGGTCTTGCCAGTGGTAATGTACATTTGTGAGAGCTGAACCGTAAAGAAGTCAGAGCTCCAAAGAATTGATGCCTTTGAACTGTGGTGCTGGAGAAGACTCCTGAGAGTCCCTGGGACGGCAAGGAGATGAACCAGTCAATCTTAAGGCAAATCAACCCTAAATACTCACTGGGAGGACTGATGAGGAAGCTGAAGCTCCAGTATTTTGGTCACCTGATGGAACAAACGACTCATTGGAAAAGTCTGTGATGCTGGGAAAGATGGAGGGCAGAAAGAGAAGAGGGCGTCAGAGGATGAAATGGCTGGATGGTGTCCCCGATGCAATGGACATGAACTTGGGCAAATTTTGAGGAACAGGGAGGTCTGGCATGCTGCAGTCCATGTAGTCACAGAAAGTCAGATATGACTGTGTGACTGAACAACAACAATATTCCATTGTGTATGTATACCACATCTTTATCCATTCATCTTTCAATAAACTTTTAGGTTGTTTCCATGTTTTGGCTGTTGTGAATAGTGTTATGAACATAGGGGTCAATATATCTTTTTTTTCAGGATGATGTCTGTGTTTATTAAAAATGCAAATTCCAGGGCTCAGCCTTTACCTACTAAGTCAGAATCTCAGGCCAGGACCAGGGAAACTGTTAACAGTTCCTAGGTAATTCTTAAAGAAAGTGTGAGTAACACTGGAGATGGGAAAGTCTGGCTTTATTTCCCAGCACATGCTTATGGGCTTATCACATTGTATGTGTCTTATTAACTATGTTAATAGTTATTAGAGCTGAGAATGTTTTATGAAATATATAGGCTCCTCTATCCATGTAAGAAGCACTTATGAAGCAAATAAAGAGTTACAATTCTGTGAAAAAATAAAACATACCTGGGATATGAAAATTTTAACTACTCCCTATACCATTAGAACACAAACTTTCTATGGAATTGTTGCTTGGCAAGAGAGGAGGTCAGGATTTTTTTCCCCCCCATGGCCTGAGTATACATTTTTGCTTATGTTGCCTGTGCCATGCTGCCTGCCTATTTTATTTATTTATTTATTGGTTTTAATTTTTTAAATTAATTTATTTTTAGTTGGAAGGTAATTGCTTTACAATATTTATTGGTTTCTGCCATATATCAGCGTGAATCGGCCATAGGTATACGTGTGTCCCCTCCCTCTTGAAACTCCTCCCGCCTCCTACCCCTTCCCAGCCCCCCCCATGTGTCATACAGGAAATTTCCACTGGCTATCTAATTTTCCATATGGTATATATATGTTTCAATGCTATGCTTTCAATCTGTCCCACCCTCTCCTTCCTCCCCTGTGTCCACAAGTCTTTTCTCTATGTCTGTGTCTCCATTGCCTCCCTGCAGTATCTTTTTGACTACTTTTTATCTTTACAGTTTTATCTGAGTATATGCCCAGGCATGGAATTTCTGGATCATATGGTAACTCTGGTTTTAGCTTTTTCAGGGAACTCCATAATGTTTTCCATAATGACTGCACCAATTTGCATTCCCACAACAGTATTAGAGGGTTCCCTTTTCTCCACGCTCTCTCTAACATTTGTTATTTGTAGACTTTTAACAATGGCGATTCTGACTAGTGTGCGAATTGTACTTTTGACTTTGTTGTTGCTGTTGTTCGGCTGCTAAGTTGTGTTTGTAATTATCGATGGTGAGCGTGTTTCCATGTGCTTGTTGGGCTCTGTAAGTCTTCCTTGAAGAAATGTCTACTTACCGACCAGCTACTTTTAATTATAGTGAAAGATCAGATCTGAAGGACTTAGCTTGGTTATGTTGATTACTAAATGCTGAAATCATCTAATGAAGTAAGAAGAGCAGTCTCTATAAATGAAAACATTAAATTAAAAACATAGACTCTGATCCATCTTGGATGTCGAATTGTCATAAGAATCTTTTTTATTTTCCCAATTTCTTACATCTTTTAGAATTCAATTTTTCATATATTTAAGACAGATTTGCTTAAGTATGTTTCTATTATTTTTAACCGGTTAAGAAATATCAAAGGCTGAATTTGCTTTCTCCTTGACTTTTGTATTGTACCATGTGTAACTCTTCCATAACTCATCAAATTCTACCTTTGTACTATTATCAAATGTGTGCATATTTCATTTCTTCTAATTGAAAAATTTTATTCAAAAGTTTCTGCTTCTAAAATAGTAATGATGCTACTCTGTCTTCTCTTAGATTGTAGGGAAAAATTTATCATACTCTCTTGAAATTTCCTCCCAGAACTTTTAGACAGATTAAAAATTACAATAAATAGAGCAGATTATAAACAAACATTTTAAATGAAAATATGTGATACTTATTGCTGAGATAAAGAAAACTTAACTAGAGAGATATATTATGTATATTATTGGAATCGTATATTATGTTTTGTCAGTTCTCTCCAAAAATGTGTAAAACTCATTTATAAAAAGGCAAACAGCACAAGTAGATTTATGTAAGATAAATAGTTACAGGAATGCTTTCATCTCATATTTTGTAACTTGATATGGAGACTGTCTATTCTTGAATTATAAGGATTTTTAATAATACACTTTATTCTTTTTCTTGATGATGTAACGTTAGGGTCCTAGGGTATTAATTGGATGGTATTAATATGGATATTGCCTATGAGGGACTCTGGTTTTTTGCTGGAGGTTAGAAAAGCATTGCTGAGATGTAATCAGAGAACTGGACTTGGGTGAGGAGGCTCCCTTGTCTCTACTTGTTTTCCTTGTTTGTCCACAGCCAGGCGCAGGGCTACCCAGCACCATCTGTGCTTGGGGTGCGCTCAGCACTTCCCTTTGAAAGGTGGCAGGATCTTGGGGTAGTGGAAGTAGTTCTGGGGGAATCACAACACTTGGGTTCTAATTAGGCCACTTTTAATCTCAAATTATGAGATCAGGGTTTCTTCTTTCTAATTTATTTTTCATTGAAGTATAGTTTAAAAACAGAATCACTGTATTGCACACCTGAAACATTGTAAATGTATTTAACATGGGTAAAATAATTTAATGGACACTTCACAAGGAAACGTGTATGAATGAGCAATAAATGCATGAAAATGTGCTCAACATGATTAGTCATCAGGGGAATGAAAATTAATACAACAGTGAGATACCACCACACTTTTTTTTTTTTTTACTTTATTTTACTTTACAATACTGCATTGGTTTTGCCATACATTAACGTGCATCCGCCACGGGTGTACACGTGTTCCCAAACCACCACACTTCTAAGCATGTGTTAGTTGCTCAGTCTGTTCAACTCTGCGACCCTGTGACCTGTAGCCCATCAGGCTCCTCTGCCCATGGAATTCTCCAGGCAAGAGTACTGGAGTGGGTCACCATTTCCTTCTCCAGGGGATCTTCCCTACCCAGGGATCGAACCTCAGTCTCCTGCATGCAGATGAATCTTTACTGTATAAGCCACCAGCGAAGCCCACTCACACTTCCAGAATGGCTACAATTAATGACTGACAATACCAAATACTTACAGAGGTGTGGAACAACTGGAACTCTAGTTCAACCACTTTGGGAAAGTGTTTGACAATTTCTTGTACAATTAAAGAAATGTCCTCTCTATGACTTAGTAATTTACTTCCAGGTGAATTCCTAGTCCTAACCCCAAAGAAAGAAAATACTATGTGTATGAGCTGTACAAGAATGTTCAAACCCACTTTATTTGTACTATCAAGGGCTTCCCTGGTGGCTCAGATGGTAAAGTCTACCTGCAAAGCAAGAGAGCAGGGTCAATCCCTGGGTTGAAAAGATCCCTTGGAGAAAAGAAAGGCAACCCATTCCAGGATTCTTGCCTGGAGAATTCCACAGAGTAAGGAGCCTGGGGGGCTACAGTCCATGGGGTCACAAACAGTCAGACATGACTGAGCAACTAACTTTCGAAGGGAAAACAATTCAAGTAGCCACTAACAAATGAATAGTTACTAAACTATATTCATAAAATGAAATACTACTCATAATTAAAAGGAACAAAATAATACACAAAACAACATGAATGAATCTCAAAAATTTTATGATGAACAAAAGTCTAGCACACCAGAATAAGTGCTTTATAATTTCATTTAAGTTCTAAAGCGGGGAAATATAATCTAGGATGAAAAAAGTCAGAACAGTGAGTGGTTCCCTCTGGAAACATGTCTTGACAAGGAAAAAGCACAGGAGAATGTTCTAAAGTGAGAAACATAATCTGTACTTTGATGTGGGTACGTGTTACACAACTGTGTACATGCACCAAAACTCATTGAATTGTACACTTAAGACTATTTGTTTCATTGAATGTAAATTATACTTCAGTAAAAAAAAGTAGAAAAGCAATGTTGTACTTCTTTTCTGGGAGACACCACTTTAGTAATGTGACCAGTGAACTATAACACTGAGGAGCAACCTGAGTAGGGTAAATACTCTCTGAAGATGCCTCCAAATAATTCTGCCCATCCCTGTACATCCTTCTGTCAGGCAGGAGAGCTTACATCTCCTCCTCTTGAGTCTGACTTGGGCCTGGAGATGCTTTGTCCAGGGGAACGCAGAGAAGCGACGTTCAGGGTCTCTGAGCGCAGGCACGAGTAAGCCCTGCTCCCTTTCCTCCTTATCTCTGAGACTCAGTAGCCATGCTGCAGTGAAATGTCTGAGTCAAGTGGGGGTTCCCATGGCCGAGAATGAAGGCCTCTGCGGCCCTGTTGAGCTCCCACGTGACAGCTGAGGGCCAGCTTAGACGTGGACCCCCAGACTGAGTCTCACCAGCCTCCTCAGTGGCACGTAGAGGAGACAGGAGCTGCCCATGGAGCCGGCCCAGGTCGCAAAATCACAAGCAAAGAAATAGTTATTGTTTTAAGTTACTAAATTTGGGGGCTGTGTATTACACAGCATTTGATAGTTAAAACAGCTGGAATTAATACTGAAATGTGAAGAAAAATACCATCTATATGCTACAAATATGGAGGAATTTCTCTCAGTATATGTGGGATCAGATCAAAGGAAGACATGTGGGGCTTCTCATAATTCCTTTCCCGAGGAATGAATTTCTAGGAGCAGAGGAAATTCTGGTAACATGAAATTCCTGCTGGAAAAAGTACATTGACATGAATGGGCAAGAGAGAAAGCAGGAGGGCTGTGGAAACAGCCATAGTCTTCTTACAAGGTACCTAAGAGTACGGTGACAGTGAAGGCCATTCTGGGAAGATCCAGACAGAAATGGGGAACATGTTCTTGGAAGCTGGAGAAAGGGTGATTCTTGTTATCAGGTATCAAAGAACTTGGCTGAATTATGTTCTCGTTCTAGTGTTTTGTTCCCGTGTCCACTTCCCACTTGGTCCTGTACCTCGAGCCTCTGCCTCTCATGCACCTTTCAGGTCGCTGCCAGGATGACCTTTCCAAACTGAACTGTAAGACTTTCCACTCCAGAGTCTGGATCAACTCTTTCTGGCACATAATTGTCAAATTCTTAGCATGACGTTGACCTGGTCTTGGGCTCTGGTCTCCTCTCTCTCCGAATCCCTCCATGTCTTCCAGGTTACCCTGCTGTTTGGAATAAGTTCCCAGAATACATCATGTTATCTGATGTCTCTGTGATGTTGATCTGATGTTTTTTCTCCTAGAATTCTCTTCCCTCCCTTCCTTGCCTTACTAACTCTTCTTATGCTAAGAATTAATTTAAACACCACCACCCTTAGGAAGTCCTCCCTTATCATCCCACATTGAATTAAGTATCTTTACCTAATTCTAGTTCTTCTAGAATCCTCTTCTAGTGTCATGATACATTTAATATTGTCCTAGTTCTTAATCTGCTATGTAAATTTTGGTTTGCTTTAGAGCACCTACAATGTATCAGGCCCCATGCTAAATCTAACTGCTAAAGGGGTGATTAATAAACACAGTTCTTGCTCGTATACAGCTCATAGCCTGAAGAGAAAACAGCAACTATAAGTGCTACAAAAGAGACCTCACAGGAAGACCCATGGAATTAGGAATCTTTAGGGTCAGACATTTCTGCCTATTGCATTTTCATGAGTTCTATGATGCAAAGTTCTTTATTTCATGAGGCAGCAGATTAAATTTTATTATTGTTTTTTGATTTAAAAAAATTAAAGCATGCATTTAAAAAATTATTTCTTTGGCTGCACCAGGTCTTTGTTGCAGCATGCGGAATCTTAGCTCCCTGACCAGGAATGGAACTTGTGTCCCCTGCAATGGAAACACAGGATCTTAACCGCTAGACTGCAGAGAAGTCCCTTAAATTTTCAGAGTGTATAATATATTTTTTTCTTTTGTTTATCTGAACAATCTCTCTAAAATTTTTATTCATTGTTTCTACATATGGTCTGGAGGTACTCAGGATAAGCTCACTCTTTCTTCTGTATGTTAGCTCTTCACGTATTTTAAGATAAGTAAGTTATATGGCCCTGTGTATATCCTGTTTGGAGGGAGTGATGCTGAAGCTGAAACTCCAGTACTTTGGCCACCTCATGCGAAGAGTTGACTCATTGGAAAATACTCTGATGCTGGGAGGGATTGGGAGCAGGAGAAGAAGGGGACGACAGAGGATGAGATGGCTGGATGGCATCACTGACTCAATGGACGTGAGTCTGAGTGAACTCCGGGAGTTGGTGATGGATAGGGAGGCCTGGCGTGCTGTGATTCATGGGGTCGCAAAGAGTCGGACACGACTGAGCGACTGAACTGAACTGGACTGATATCCTGTTTTGGGCAGAAATGGGTGGAGTGGAGTGGAGTGGTGTGGTTAAATATCCCCATTCCTTCAGAAGGAAAAAGCATTTGTTTAGGAGGTAGTATTTGATGACCAGTTAAAGGTGGTGGGTTGAACACAGGCCCTCACCTTTGCTGCCTCTCCAAATCTCACTCAAATGACCATAAAGGATTTTTTAAAAAGACATAAATGTCTCCCATTCAAACAGAATGATCGAGGTACAACAGGAAAAGATTTTGGAAGCTGGAGAGTAGGTGGACGGATGAGTAACCCTCACTTGTCATAATCTTTTATCGATGAAAGCAGAACTGTGAACAAGTAGTGGATGAAATCTAGAAGGGAGCCATCTTGCACACAGTCCTTCTCAGAGGCTCGGGAACTGGTGATACCAAGTACATTATGCACACCTTTTTCTTCCATGTTTTGACATCTGGGGCCTTACTTCATGAGGAGACTGCACCTCCCAGAGCCAGCCAATTCCTGGAGATGATAAAGATCCCTTTTGATGTGCCTTTCACCTGTAAACCAACCAATCCTGAGCCCACATCACCCCCACCTCTTCTATATCCCAGGGCTAGGTACCGGGCGGCTAGGGACAGCCCCGATGCCACAGAGCTGAAATTAATCAAGCTGCCCAGTCCTCAGCCTGCTCGCCCTGCCCCTCTCACACCTCCCGTGAAAACCACAATAAAGGCTCTTGCCTCCGGCTCCCCATTCCCCTCTGCCTTGTGACCAATCCTGGAGCTTCCCCATGTGGTTCTAAGGCATATGGCCTGCTCCTCCTCTGAGGACAAGCGAATCACAGGCTATCTTTTACATGGCAGTTGTTTCCTAAGCTGTTGGCCTCACCGTATATGGATAAGTATAAAACCTAAATTTTAAAGTGCCAGGAATCTCTGAAAAAGAAGGTAAAGCAGGAGGATTTGGGGAGTTTATATAAGAGGCAGTTAGACACTCCAGTTGTCCTTGGCTGTTCCCCCACCCCCTTAGCTGCCACCACGCATGGCTGCTCAACCCCCCTCCCCCACTCAGCAGAAACTTTGCTTTCTAACAAAAGTGAACCAGAGCAGGCACTAGGCCCTGGAGTGAGGCCACTACACCAAAAACAAGAGTAGCAAGTGCAAGTCTAGTAGTGAAGAGAGAAACCATAGATTCATTCCACTCCAAGATTAGAAGCAAACAGACTGAGAGCCTCCAAGCAAAACATAGGACACACTTTCTCTGCAACTCTAAGAAGCCCAAAGATAGTCCTAAACATCCTGATAATTGGGGGTCTTTCCTAATTCCCCTCAGCCAGATCACTCTGTAGTGAAGCCCACCAGTCAATATGTCCTGCCCATGCACAAAGAGCTTCAACTTGGACTTGAACGCTTTCACCCTTAGATGAAGTGAACAGACAAGGATTCCAAACAGAGAAAAGTCTGCAACACCAGTGACAGAGACAGAATAAAAATTTAAGCTAGAATTTATAGGAAACAGAAACTAAGAGAGAGGAAACGTTATAAAAAACCTCAACTCAATCTACAGAAATATAAGGAAAAAATAATACATTCATGAAATGACCAGATGAGTACCAAAAAGAAATTTATGAGAACAAAGAAACAATTCCTGGAAATTCTCTAGGTCTCTCCACGTTGCTGCAAATGGCATTATTCATTCTTTTTAGGGCTGACTAGTATTCCATTGTGTATACGTGCACATATGTACCACATCTTCATCCATTCCACTGTTGATGGACACTTAGGTTGTTTCTACGTCTTGGCTATTGTAGACAGTGCTGCTATGAACACAGGGGTGCAGGCATCCTTTTGAAGGTAGGATCCCTCTCGCGGTGCACTAGACTAGCTGTAGCACAGGCTCAGCTACTTCTCAGCATGTGGGATCTTCCTGGACCAGGGATCGAGCCTGTGTCCCCTGCATTGCAAGATGGATTCTCAACCACTGGACCACCAGGGAAGTCTCTAGTTTTAGTTTTTTTGATGAACCTACATACTGTTTTCCATAGTGGGTGCACCAATTTATATTCCTTCCAGCAGTGTAGGAGGGTTCCCTTTTCTCCACACCCTCTCCAACATTTGTTAGTTGTAGAATTTTTATGATGTCCATACTGATGGGTATGAACTCTTTATAGTTTTGATTTGCATTTCTCTAATAATTGGTGGCATTGAGCATTTATTCCTGTGTCTTTTGGTTATCAGTGTGTTTTCTTTGGGAAAATGTCTATTTAGATCTTCTTCCCATTTTCCCCCCCAAAATGGGTTATGGAGTCATATGAGCTGTTTGTATAATTTGGAGATTAAGCTCTTGTCAGTAGCATCATTTGAAAATATTTTCTCCCAGTCCATAGATTTTCTTTTCGTTCTGCTTATGGGGTTCCCATAAGCAAAAAGGTGGTACAGTGGTAAAGAATTTGCTTGTAATGCAGGAGACACAAGAGTTGTGGGTTCAATCCCTGGGTCAGAAAGATCCCCTGGAGTAGGAAATACTGCTCCAGTCTTCTTGCCTAGAAAATTCCATGGACAGAGGAGCCTGGTGAGCTACAGTCCGTGGGCCCACAAAGAGTTGGACACGACTGAGCACATGGTTTCCTTTGCTGTATGAAAGCTTGTAAGTTTGATTAGGTCCCATTTGTTTTTAAGTCTAAACATTTGTAGACATTACAAGGTCTGGAAAAATTATCTTCTATAGGATTTCTTTGGAAGGAATGATGCTAAAGCTGAAACTCCAGTACTTTGGCCACCTCTTGGGAAGAGTTGACTCTTTGGAAAAGACTTTGATGCTGGGAAGGATTAGGGCCAGGAGGAGAAGGGGACGACAGAGGATGAGATGGCTGGATGGCATCACTGACTCGATGGACGTGAGTCTGAGTGAACTCCGGGAGATGGTGATGGACAGGGAGGCCTGGCGTGCTGCGATTCATGGGGTTGCAGAGTCGGACACGACTGAGCAGCTGAACTGAACTGATACACATTTGTTCAGGAAGCTAATGGAGACAGTGCTTTATTAAAATGAAAGAGTCAGCAAAGAAAGGGGCACATGCAGGGGCACACACAGAAAATTACGTTAAATTTTCTTTGTAAACTAAAGCGACAGAGATGATCATGACTACAATTTTTTAATTAATCTATTTTGGCTGCGGTAGGTCTTTTTCGCTTTTTTCGCTTTCTCTCGTTGCGGTGAGTGGAGGCTCCTCTTTGTTGGGTGTGCGGGCTTCAGCAGTTGTGGCTGGTGGGCTCTGGAGTCCAGGCTCAGTAGTTGTGGCACACAAGGGTGTGTTGCTCCCGGACATGTGAGATCTTCCTGGAGGAGGGATCGCACCCATGCCCGCGGCATTGGTCAGTATAATGTCCGCTGCTTGACACAAAATATAAGATCAATAAATATAATATGTTTTTTGATATCTGCTGCTTGACACATGATATAAGATCAACTCATGTCTGCTGCTTGACACATAAGATCAATAAATAAAGATTCCTTTCTTCTATACCTCTAAATCAAAGTACCTAAAAACTGTCCTCATATCAAAATACATTAAAAGCCTCTATTAAAAGCATTAGTAATTTCCTGTCAATAGAATAACTGGGTTAACAAATACAAAAATTTGAAAAGAAAAGAGAATAGTGATATGCTTTGATTTTTTGGATCTACCAATAAATATTCCTTGAGAGAATTATCATAATATAAAATAATATTTTGATACTGAAAAATTGTAGTTCTGTACCTACAAAATGAAAATCAAATAACTTACAATTGACTTAAATTGTTTCATGTTTTCCCAAACCAACATGATGGTTACCAAATCAAAGAGGAAATCATGCCAGTTAATCATAGCATAAGCTTTTTTCCTAATATGGTAGAAACAGTTTTAAAGTTCTTACTGTATGACATTTTAGGGTGTGTATTTTCTCAGAGGACGATTAGTGACATATCATGTGCCTGTTTTTTTTTTTTAACCAAGTTGCTACCCAAGCTTTGTTTGGAGCCCTGAAAAGTCCAGGTTTCTGACATTATAATTAAGTGATGATGTGATCTGACCTGGATTTGTATATGGAATAATCACATGTCATCTCATAGTTAGTTTGAATTTTGTGTTTTAGGAATGAATTTGCATGGAAAAGAAGAGCTTTCTAGAAATTTTGTTTTAAATGGCTTGGGGAATTTCATTAACATCCTCAATCAATATAGTATTACTTGTTTACCAACCTGGTATCAAATGTCAATACCATATACCAAGGCAGGTCACCTGTGAAAAAAAACTGAGAGAATCTTAGAAGGTTCCTAATGTCAGCCCACTCTCATCTGCAATCTACAATTCATAATTTCACATTTTCACATTTCCTGAATATCAATATTACACAGCCTCTTAAAATGCAGGTAGTGAAAAAGGCAAATGATGTTGGCAGAATGAGGCCTTGACTCGGCTTTAGGCTCATAATCTATTTCTTTCTGTATCATTGGAATCCAGTTAATATAATGTGGAAACAGTGCTACCTCGATCGCCTGAGAACACTTTCCCTGCTTCCCCAGTCCTCCCAGTTACAGTCTTTTCTTCCACAAGTTTATTAAGTTTGAATTTTACACATATTTGTGTGATTCTTTTATTTCATTATTCTCACCCCCTAGACTGTAAGTTCCCTAAAGAGAAGCACTTCTATTTTTGGCTCAGAATTGTAACCCAGTGTTTGGCAGTGTGCCTGGTTAGGGGTAGATTTTCCACAAATGGTTATCGAATGAATCAATAAGAATATATACTATTGAATACATACTATAAGAATACATACTATACATAATCCCTGGTTGTCCAGTGGCTAAGACTCTGCACTTTCAATGCAGAGGGCCCAGGTTCCATCCCTGGTTGGGGAACAAGATCCCACATACTGCAGTTAAGAGTTTGCATGCCACAACTAAAAGATCTGTACACCCCAACAATGATCGAAGATCCTGCGCGCCACAACTAAAACTAAAATAAATATTTTTTTTAAAAAAAGAATACATTCTAATTAGAATGGTCATTTTACCTCAACAGAAGTCACTGCTATGGAAGCAAACACATAGATTCTACCACTAAAATTGTCCCATTATGACTTTGGATTTTGTTGCCAAAAAGCATGTTTGCTCTCAAGTATAGTCAACTTGTGGTTGGGGCACTTCAGTGAAATAACTGCACAGGGGTGATGAATGGGACGATGCAAGTTTCTCCAGGATCACTGACTATGAGGAAAGATGCCAAGGACCCCACCCCCTGAAGAAACTTCCACAGTCTTCATACGTGAATTATGAAATTATGTTTCATATCATATATGAAATGTGTCACAATTATGATATATTGTGATATATGGGCCCTCTGGGCTTCCTAGGCATTGGCTCAAAGACAACGCCTTATCTCACTTCCCTCCAGCCCATCTGCGCAGAAGGCTGGGGAGGAGAAGGGGACGGAGGGGCTGTGGAGTCAAGACAGTCAAGAAGAGCACCAGTGAGAGCGAGCTTCACTGTGAGAGGGGAACTATTCCGTGATGCGGGAGACACTGCGTCCCCCCCTCCAAACCAGGCTGTGGCAGTGCTAACAAAACGGTTTAGAAAGGTGGAGGGTGCCCGCAGGGAGGGTGGTACTGCTGTGTGCCCTGTGCCGGCTGAATGAGGGAGGGCAGTGGAGGGTGCCTTTTCGGGAGGAGAGAAGGAAGGGCAGATGCAACCTGCGCACCTGTGCTTTTGTGTTGAAAGGGTTCATAGTTTTCCCGCAGACGCGGTGAACAACGCTAAAGAGGGCTGGGCTGCCGCCATCTCGCGGGTACCCTGGCCCTGCCCCACCCCCAGCCCGCCACCGGAGGGTGGCTCATCGGTGAGTGGGCTGCCGCTGCCGGTTACCGTCAGGAGAGGCTGCGGGCAGGGATGATAAACCAGAACTGGACCTCACACCTCACAGTCTTCTGGGAATCTTGCAGCCAGAGGTCTCCTGGAGCCATCCAAAGAACTCACCCTGAGGACACCATGAGTCAGCTTTAGTGTGAGAAACAAGTTGGTAAAAATCCAAAATCATATTCAGCTCAGATCTTGTAAACACTGAAAAGTAAGTTTGTGAAAACAGAAAAGCAATTGTGGAATAAGCTTTCCGCAAATACGACCTGGCTGAAACCACTCTGACCTACTCCTTAGCGTCTCTGTTGAGGAATTTACTGGAAGGCAAATTAAATTCACCCAGAGGACCAGCCAGAATTCCATCCTCACCCACTGAGGTACAGCAGCTGTACAGGGTTACTTGCTCTTGGCTATAGCAGTGTCCGTGAATAAGTGCTTGAATATAACATGTCATCACATCATATCGTAATTTCAGTATAACATAGGAATTTTTTCTTTAATAGAAGTCTGCACACAGGGAGCTCAGCTCTGTACCCTGTGATGACCTAGAGGGATGGGATGGGAAGCGGGTGGGAGGGAGGTTCAAGAGGGAAAGAATATATGTATACTTAGGGCTGATTTATGCTGTTGTACTGCAGAAACCAACACAATATTGTAAAGTAATTATCCTCCAATTAAAAATAAAGTTTAAAAAATATAAGAAAAAGAAGCCTGCAATGGAGTCATTGTTTAAAATCTATCATAAGCACGCTAATTTATAACCAGAGCCTGGACTTCCTTATATTTTAGGATTACTAGCACTACGTCTGCTGTGTTACTTACAGCTGGTTAACTGGACTTATTTCTTGGCAACTGTTTTAAATTCCTTAGCAATATTAGAGAAAATATTAGAGAAATTTAAATTTCTTAGCAAAATTAACGGAGAAGGCAATGGCACCCCACTCCAGTACTCTTGCCTGGAAAATCCCATGGACGGAGGAACCTGGAAGGCTGCAGTCCATGGGGTCATGGAAAGTCGGACACGACTGAGTGACTTCACTTTCACTTTTCACTTTCATGCATTGGAGAAGGAAATGGCAACCCACTCCAGTGTTCTTGCCTGGAGAATCCCAGGGACGGGGGAGCCTGGTGGGCTGCCGTCTCTGGGGTTGCACAGAGTCGGACACGACTGAAGCGACTTAGCAGCAGCAGCAGCACTTTTAGTGGAAAAGAAGTTGTTGCCTTTAGGATTAATTGTCTTGAGTTTAGATATTTTAGAAGTCAGGACTCCTAGCTGCAAGCAACAGATACCTTAAGAAAAATAATTCATTAAATGAACATTAAGTAGTTCTGAGAATCTCTGGGAGGATGAGGAAGCAAGGCTTCAAGTCTACAAAGCCAGAAACCAATCCCTAAATCATGTTCAGAAACGGGTGTTGTGAAGATACACTCTCCCTTCCGGGCAGATACTGCAACCCCGGCGGCTGATCTCATCAGGACCCAGAACCGGATGCAGCTTCAGCACTGCTGCTGTTGCTCACGTTAGTGTCCTTACCAGCTGTGGCCACTGCTGCCACAGCGTGTCCCTGGAAAGGGCCCCCTGTGGACACGGCCTCTCCATGTGCTTAGCTGTGGCTTCAGAGTCTGGCGCAGGTGGATGTGGTTGGCAGAGCCTCGTTCACACTGTGGGCATCAGCAGTGAGAGGCTGGGAAAGGGGAACCCAGCACTTGCAGCCTCTATGGAGGAAGGGGCTCTACCTTGTAAAGGGCAGGGGCTCCCACCCCACAGAGGAGAACCGGCAGAACGTGTACGTGCATGTGTCAGGCTGGAGATTTCTATTGGAAATTCAGGTTGAGTCACTGAGTGTGCTGTGTGGTTACTTGCTCAGTTGTATCTGACTCTTTGCAGCCCCATGGACTGCAGCCCACCAGGCTCCCCTGTCCGTGGGATTCTCCAGGCAAGAATACCTGAGTGGGTTGCCATGCCCTCCTCCAGGGGATCTTCCCAACCCAGGGATCGAACCCAGGTCTCCCGCATTTCAGGTGGATTCTCTACCATCTGAGCCACCAGGGAAGCCCTGAATAGTCACTGAATAGACAGCCGGGTATGTGGGTCTGGAGTTCAGGGGAGAGATGGAGGGCGAGAAACATGAGTCGTCATGGTGATGAGGCTAAAGTCACGGAACTGGGCAAGGGGAGCTCAGGAACGCGTCTGGATAGAGAAGTAGAGAATGGGGTCTAGTTCTTGCGGACAAGAGAAAGAACACGTAAAGGAAACCACCATCCTGGACTCACATCTCAAGAGCCTGAGGTCACTTGAAGAAAGCTTCATGAGGAGGAAATGTTGGTGAAAAGAGAACTGACCCCAATTACTCTCTAGACTAGGGTCAGTACCTCAGTAGGACCGTCACTCAGGGCGCAGCAGAGTCCCCGCATCAGTGTCCTGCCTCGCGGGCACCTGCAGATGCTGACAGCCCGCGGCCTCGTTCACAGGGCATCGGGGACACACTGGGATCGACTGGAGCTCTTTTCAGTAACCTGGGGAAGGATGTTGCTTTGTGTGACATTTCCCCTTTTGTCTTGCAGCACAAAGCTGAACTCTATTCACCAATGATACAAACCATTCAATTAAGAGTGCGCTTTTCTAGGCGGGAGGGTGATACTGAGGGATGGTCTCTGAACATCATGGCAGGAGTCTGAGGGAAAATGACACTGTTTAAATAGATTTTTCTTCTTGTTTAGTGTGAAAAGGTAAGGAAGTATTTTGTCTTTTTTTTCTTTTTCCTTTAATACACAAAAACCACTGATGTATTTGTCTAAGAGGACTCAGAGGAGAGTGAAAAAGCTGGCTTAAAACTCAACTTTAAAAAAACCTAAGATCATGGCATCTGGTCCCATCACTTCATGCCAAATAGATGGGGAAAAGTGGAAACAGTGAGAGACTTTATTTTCTTGGGCTTTAAAATCACTGAAGATGGTGACTGCACCCACGAAATGAAAAGATGCTTGCTCCTTGGAAGGTAAGCTATGACAAATCTAGACAGCATATTAAAAAGCAAAGGCATCATTTTGTTGACAAAGGTCCATATAGTCAAAGCTATGGATTTTCTAGTAGTCACGTATGGATGTGAGAGTTGGACCATAAAGAAGGCTGAGCACTGAAGAATTGATGCCTTTGAACTGTAGGGCTGGAGAAGACTCTTGAGAGTCCCTTGGAGCAAGGAGATCAAACCAAAAGAAACCAAACTAAAGGTAATCAGTCCTGAATGTTCATTGGAAGAACTGATGCTGAAGCTGAAGTTCCAGTACTTTGGCTACCTGATGTGAAGAGCTGACTCACTAGAAAAGACCCTGATGCTGGGA
The DNA here is from genome assembly GCF_014754425.2 of Oryx dammah. Classification (NCBI taxonomy): domain Eukaryota; kingdom Metazoa; phylum Chordata; class Mammalia; order Artiodactyla; family Bovidae; genus Oryx; species Oryx dammah. Next base: position 47,685,990 of record NW_024070195.1, read on the forward strand.
AAGACTGAAGGCAGGAGGAGAAGTGGATAAATGATGAGATGGTGAAATAGCATCACCAACTCAGTGGACATAAATCTGAGCAAACTCCAGGAGACAGTGAAGGACAGGGAAGCCTGGTGTGCTGCAGTCCATAGGGTCTCAAAGAGTGTGAAGCAGGATGTTAGTTCCCTGACCAGGAGTCCTAACTGTCTATGACAGAGTTCAGTGGCTGGGGCCTAAGTCCTCCAGACCTTGACTACGTTGACAAGAAAGAATTCTGACCAGAAGGTGGAAGGTAAAGAGAAAAGTAAAACATTTATTGGGAAAGCAGAGTACATGGAGAAAGATGCATGGGCGAACTCTGCCAGAGAGTCCCGAGAGCCGTGCCTTTGGGAAGTTTAAATCCTTTATAGAGGGCGGTTTTCTGGGTCTCTGTCTTCCCTCTGGCCAATCATCTTGCTTTGCCCCCCTGGCTGATTTGTCTCTGGACCCTCCCCTGGGTGCCCACAGCCTAGACGCACAGATAGTGTCACAGATTATCGTGTCTCACTGCTAGCTCTTCTTGACTTTAAAAGAGAGAGATTCTTTGCAAAGGAAACGGATCCTTGTATAACATGGCACCTCCCTCTTTGTTTTTGTGAACAGCCACATGGAACAAAGCCCTGTGCATCCTCAGCCAAGATGGATTTCAACACAAAGGTGCCTGGGAGGAAAGAAGCAAAACTCATTATGGCCTGGCATTGTCCTCTGGCTTTTGATACCCAAGGAGTGTGTAGTGTCTCTCTGCCCCAAGGAAGGGAGGAAGTAGAGATCCTTTAATCGTTTATTCAAACAAGGTGCCACGCTTCTCTTCTCGTCATGACTGTTACCTTGAAGTGTCCATAGGAGACAAAACCTGGCTATTTACCGTTTCCGTTGTTACTTCCACATTGGAGGACAAGAGGCAGATTGCAGATGCCTGCAGCCCGCGTGTCTTAGGAAATGCAAACAGCAGGCTAGTTGTAAATGCCTAATTTGGAGTCCATCTGTCTCCTGCCTCAAAGCCATATCCTAATGCCTGACCTCCACATCCTTTTAAATATTTTTTAGACTTTGGGGACTTCCCTTTTTGTCCAATGGTTAGAAGTCTGGCTCCCAACACAGGGGGACACAGGTTTGATCTCTGACTGGGGAACTAAGTACTGCATGCTGCACTGTGTGACAGACAAAATACCCCTCTAATAAAAACAAAACAAGAACTCTTTCTGTGTACTTCACATGCCTTTGACATGGTGACATTCAGTAAACTCTTGGATAAAAATAGTTAAATGTGACAATGGCTGCTGAAATCTAAGCATAATTATCTCAATGAATCATTCTTCCATATTTTGAATATTAGTTTGTTTTCTTTTTTAACCATACATATGAATAAGGTCACTAGGAATAAATCATAAATAACCAGAACGGGTTCTTATGATGTAACTTTATAGACACTGAACGCTTTCCTGTTCCACCTCTTTTCAAAAGAAAAAATATATACTCCCATAGTTCTGGGGTGATATAGAAAATCAAATGGTTAGACAGCCAGTTCTTTGGTTTAGTCCTATCTTCAGGCTGGCTATATGATCGGAAGGGACCAGTGCAAAGTAACACTGTGGAGCCCCTTGTTCAAAAAATAGGGGAAAAGTGCCACTAAAGGAGCTAAGATATAATGCTTTTTCTTAATGTTTTTATTACTAAAGATGAGCTGGGAAATAGTGACACCTAAGTAACAACATAACTTTCAAACTGAAAATAATGTCTTTCATGTCATAATTTTCATTACTACAATAAATAGCAACATGATAATATAATATCTTGAATGATCATAAGACTTCTGTCTTGGATTTCTGCAAATTAATTTATTAGGTCATCAAATTTACACTTTTAGCAACTTCGTTTTCAACTGATATAACAGAAAGTAGTATCAGTCATGTTTGGCAAATACAAGACCACACAAGATTTTTTTACAGTTAAAATTTTTGAGGTCTGCTGATGCAGCTGTTACTGAAGCACTTAAGAGTATTTTATAAGCTGTGACAAGGGTGTGATATATTTCTGATTAGTTATTTTGAAATATAAATTGTGACACATGTAAATCTCATGCTTCTTGTGGAACAATTTTTCTAGAAAGATATAATTCTTCATACCAATACATTTTGTGTAAGCCCAAGTGGAAATTTAATTTTCAATGAAAATGTATATATGGCATTAAATTTTTAATTAAAATATAGTTGATTTAAAATTATTAATTTCTGCTGTACAGTAAAGTGATTCAGATATATATATTCTTTTTCATATTCTTTTCCATTATGGTTTATCACAGGGTATTGAATATAGTTCCCTGTGCTGTGCAGCAGGACCTTGTTTATCTGTCCTACATGTAACAGTTTGCATCTGCTCATCCCAAACTCCAAGTCCACCCCCTCCTCCTCCTCCCTCTTGGCAACCATAGGTCTGTTCTCTGTGTCTGTGAGTATGTTTCTATTTTGGAGATATGTTCGTTTGCATCATATTTTAGTTTCCACCAGTAAATGATATCACATGACATCTGTCTTTCTGACTTATTTGACTTAGTGTGATAATCTCTAGGTCCATGTTGCTGCAGATGGCATTATTTCATTCATTTCTACGGCTACATGGTATTCCATACGATGGCATTTTAATGTTTCGTCTGACATTTCCTTTAACTGTGGAGGTCTTATAAGAACCTAAAGTGGCTTCATGACTTTCATAAAATTCAGTGGACCCATTTATACATGCATTGTTGTATCTTCAATTTCAAGGAAAAAGCAATTTTAAAGTTATCTTCCTTCTTAACAATTCATTCATTCAAAGCCATTGGGTTGGCCAAAAACTTCATTCTGGTTTTTCCATAATGTCTTACAGAAAAACCCAAGCCAAACTTTCTGGTGAATCCAATAGCATTCTTTACCACTGAATAGAACAATCTTTGCACTTAATTTCTATTTGTAAGCCTGCAGCAGTTTTCAAAACCTAAGATTCCAAACTCCTTGAAGAATTGAAATAACTCCCTTAAAAATGCTTAATGCAGTCTCTATTAAGTCTATATTTTTATTGCATAATAATTTTCTTTATTTTGCAATACACTACAAAATAAAAGTCTACCAAGACAAAATTTACTGAGTTTACTGCCTGAGCTTGGGCGTTTCCTGCCCCACTGAGCTGATACGATGTCTGTGCAGATGCAGCGCCCCGGGGCTCACAGAGGATGGACGGGCAGTGATCCTCCCAGCACTGTCCCTAGCGGAGGCCCTCCTCGCTCCCTGCTGCTCCAGCCTTTGCCAGGCCAGTCTCCGATCACCTTGGGACCCCGCACACCCCGGCTGCCTGCCCCAAGGCACACAGGTGCCCGCCAGGTCACCCGGTGCTGGGTGGCTTGGCTTCCTGTGCAGGCCTTGCTGGTGGCCTGAGCCCACCTGTGCATGCAGGCACCCTGCCTGTCTGCGGTCAGTGCCTGCGCGGGGTGCCCTCACACCTCACTTACAAAGCACAACCTCAAGGGGAAATTATTAATAATTTCGAGACAGTGTGAGTCCTTCTGAGAGCATAGCCCGAGTCTCACACATGAAGCCCAGTCTGCTGACCTCCTGTTACAGACTGTTCTATTGGTCCTCTCTGAATGCGCACCTGTAAGCTCACTTTGCCTGGGGCGTGGTAACCAGTTAGCCAAGTAAGCTCCAGAAATTGCAAGAAAGCTCTGTTTCCACTCTCTCAGTGCTGCCCTCCGTGGTTTTAGTTTTGCACATTATTGCCTGGATTCTTCTCCTCTAGCTCTGAGAGACTGTGGCCCAGGTTCCTGGTTTAGCACAAGCTGCTGGAACCTCAGAGCTCTGAGGGATCAAACAATTACTCAGTAAAAACACAATGATCAGGTCCTGAGTCCCTGCAGGTGTGAAGGCTCTGAGTGCCAGAGGGTGGAAGTGTAGGGGGTAGGGTGGGGAAAGAGTGGCCCTGGGGTGCTTGATAAAAGGCAGGACTTGACTATTTCTATTTTATAGAATGTATTGAAACACAGCACTGCATTTTCAATCCATAATTACAATTGTCAAATTATTCAGAAAGGCCAGGTGATTATTTAGAGTGTCAAGGTAGTCAGAGAAAACATCAAAGTCTAGCTCTGGTTTTGTGTCGAGTTGCTCACTTCCTGTATCACTTCTATTTATCCTTATAGCGTATAGTGTTAGTCACTCAGTCGTGTCTGACTCTTTGTGACCGTATGGATTGTAGCCTGCCAGCTCCTCTGTCCATAGGACAGAGAAGGTTATTGACGTTTTGATTTGCTGACCTGGCCCTCGGCAGGAGCAGCTCCGTCTTGGGTCTAGAAGTGTATTTCAGCCTAAGTTTTCTTGGTCTCTATTCTGAAGGCATCTATTCCTTCTATTCCTGTATAACTTACTTCTTCAAGTGACAGACAGTAGGAAATCATAGATTTTCTTTCCTCCAGAGGCCAAAAGAAAATGTCTGTGAAACTTGAGATAATACCATTCTACCTTCGCTGTGCCTGGGTGTCCTGGGATGCTCGTTAGATACAGCTGAGACATGCTTCACTCGGGAGGAAAAAGTAGCCACTCCTTCCTTTCTGGCTCAGACCCTACCAACAACCTGCCCACCCAAGTGATATTTGTTCTGACAATAGGGCAGGAGCCGAAGGCAGGGCAGAGTTGCAGCAGCTCAGAGACCAGGAGCGCAGTGAAGCCTGATGCGGTGGTGTTCGTTTACTCAGCCTGTTCTGTGGATGGAGCCTGTGCTGGGAGGATGCGGAGGAGAGGCTGGGGGGTGCTCACCACCGCAGGAGTGCTGGGGTCACCGCCCGGCGGGGGTCACAGTAAAGCCAGTCCAAGGACAGCAGGTCATGGTGAAGGAAAGTGTTTACTGCAGGTCCCATGCTAGAAGTTCTGGCAGCGAGTATTCAAAAGGCCCGAACTCCCTGGAGGCTTTCAGGGAAAGGGTTTTAAAGATTGAGGAGGTGAGGAGGAGGGTTTGGGTGTGTGGTCAACTCGTGGACATTCTTCTGATTGGTTGGTGGCATGGTAATTGGGAGTCAACAGCATCAACCTTTCGGTTCCAACCAGCCTGAGGGTCTATGTGCTTGTGAGCAGCATGCTGTTAACATCTCCCACTTGGTGGGGGTTTCAGTATCTGCAAAACGGCTCAAGGATACGGCTCAGAATATTATCTACAGCCATTGCGTGCAGTGCATGGGTGCTATTGCTCAATTGTGTCCCACTCTTTGTGACCCCATGGACCGTAGCCCCCCAGGCTCCTCTGTCCATGGGATTTTCCAGCAAGAACACTGGAGTGGGTTTCTATTTCCTATTCCAGGGGATCTTCCCAACCCAAGGATCAAACCCGCATCTCTTGCGTCTCCTGCATTGGCAGGCAGATTCTTCACCACTGTGCTGCCTGGGAAGCCCTGAGGAGAAATGAAAGGTCCTTGCTTTTGTTTAATGGCTAAACTATTATTATTTTGTCTTGTTCGTTTTCCTTCCTGCATTTTCTCACTTTTCTGATTAAATTCATTCCTTGGAATTTGGAGGCTAACGCTTTTCTACAGACAAGCGTTGGGGTGTGTGTGGCGGGGGGTGTTCTGCTCTGGGAAGGCCCCCGAGGGTGCTGCTCTGTTACACTGGGCAGACGCCTACCAAGGGAGCAGTCCTGCAATCCCTCCCCTGCTAGCTCGGCCGCTGCCATCCTCACGTGCTCCTGCCTGTCTGGCTGACATTTCCGGACATAATTCCTTGATCGCATGGAGCCAGGGTATCCACGACCTTTCCCACTTTGCTAGGAAACTAGCCTTACACCCAGAGGTGATGCTGGTTGAGGGTGGAAGTCTTCTCTGCCCTGAATGTATTGTAATGAGTTTCAGGGCTTGTCAAATTTCAAGGCTGTTTCATACCACACCTAGTGTTAGGAATTTGAAAAGTGCTTAATAATTTCCCATCAGGGAGTAACTTTGAAGGAAGAGAAAAAGTGTTGTGAAATAAATGACAAAGTTATAATTTAGACTTATTCAGGGAAAAATTATTTCTGGTATAGTTTGAGCACCAGATAAATGTCGAGGAAACCAATGATAAATAGCAAATACGACTGAAATAGCATAAATTCACATTTGCTCCTGCTGCAGACAAAACAGAAATTCTCTCTATGTGGTCTGTGTTTCACAGGGCTACCAAAGTTATGTCTTAAAATGTAGTCTAGATGTGGAATCTAAAATTTGACACAAATGAACTTATCTACCAAACAGACTCGCAGACACAGAGAGCGGACTGGTGGGTGCCAAGCGGCGGGCCAGGGACAGAGCGGGAGGCGGGCCCAGCAGGTGTTGTTATATACGGAACAGATAAACAGCAAAGTCCTACAGCGCCACACCAGCGAACCATTCAATGTCCTGTGATAAACCATAACAGAAAAGAATATGACGAGGAATGTCTGTGTATGTATAACCGAATCACTGCTGTATAGCAGAAATTAACACAGCATTATAAATCAACTATACTTTAAAAAACATATATATATATATATATATTATATGTATGTATAATTTAGGATCCTAAAATTTTCAAGTGGTAATTTAAAGAATCTTGGAGTTTTTCTTTTGACATGGCCTAGAAACCTCTGGCAACTCATTTCTGTATAACTCAAAGGATTTACCCTAGCAAGGGAAGCCTCTATTTAAGCTTTAAAAAACAAACAAACAACGCTCTCTCTGCATGTATTTGTAGCCCTAGCTAGTGAGTGAGCACGAGATTATTTCTGAAATCCTTAGAGAATAGTGAGTTTAAAGAAAAGACTGGAGGTACAAGAACACTAGTCAACAGCATGCCATTCAGCCTTTGCTTGGGAATTTTGAATTTAACCAAAAAAAGAATTGAATCTATTATAGATGCCAACAGTCAGAATGAGACCATTCCTTTTATGTGAGGAATATACATAAAATCTTGGATTACATAGAATCTTGTTGAGTGGCATAACCAAATCATATAACATGTATGTCACGGGCTTTGACCAAATGTGTCCAAATGTAGATCCATGCGGCTTTGACTTGTGACTGAAGAGCTGGCTGGGAACACACAGCAGCAGGTCACTTGGCAAATTAGTACTGGGGACAGATGGTGGGAGCAGTTTGAACCTGAGCCAACTCTCTGGGTTATAAAGAGATTTTCAAATTCATTTTGCTCTCCATGGAGAGAGGTAAATCACACGTATTAACTTACCTAATTGTCCTTAGCTAAGAATTTTAGGTTCAGCTTTGTGACCCTTTAGCTCTCATTTGACAGCCATCTGAGAGGGAGTGCGATATTTCAGATGGTGCCTGACAGCGGGGCTAGTGGTATCTCTTCATCCCTTTAAGTAGTTGTTACTCCAAAACACCGATATTCACTGACTGGCACTGTGTCAACTTTCTCAGCATGTTATTTCTGTAGATCTTTTCTGCCATTCCCCTCTCAACATTATTGAAGCCACGTTAATATACTGGGGAAATGACTCCGTTCCCTTTGAACAATGATCAGAGGACATTTGAGGCTTACTTACCCAATGGCTCAGTGGATACAGAATCCACCTGCAATGCAGGAGACACAGGATTCATGGGTTTGATCCTGGATTGGAAAGATCCCCTGGAGGAGGGAAATGGCAGCCCACTCCTGTATTCTTTCCTGAACAATCCCATGTACAGAGGAGCCTGGTGGGCTAGAGACCATGGGTCACTAAGAGTCAGGCATGACTGAGCGACTAAGCATGCAAGCGTGCAGAGGACAGTTATGAAACAATGTCAGTTTGAAAGACTGGACCATGACACCACAAATTTGTAAAAACTGTTCTCCAGAAACATTTGCATCTGGGATGTGACACACTGGTTTCAGCGAACATTTTAAAAGACGTGAAATATCCTAGGAAAATCTAAACTAGCTTTTTCTTTCCTCCTTTGCTTCTGCAAAGAGCATATTTTGCCCACATATTTGCTGAGCAGGTTTTCTCTATTATGAAAAATAGGCCAGCTGTGGAAGAAAGCAGTCCTTTTGTAATTGGATATTGGGAGTAAGGCTAGCCCCAGTCTCCCTGGTCAGAGCAGGGTGAGGCTTCCTAAGAGCGGACACAGGCTATCTAGTGAGAGAGAATGGACTTTCAGGTCAAAGTGCTGGTCAAAGCCTGGGAGCCCACAGGCTGTGGAGACCCATGAGCTGGTGCCCTGAGCTTGACAGCCTGAACCAGGAGAGGCTTTAACGTGGAGTCTTGGTCATTGCCAAGGGGGAGAGTTGCTCACCTACAGGCCTGAAGCGCCTAAGGTCACTCCATCCGGCCTGGACAAGTTTTCGGCCCTCTTGGATTTAGGAAGGTCAGTATCTAAAAGCCATCTTTCTTCTCTCAGTGGGAGTATCTTTGAGGCACAAGCCCCAGGAGGCAAAGGAAGGAGCTGACTGCTCTTGTGCCCTGGACATGGCACCTGACCATTGACCCTCCCTGACTCACTCACTCTTATTCCCTAAGCCTTTAATTATTTGATTCTTCAAATATTGCTATTTCTCCAACATGTGAGTACTGGCTCAGATAGTGTGTATCCTTTCTCCAGGGTTTCAGGTTAGAAGTCCGGGAATTCATTCATCCTCTCAGCAAGTATTTATGGAGTATTTGCTAGTGGCAGGGTACGATGCTGGGGACTTGGTATAAAGGAGTGACTGTCTTCATGACACTAACCACCCAGGGGGACAGACTGACTGTGAGTAGACTAATACCTACAGATATTTGTAATCACAGCTTAAATAGTGATTTATGGTAAATACTGTGACAGAAAAAGTTCAGGATACAGGTAGGGTGGTGTGTTACTCCCATCTCTAAGAAATTTCCATAGTTTGTTGTGATCCACACAGTCAAAGGCTTTAGCATAGTCAATGAAGCAGAAGTAGACGTTTTTCTGGAATTCTCTTGCTTTTTCTATGATCCAATAAATGTTGGCAATTTGAACTCTGGTTCCTCTGCCTTTTCCAAAACCCCACTTTTACATCTGGAAGTTCTCAGTTCACATACTGCTGAAGCCTAGCTTGAAGGACTTTGAGTATAACTTGGCTAGCAAGTCGTGTAGTGCTTCCCTGGTGGCTCAGCTGGTAAAGAATCTGCCTGCAATGCAGGAGACCTGAGTTTGGTCTCTGGGTTGGGAGGGTCCCCTGGAGAAGAGAATGACAACCCACTCCAGTATTCTTGCCTGGAAAATTCCATGAGCAGAGGAGCCTGTTCGGTTATAGCCCATGGGGTGCAAAGAGACAGACACGACTGAATGACTAACACTTTCACTTGCTAGCATGTGAAGTGAGTGTAATTATACAGTAGTTTGAACATTCTTTGGCATTGCCCTTCCTTGGGGCTGGAATGAAAACTGACCTTTTCCAGTCCTGTAGCCATTGCTGAGATTTCCAAATTTGCTGACGTATTGAGTGCAGCACTTTCACAGCATCATCTTTAGAATTTTAAATACCTCAGCTGGCATTCCATCACCTTCACTAGCTTTGCTTGTAGTAATGCTAAAAAAGAAAATTTCAAGCAAAAGGAAGGACTGAGGCAGGAGACAGCTCAGCGTGTTCAAGGTTCTGAGCAACCACTAACAACAGTGGGCAGGTGGAGAGGGTGAAGGTCAGGTAGCACTTGACTGTTTCCTTCTCACTCATCATACCTGATTGGGGGTTCAGGATAAATTTTATTATTACTTAGGCACTGTGAGGATGCACAGGTCCGGGGCACTGCCATTGAAGAGAGAGATTTCTCTATGCAGTTAGGAGAGCAGGGGCGCCCGTGCTGTGCTGGGCCACATGGGCCCTGCAGGGAATTGTCAGGGCGGTCACGGCAGAACGAGGAGGGGAGGACAGGACGGGAGCCTTAGTGCTGGCTCGGGGGGAGGAAGGTGTGAGGCGGCGGCGGGCTTAGGGTGATGCATGGGTGGGGTTTCTGTGGGCCCCCGGGCACCGGGGTCATCTCCGGTTGTCTGTCCCTGGCCCTTGAATGATAAGGGCAGGTGAAGAGCAGGTAGTCATCCTGTGGGGTCTGGATGCCTCGGTTTACACAGGAGTGCTGACTGGCTGGGCTTCTCCATCTCTAGGAACTAGTTAGCCCTGGAAGGGCCAGGCTCCCCAGGGTCAGAAAGACCCCAGATGCCAAAGCATCAGAGACACAGGCTATAGACAGACATGATTCATGCAGTTAGTTATTTTGATTTATATTTTGTAATCTTCCTCTCCGTCATATCTTATTTTCTGTTTCTTCCCTGTTGCCAAATTCCCTTTCCCTCTGATGCGTCTTTCAGGTCGTCTATATATTAGATTTTTCAAAAATCTTACTTTCATTAACAAATAGAAGCTTTCGAAGGATTTGAAATATTTAAAGGTGAGACAATCGGGCTTTCTGTACTGTCAAGCAGGGCAAACGCTGTGGCAGACATCCCCGAGTCCTGGGGGCCTCACGCGAGGCATGCTGCTTCCTGCTGCTCAGAGTCCAGTGCGGGCTGGCCGGGGTGCTCTGCTCCAGCAGTTGTTCCATGGCTCAGGTCACTTCTGCTTAGTGGGTAGGTCACCACCAGGCTTTCAACTCTCCTGCTGGACCAAGTTCAAATTTCCAGAAGAGAGAATCTGAATGCCTGGCCTGGATTAGACGTTTTCTTTGGTTCCATCAACTGAGGCCAAGGAAGGGCATGGTTAAGTCCTTCAAACGTAGGTGTGGTGGTCATTTTCATGGATTGGAACCATTGACACAGAAGGGGGAAGGAGCTGGGCAGATACCATGAAAGTGGATGTTGTTCAGACAGCCACCTTTACTTTGTATAATAGCTCCTCATATGGTTGAAAAATCATCCAGTCCTTTTCTTTTCCACCAGCTTTATTTTAAATATTGTCAGCTTTCTAGAGCCTGAGCAATCTAGGTTATTTACACTAGTTTGTTAACATTCTTCTCAAAATTCTAGTTAAAAATTTCCTTTAAACTTTACCTCCTCTAAGAAGAGGTTCTTAGTTAAGTCCTTTCATTACTAATTATTCTGTGGTTCCCAATTCCTACATAGCTCGATCTATCCAATCAAACAGCTTTTAACCTTGTTTGACAGTTGCTTAGCATTAATCTTCAGCATTTAAAATTCCATATCTTGCCTTACAAGCTTTACAAAAATTAGTTCAAGATGGAGCATAGAAATAAATGTAAAATGCAAAACTAACAGATTCCTAGAAGAAAATATAAGAGGAGAAAACCTAAATGATCTTAGGCAAAGTGGTGCTTTTTAAAATACAACACCAAAAACATAATCCATGAAAGGAAAAAAAATGAGAAATTGGACTTCATTAGAGTAAAAAATGTCTGCTCTTGAAAGAGACTGTCAAGACTATTAAAAACTCAGCCACACACTGGGAGAAAAGATTTGCAAAAGACATATCTGATAAAAGATTGTTATCTAAAATATAAAAGGACTCAAACATTGACAATAAGAAAACAAACTACCCAATTAGAAAATGGGCCAGTGACATTGACAGACACCTCACCAAAGAAGATACACATATGACAGATAAGCATATGAAAAGCTTCACATTGTGTATCACCACTGAAATGCAAACGCAAATTAAAACAACAGTGAAGTACCGCAACTCACTATTAGAAAGGCCAAAATGCAGAACACGATGGTGTTAATGCAAATTGGTCAAGCCACATTGGAAGGCAATGTGGCAGTTTCTTATAAAAACCAAACATATTTTTACTATATGATCCACCAATTGCTAGGTATTTACCCTTGATATTTACCCAAAGGTGCTGAAAACTTTTGTCCACCCAAAAACATGCATGTAGTTGTTTATAGAAGCTTTATCTATACTTGGCAAACTTGGAGGCAACCTTCCTTCAGTAGGTGAGTGTGATTCATCTAGACAGTGGAAATGTTCAGCACTGAAAATAAGTCAGCTATCAAGTCATGAAAAAAACATTGAAGGACTCTTCAATGCACATTACTAAGTGAAAGAAGCCAATTAGAAAAGGTTGTATATGGTATAAATCCAACTATAAAGAATTCTGGAAAAGGCAAAGCTGTGAAGATGATAAAAAGTTCAGTGGTTGCCAGGGTGGGAGTGGGGAGAGAGGAATAGATAGAACACAGCGAGCTTTTAGGGCAGTGAAAATACTCTTAATGTTTTAATGATGGATATGTGCCTTTCAGTTTTGTTCAAATTTGTAGAAAGTACAACGTGTGTGCGTGCTTAGTCTCTCAGTCATGTCTGACTCTTTGCAACCCCACGGATAGTATCCCACCAGGCTCTTCTCTCCATGGGCTTCTCCAGGTAAGAACACCAGAGTGGGTTATCATTCCCTTCTCCAGGGGATCTTCCTGACCCAGGGATAGAACACTTGTCTCTTGGGTCTCCTGCACTGCAGGTGAATTCTTTTACCATCTGAGCCACCAGGGAAACCCAGAACGTACAACAGCAAGAGTCAATAGTAAACTACATACTTTGGGTAATTATGATGTTATCAATGTAGGTTCATCCTCCATAAAAAAAAAAAAACATGTATATCCTTCTGCTGGTGATGTTAATAATGGGAGAGGCTGTGCATGTGTGGGGGCAAGGCATATATGGGAAATTTTTGTACCTTTCAGCTTTGCTGTAAACCCAAAAGTCCTCCAAAAAATTAAGCTTTTAAAAATTCCCTGTCTTCCCCATTGAGAAAGAAGACATATCTTCTATGAAGATGTCTTCTTCAACAACTGTATTTTTCACTGAATCTTATTTGAAGACTTCATAGTATCTCCTTCCTCAGAACTATTTTTATGCTCATCAAAAGCAGCAAATACTCAATTATCATTTGATTCTGTATTGTGCATTGTCTCTTAATTGGCCTACGGGATGGTGTCGTTTATCCATAAGAAGGGCAAACGCAAGTGACCATTTATTGAGGTTCCCCTCTACTGAGAACCCTGCATATTTATATGCATTATCTTGTAAGCTGTAACACTATCACTATTTCCAGGGTCGCATGGCTAATTCCTGGCTCATCTCCTTCTGGAACCCAAGTCTGTCTACATTTCCAAACTCTCACCTTCAGCACATTCCCAGTGAGGCTCCGGATGTTCTCAGACCCCACGTTCCTCACTGTGGATGCCCCATCCTACCTTCCTGCCATGACCACTGGGATTGTTTTTTTTTTTACTATTTATTCATCTGGCTGCTCCAGACCTTAGTTGCTGAATGTGGGATCTCTTTTAGTTGAGGCGGGTGGGATCTAGTTCCCTGACCAGGGAGAGAACCCTGGCCCCCTGCATTGGGGGTTCTTAGCCACTGGACTCCCAGAGAAGTCCCCACTGGGGGTTGTATTGATGAGAAAGAAGATCTTATTGAAGGAAAGAAATGTATTTGGCTAATAGTTATTTGAAATAGGTCAGTAAATGAAGGGAGACATTGGGAGTTTCAGACAAGATAAAGAGGGTGAAGTTCCCAGTGTGCACAGCGCGGGGTCTCAGAAGCAGAGAGAGCTGAGGGCAAAGTGTCATGCACAAGGAGTGGAGAGAGTCCAACTATATACACCCTGCAGACGCCAGCCCCCACCCCATCCCTCTCCATGGTCTGCGTTCCAGGACCCCTCCTCAATTTCCTAAGGAAGCAACATGCAGATCACATAAACAGCAATGAAGGAACTTGTGTAATTAGGGCTGAAGCAACGTGAGGCATATTTAATTCTGTTTGGGGGTCATCCCCGTGGTGGTTCAGGAGGAATTTGTATCTCTGAGTATAAATCACTCCATGAACTTGGGTGCTTCGTAGGTACTCAGGCTGGTTGATGTGCTTTTGGACTGAGGCTAAGCTGAACAGTCTTCAGTCTGTGTGGCTCTATCTGTTTCATCTGAAAAACTAATGTCCCATCCTTCTGCACTGGCAGACCAGGAGCTTGGCCTGCTGGTTTTATAATTGCACTGGGGTTAATAGTTACAAATTACATGTAGTTACTAGGTATAAGTTTGGCCGTTTTATAAAGCACTGACACATAGTTAGTGGTCCAACTGGCCCTGAGTTTCCATCATGGACGGCTGAGGGTAGACAGCAGAGGGTCCACTTCAGGCTGCCTTTGGAAGCTCCTTCCACTGTGACTATCTCCTCTCTCCCTGCAGACTTTCTCTGTGATGCTCCCTGCAGTTCTTGGCTTTCATTGGAATTTAAGCTTCCCAGGTGACTCGAGATGGTGTGATGGTCAGCTGGTGGTGCCGATTTGCCCTTCAGTCCTCCCACGGCCACCTTGGGACCAGTGGCCATCACACTTTGGCAGACCTCAGCATCTTTCCAAGGGCTTGTCTAAACACTGATTTCTGAGCCTTGCCCTCAGTTTCTGATTCTGTCCCTCTCGGGTGGAGCCTAGAATGTGCATATTTTTAAGGGAAGTCAGCGTGGGCTCTTCAATTAGGGAAGGTATTTTCCTCCATCTCTCTTTTCTTTTTTAAAGATGTGTTTATTTCTTTTCGGCTGCGCTGGGTCTTGGTTGCTGCGCTCGGGGAGCGTGGGGGCTACTCTTCTCTCGTGGTGCCCTGGCTTCTCCCTAAGGTGACTTGTCTTGCTGCTGAGCATGGGCTCTGGGTGCACAGGCTTCAGCAGCTGTGACGCGAGGGCTTAGTTGCTCCAACAAGTGGGATCTTCCCAGACCAGGGATCGAACCCATGTCTCCTGCATTAGCAGGTGGATTTTTTAACTGGACTGGACCTCCACGGAAGCCCCCAGAATGGGCATTTTTAACAAATTTCTAGGTGATGCAACTCAGGAACCACACTTTGAGACCCAGTATGAGATTCCTTGCTATTTCAGCCTGAAAATGCTCTTCTTCCTTTGCTACCCATTCTCCAACCTGTGGCCGTGTTTCACAGACATCCCAGTAACCCCATATACTCTCTCTCAGAAGATCTAACAGCATTAACCTTGCTGTTTTCCTGCTACTTTAGTTCCTGAAGGTCCATGGATGTCGAAGTGTCTCAGACAAATTCAGCCCTTCTAGCCCTTCTTCTAACCCTATGTGGCCTGGAGCCCAAGGCTGGTTGTTAGAATTACTCTCCGTTTATTTCCAATCTTATTTTTCCACTGCCCTTTCCAGCCTATCATGACTATTGTTCAACGTGCTAGAAGAGGTGATAAGGTATAAATATAGTTAACCCACCATATGCAGTGTCCCGTAAAAATGATAAGCATAAATACAGAAATCCACGAACTCGCAAAGCTGGGAAAGACTATCTAGGATAATCAGAAAAATCTTCAAGACGCAAATACCAGAGAGACGCTGCTAGTCTCTAAAGCTCTTTAAGAATGCTGTAATTTATATTCATTTCACTCATAGTACCTAACACTTTTAACAGGAGAATTAATGAATTGTGTCTTCTCTAATGTGATACTTTATCTTTTATGCAGTACAGTGTGAAATACCCTAAGGGTGTGCCAATGAATACATTTTAAAAAGTGATTTATTACTGTTTATATGTGTGTAGATACTTATACATACATATTTGTTCTGTAAAGATTGAAAAATCTGGGAAGGAAGATAAATAGTGCCTTGCTTTATCCATCAGCATGATGTTTTTATTTGTGCAATGAGGTGAATGCCCCCTTTTGCAACTTAAGCTTTTGTAGTAAAAATTCAAATATTATTTGAAGAAGAAGGAAGTCAACTTGCTTTTGGCAAAAAGGGGTAGAAATAATAATACTTCTTATGTTTCCTCAGGACCTACCATGTGTTAGGCATATGTTACTTCATTTCTTCCCCACCACCACCCTGCAAGTCTGTACTGTGTATTAACTTCACTTTGCAAATGGGATTTTGATAAATGGTTGTATTTCATCAATTCCAAAATGAAATTTAAAGAAATGCTTTTGATCTTTGAAATGTGAATGAATCTTTTAGAAAGAAGTTTTATTTACTTGTTTGGTTGTGCCGGGTCTTGGCTGTGGCACCTGGGATCTTTCATCTTCGCTGCAGCTTGCGAGACCTTCAGCTGCTGCACGTGGAATTTCTTAGTCGTGGCAATGTGGGATCTAGTTCCCAACCAGGAATCAAACCCAAGCCCCCTGAATTGGGAGCGCGGAGTCTCAGCCACTGGACCACCAGGAAAGCCCCCTGAATGAATCTTGTCATTGATGATAAAGTAAGTTGCACTCTTAGTATTACATACACTGTTCTCACTCAGGATTGAATTTGCTCAGAATCTTGTACCTTTCCCCCACCTAAATAGCATGGACTTTCTGAGCAAAAGCAGACTTTGTGTTCCTTCTCCAAAATTTCTCTCTCCCTCTTACATACACACACACACAGAAAGTCACACGTACACATACACACACACTTTCTTCCTCTCTCTCTCTCTTTCTTACATGGCCTGAATCTCAGTCCAAACTAAAAATATTCTGCTTATAAGGTGCTCTGCCTTATGTCGAGTCTCTGTTTATGCTGAATTTAGCCATGGTGAGCATCTAACTCACGTGTTAGCCTCCTTTCTTCTGCTAAGTTACTGTTAATCTATTTTATTTGATTCCATTGTACCCATAGCCCTTTGGAATTAGTTGCCTTGACTTTGGGGAAGAAACGAATCTTTCTTATATATCTGGTGAATTGAACACATTAATTATGACTGTTATGATGAAGGTATTTCTATTTTGTGGGGGCAAGTTAGCTACCCTGGGCCAGTACTTCTCAAACTGTGCAGTCACCTCAGATGCTTGGTGTATCTTCTTGGAGCATCAGTTTTACTTGAAAGGGAAGTAAGTAGGACCTTGGAAAATGTAGATAAAAACCTTTGAAAGAGCATTTTTAACTTAAAGCACATGTGTAGATATCATGGACCAGAATAAAATATTCATTTTTTTATTATATGAATTTTTTATTGTGTCATGAGTGTGGCCCTCTTACCGTCTTGTTGTCTTTGGATGTAGGATCTGTTTAGGTAGGTTCCAGCCTTTTTCCAATAGCTGTTCAGCTGTTAGCTGTGATTTTGGTGCGCTCACAAGAGGAGATGGGCTCAAGTCCTACCCCACGTCTCGTCTCCTGCCTTCCACGTGCATTAACTGGTGACAGACCACTCATGGCTACTCATGGTGGAAACCGCAAGCTTGGAGCGAGACTTTGAATCCCAGCCCCATCCTTTTCTAGCCGGGGGGTCTTGGGATGTAGCTTCACCTCTTTGTGTCTAGTTTCTCGATCTTCTCATCTATAAAATGGGCGTAATAGCGAGGTCACCGTGAGAATAAAGCACACGCTGAACGCGAGGAGAGGGGCGGGCGCAGAGCGAGCTAACACTGATCTGAGGACTGTTTGCTTTTGTTTGTACGCTGCCTGTGCCGGGGCCATTCTCCTCCTCTGCGGGGTGGCTCGGGGTAGGCGTCTGAGAAGCCCTCCCCCGATCTTCCCCAGTGTGCTGCCCCTGCTCGGCTTCTGTCGGCCTTTTGTAATGTCTCAGGAATGCACTGTTTTCTTTCTAACACCATTACAAACAACGAGTGGCTGTTTTAGGAATTTGGGGAGTGAAGGGGGATGACTCTCAGTATCTCTCATGTTTAAAATGAAATAACCTAATAATTAGGAATAGCGTGCCATAGTTAGGGTTTCAGAACTGGAGACGTGAACAATTTCAAAATCTCAACTGCCTTTGAATCTCCTGCACGTAACAATATGAAATTTGCAATTAGAGCTTTCTCTTGTAAGACTCAGGGGACGTGGAGTCTCATCTGGTTATGGCTCATTTAGGAATGGATTTTCTGACGCAAATGAGGTTAAAAAAAAAGTCTCTTTATTTGGTCAACATTATTTCTGCACTCTGTCTCTCCTTGTCAGCTTTAAAAGGAAGAGAAAAAAAGCAAAGCACATTACCAAAACCTGGCAGTAGAATTTTCAGGGAACACAGTCTCCCTGGCCACAGCAGCGTTTGAAGTGATTGCACAGTGAGGCCCCACGGGCTGTTTGTTCCTGATGCCTCAGGGAACAACGTGGCTGGAAGTGAAGCAAGTCCCAGAGGCTGGAAGCCACGGGGCAAGGCACAGGGTCCCTGCCCACCCCCCCCACCCCCCGTTCCTCCTTGCTTCTTCCGTCTGACACTGTCTTTGGCTCAAGGATCAGGAACCCATGAGCAGACACTCCAGTTGACCACAGGCACTGCCGCACCCAACTCCAGCTGCTTGTCCACAGCCAGAACCTGCACGTGGAGGGCAGAGGGCTAGGCCGCAGCGGCTGGAGGGCAGCAGGGACTGAGCCCTCTGTGCCCCTTTCACCCACAGGGCCTTCCAGGGGCAGGATCTCTGCGACTAGAAATAAAAGCAAGCGAATATGAACTGCAACTCACAGTGATCAGGTGCTTCTGAGTTGCCCTGGGGAGATTTCTTATGAGGGTTTGTGGAGGCTGAGAAGCCCCCTAAGAAGGTGATATCTGCCCTCTGCACGCTGGAGCCCAGTAGTCAGTGGTGTGACAGTCTAAGTCCAGAGGTCTGCGAGCCAGGGGATCTAATGGTGCAGACCACAGTCCAAGGGCAGGAGAAGACAGGGCGTGATGTCGTGAGGTATAGTGAGCTCGAGTAGTGAGGTGGGAACAAACAAATTCCTCCTTCCTCTGCTTTCCCCTATCCAGGGCGGTGACAGTGGAGGCTGTCCACTCACACGGGAGGCTGCGGAGGGATGGGCAAGTTAGTCCACTGACTCCGGTGCGAGTCTCAGCAGGAAATACCCTAACAGACACACCCGGGATTCACGCTGACTCTGGGCACCCACAGCCGGTCACAGTGACACATAGATTTAACCACCACAAGTGCTGGATGCTGGGCCAGGTCAGCTGAGACGGAGTCTGTCCTGGCCACTTGCTGTCAAAGCATAAAAACCTCATTGTACACAGCTAGCACTTGTCCGATGGCTGCGACGGGCCTCCCTGGGGGTCGGTGGGTCTGCACCGGGCTGGGCCAGGTGGCTGTGGGAGCTGCGGCAGAAGGTGACACGCACATGCCTGAGAGCAGCAGGGCCACCTGGACGGGACGAGGAGGAGAATGGAAACACGTGAGCTCTCCTAAGGCGGACGCTTGGTGCTGCACGTCCACTTCTGCCCCTTTCCCTGGGCAAGGCCAATCGCCAGCCCAAACCCAGTGTCAAGAAGAAAAGACACACCTCTCCCTGTCTGTACTCTGTGTCCTGAGCCCTTCTCAGAAAGAAGGCTCTGATTTGCTGGGCAGCTGGGAGCAGTGCTTGCTGACGGCAGCTCCCGGATAAACTCACCCTCACCCCTGATCCCCCAGCCCACTGCCTGCCAGGCATGGCCCTCGGGTAAAGGACACGGCCTTGCCCTTGAGTGCCCACCTCGGACGGCCCATCCACTTTGATGGGGTCAGATGTGAGCAAGTGAAGGCCTGACACCTTGCCTTAACCCATAACATCTCTGAAGGGCCACGAGCTCCAGAGCTCCCCGTGGGACTGGCTGAAGCCTCAGTTGCATCTAACCGAGCCCCCTTTCCTCTCTGTCCAATCTTGCTTTCTCATTCTGTAAAAAGTGCTGCTCCTAAGAGTACTTCTTAGTAATGACCACACACACACATCTAACCTTTGGAGAAATTCCAAAGACGGTGCCAGAGGGTATGGATGGAGCGTGGGAAGAATCGCACCAAGAAGGTGATTTTCTACAAATCATACCTCCTCATTCAACAACTAAACACATCCAAGCTTAGAACAGAAGTGTGTGTTAGAGAAACACTGAACCCGTGTCTGAAATGTCCTAATACGTGCTTGGACCCTTGACTAGAACTGGAACTCAGTTTGCAAAGGTAGGTGGTCCTGAAGCGTTGTGGGCAAATGGAAGCTTTGTAAATTGAATTAAATTTCAAGTGCATGGTTGGAGAAGGCAATGGCACCCCACTCCAGTACTCTTGCCTGGAAAATCCCATGGATGGAGAAGCCTGGTAGGCTGCAGTCCATGGGGTCGCTAAGTCAGACACGACTGAGCAACTTCACTTTCACTTTTCACTTTCATGCATTGGAGAAGGAAATGGCAACCCACTCCAGTGTTCTCGCCTGGAGAATCCCAGGAACGGGGGAGCCTGGTGGTCTGCTGTCTATGGGGTCGCACAGAGTCGGACATGACTGAAGCGACTTAGCAGTAGCAGGTGGAAGTTTGGTGTTCTAAAGTAAAAAAGTCACGGAAATATTTTGTGGACTATCACTTTAATCACATCGATTTTTCTATGCCCGGTTTTCTGTATTAGCATTTACTTAGTTTTTATAAACCCATTCCACTTTTTTATAATTCTGCGTGTGAAATTACAGCACATTGTCATCAATTTGGGGGCTTCGATTCTTAGATTTCCTTTGCATCAACAGATAGGAATCTCAGCAGATTAAGGGACTCTGGAGAAAGAGATGGGTGCAGGACTGTGGGATACAGTGAACAGAGCAGAAAAACATCCCAAGAGAAGAGATTTTTGACCAAGTAGTGTTTCTCTGGTAAATAAGCAGGAACAGAGAAAGAAGACAATTTGTTCTATTCAAGGATGGTATTGATAACACAACTGTAGCAGGAAGACAACTCAACAAGAAAACCAAGAATTCTGGTAGGATAGTTCTTACATGGCTGTTTGCGACCCCAGGAGTCGGAAGGGCGTGCTGGGCCAGAAAGCAGATGGGCAGCCTGGGGCTTCAGGAAGCGGGGTTCCCGCTGAGAGCAAGAGATAGGCTCACGAAAGCCATCTGCTCGGCCCTGTGATGGTTTGCGAGTCACGCTTACATTCCTTTTCTTCCTGCTTTGCTGGGAAGGTGAGGTTTCTGATGTGAGTTTTCTATGTCATTTATTTAGTTCAGTTCAGTCTCTCAGTCGTGTCCGACTCTTTGCGACCCCATGAATCGCAGCACACCAGGCCTCCCTGTCCATCACCAACTCCTGGAGTTCACTCAAACTCATGTCCATCGAGTCGGTGATGCCATCCAGCCATCTCATCCTTGGTTGTCCCCTTCTCCTCCTGCCCCCAATCCCTGCCAGCATCAGAGTCTTTTCCAGTGAGTCAACTCTTTGCATGAGGTGGCCAAAGTATTGGAGTTTCAGCTTCAGCATCATTCCTTCCAAAGAACACCCAGGATGGATCTCCTTTAGAATGGATTGGTTGGATCTCCTTGCAGTCCAAGGGACTCTCAAGAGACTTCTCCAACACCACAGTTCAAAAGCATCATTCTTCGGTGCTCAACTTTCTTCACAGTCCAACTCTTACATCCATACATGACCACTGGAAAAACCATAGCCTTGACTAGATGGACCTTTGTTGGCAAAGTAATGTCTCTGCTTTTGAATATACTGTCTAGGTTGGTCATAACTTTCCTTCCAAGGAGTAAGCGTCTTTTAATTTCATGGCTGCAATCACCATCTGCAGTGATTTTGGAGCCCCCCAAAATAAAGTCTGACACTCTTTCCACTGTTTCCCCATCTATTTCCCATGAAGTGATGGGACCGGATGCCATGATCTTCGTTTTCTGAATGTTGAGCTTTAAGCCAACTTTTTCACTTTCCTCTTTCACTTTCATCAAGAGGCTTTTGAGTTCCTCTTCACTTTCTGCCATAAGGGTGGTGTCATCTGCATATCTGAGGTTACTGATATTTCTCCTGGCAATCTTGATTCCAGCTTGTGCTTCATCCAGCCCAGCAATTCTCATGATGTACTCTGCATATAAGTTAAATAAGCAGAGTGACAATATACAGCCTTGATGAACTCCTTTTCCTATTTGGAACCAGTCTGTTCCATGTCCAGTTCTAACTGTTGCTTCCTGACCTACATACAGGTTTCTCAAGAGGCAGGTCAGGTGGTCTGGTATTCCTATCTCTTTCAGAATTTTCCACAGTTTATTGTGATCCACACAGTCAAAGGCTTTGGCATAGTCAATAAAGCAGAAATAGATGTTTTTCTGGAACTCTCTTGCTTTTTCCATGATCCAGCAGATGTTGGCAATTTGATCTCTGGTTCCTCTGTCTTTTCTAAAATCAGCTTGAACATCAGGAAGTTCTCGGTTCATGTATTGCTGAAGCCTGGCTTGGAGCATTTTGAGCACTACTTTACTAGTGCGTGAGATGAGTGCAATTGTGCGGTAGTTTGAGCATTCTTTGGCATTGCCTTTCTTTGGGATTGGAATGAAAACTGACCTTTTCCAGTCCTGTGGCCACTGCTGAGTTTTCCAAATGTGCTGGCATATTGAGTGCAGCACTTTCACAGCATCATCTTTCAGGATTTGAAATAGCTCAACTGGAATTCCATCACCTCCACTAGCTTTGTTCGTAGTGATGCTTTCCAAGGCCCACTTGACTTCACATTCCAGGATGTCTGGCTCTAGGTGAGTGATCACACCATCGTGATTATCTGGGTCATGAAGCTCTTTTTTGTACAGTTCTTCTGTGTATTCCTGCCACCTCTTCTTAATATTTTCTGCTTCTATTAGGTCCATACCATTTCTGTCCTTTATCGAGCCCATCTTTGCATGAAATGTTCTCTTGGTATCTCTAATTTTCTTAAAGAGATCTCTAGTCTTTTCCATTCTGTTCTTTTCCTCTATTTCTTTGCATTGATCGCTGAGGAAGGCTTTCTTATCTCTTCTTGCTATTCTTTGGAACTCTGCATTCAGATGCTTACATCTTTCCTTTTCTCCTTTGCTTTTCGCTTCTCTTCTTTTCACAGCTATTTGTAAAGCCTCATCATTCATTCGGGGTTCAGCAAATATTTTTGATATTTTAAACAGAGAGAATTTCGTATCAGGGAATTGTTACACAGCAGATTTCAGAGTAGAGAGGCCTGGAGTGGGACAGAGAGGCATCTTCGAGGTCATTTGGAGCGAGACCCTGCTGCCCCTCCCTAGAGCTTAAGGGGAAAGGACCGGGCTTGCCAGGAAGAAACTGGGGCCCTGGTGGTTCTTGCTGCGAGAGCAGGGCCCACAGGAGAGGCAGCCGCTTCTGCAGACAGTGCCCGAGGCAGCTGGAGAGTGGGCAGATGCTCTGCTTCTACTGTCCTGCCCCAACGTCTCCGTCAGGGCCTGCCTGCGGCTGAACGCCTACCCGTGACACCAGACAGCGCTGGGCGGGGCCGCCCAGCGTGCGCCTCAGCGCCCTTCTCTCCACGGACGCGTCCGCCCTCTCCGTGGTCTGGGGAGGCCCTGATCCCCGCCTCCCGCCTTTCCAGGCTCCCTGACAGCAGGTTTCCAGCGGGCACAGGGGTCCCAGCGGGCACAGCTGGTAGGCGGCAGGGGCAGATGGACAGTGAGAGGAGAGGTCGGATTACCCTTGCCCGCCCTCCCCCTGCTGCGCAGCCGCACCCGGCAGGGCTGTGTGCCTCCAGGTCACGGGTGAGGCTGGCGGCCTGTCCGCTGTGGCTCTAGGTCCCACGAGGACCCCCCGGGACAGCCATGGTTCCTGTCTGCTGCTGGGCTCTGCCTGTCCGACCATCCCGGATGGTTCTCCTGATCCTGCTACAGCTGCGCCCACGTGCCTTTACTCATCTCTTCGCCCGAACAACTTGGGCTGCATTCTGTCTCTTGCCAGAGCTCTGGCTGGTGTCCTGATCTCCTGCAGTCTTCTCCAAACTCCTTGCAAGTGTCATGCGCTCCCCCTGCCTGGATCAGCAAACATGCCGCGACAGAAAGAGCACAGGAAGCCAAATGTGGTTTTATTTCTGGTTGGTCACTTGGTGACTGGGTCACAGGGTGGGGAGGCTATGTAACCTCCGGAGCTTCAGTTTTCTGGCCTGAAAAGGGGGACAGGGATGGGTCTCGGGTGAATCAAGTGGGAAATATCTGTCCTGACCAATTGTTCTGGGCCTCCTTCGCCTGCTGTCACCAAACAAGGTCTCACATTCCTTTCCTATTCAAATTTTTATGGCACGAATCTCGTCATACTTGGTTGCAGGCAATGAACTCCCTTCAAAGTATTTCCAGGTATTTCCAGAAGTTCCTGAAGACACTCTCTTGCCGCCCTGCCTGTGCAGACGCTGCTGAAGGCCTCCACCCTGCTCTGTGCTCCTCCCCATCTCCCACATGCCTACCGTCTGCTCGCGCGGCTGCTGGCTGCAGCTGCGTCAAGGCCAGAGTGTCTCCAGGGTCACCGTCCACCATGAGAACACGGCCCACGAGGGTCAACTCCCCTAGAGCCTGCTCCTTGTATTCCTCTGTGTGGCCTCGCGCTGGGGGAGGGAACGGGCTCCACTGCCTCGAAGCTGTCTCAGCCCCGAGTGCAGAGCCTCCTGCACTTGCTTTCACATCAGAACAAAACAGGTCAGAGAGCTTCTGCACCTTGCTTTCATCCTGTCTTCTTCAGGGGTATCATGGCAGGGCTGCATGGAGACGCACACTGTGCCGGCCACCCCACTATTCTCCCCCCTCCTCAGCCCCACAACCCCCCCTTTCCTCTTCCATTTACCAAACTGAAGCTGCCACGCATGTCAACCACTGTGGGTGAAGTGGGAGGTCAGCTAGGGAGGCGAGTCTAGATGCCCTCTGTTTACAAGCCGGAGCCGAGCCAGTGATGCACAAATGATTCCTGGTACAATATTGGCACATGGTGTGACGTAATAATCATAGACTCTATGACCATAGAAATAAGAAATCCCATTTCCTGCCATTTAGATGTTGCCAGCTCCAATACTTTGGCCACATGATGCGAAGAACTCATTAGAAAAGACCCTGATTCTGGGAAGGATTGAAGGCGGGAGGAGAAGGGGACGACAGAGGATGGGATGGTTGGATGGCAGCACTCACTCAGTGGACATGAATTTGAGCAAGCTCTGCGAGAAGGGAAGGCTCGTGTGCTGCCGACCATGGGGTGGCAGGGTCAGACTCAACTGAGCGACTGAACAGCAACAAGGTTTTTCAAGGTTCCATTTAGAAGAACTTCTTATAATAATCTGTTCCCACGAAATGTTCTCTCCCTCTGTGTTAGGTTCCTAGGGCTGCAGTTACAACTTACCAAGAACTGGGTGGCTTAGAACAACAGAAATTTATTCCCACAGGTCTGGAGGCTGGAAGTCTGAAATCGCTGTCTAAGCGATCCGTCTTCTCCCTGTTTGTTTGGTGTGGCCTCGCCTCTCCCCGGCGTCCGCTGCTCTCTGCCGCTCCCCGAGTTCCCTGGCTGACGGCGTCATCCCTCTGCTCTTGCCTCCTCCATCCTCTTCCTGTGTCTCTGTCACTCATGGCTTTTCTTTTCTTCTCCTTCAGTCACAGCAGATTAAGGCCCATATCAGTGACCTGCACTTGGTTTCACATCAGAACAAAACAGGTCAGAGAGCTTCTGGACCTTGCTTTCATCCTGTCTTCTTCAGGGGTATCATGGCATTGATTGTATTTGCAAAGACCTTATTTCTACATAAGGTTGTATTCTGAGGTGCCAGGGGTTAGGATTTTAACATATTTGGGGGGAGGCGGGACACAATTCAACCCATAAGACCCTCCAATCATCTAAAATCGAATGGCAATAATCTTATTTCTCTTTTGACAACCATAACATTCTAGCTTATTTTATAGTAATTTATTTCTCCCTATAGCACTGAACACTTCAAAGAAGAAAGTGAAGTCGCCCAATTGTGTCTGACTTTTTGTTACAGTCTCTGTGCCTGCCAGGCTCCTCTGTCCAGGGGATTTTCCAGGCAAGAGTACTGGAGTGGGGTAGTCATTTCCTTCTCCAGGGGATCTTCCCGACCCAGGGATCGAACCCAAGTCTCCAGCATTGCAGGCAGACTCTTTACCATCTGAGCCACCAGGGAACACTCCAAAGACAGAGTCTATTTCTGATCCACTTCCGTGTCTTCTACAATACCTACCTGGCCATAGTAGGGTTACTAGTTAATAAGTCACTGGGCTCCCCTAAGGACTCAGGACCAGTCCATCAGGCTAAAGCATGCTACCACATGCTTAGAACATGTATTTCTGACTTTCTTGTGTTTTTAACCCTTTGGTTGATTTCTTTTCTTAAAAGAATATAGGTCAAGGAGTTCCCTGGAGGTGTACTGGTTAGAGTTGGCGCTTTCACTGCTGTGGTCCAGGTTCAGTGCCTGGTTGGGGAACTAAGATCCTATAAACCGAGAACTGTAGCCAAGAAAAAGAATATAAACTAGAAGGATGGTTTTGGCCAGCTGAAATAGCTGGTTACAGTCTGCCTCAGATGGTTAAATATTTATTCTTTCTGGGAGTGAACAGGGGGCTTCATGCTACCAGGAAACAACGTTGTTTGTTCCCAGTTCATGATGCTTTTTTCTTCATTTCAGTTTTCAATGTTCTGATGATGGGCTTAGTTACAGTTGCTATGGGAGTATTTTGATATTTCCTGCAGTGCTGGGTGGGGCAGTGCCTGGAGACATTTTAGTGTGGTTTCTGACACTGCCTGAGCTGGGGGTGCTTCATTTGCTAGTTTTCTGGCCTCCTAACTTGTTGTCATCAGGGAAAAGATGCATGTTTATTTTAGTCTCCTGATTTATCATAGATTTTTTTTCGCATTGGTTCTGGAGTGCTCATCATCTTAAATAATCAACCCATTATTTCACCGAGTGTAATGACAGAAACAGCCTCATTCTCTTGACATTGAATAAATCGGTAAACAGACGCAGTCCCTCTGATATCAGTGTGGTAAGGGGCAAGCTAAGCTTGTGAAAGCACTTGAACTCCTTTAAGGATGTACATACAGTTTAAGAGCTGAGCTTGAGGAATGGTTGGAGGAGAGAAAACTGAACTGCCTAGAGATTTGGATTCTGGTCTCTTCTGTGAAAGGGAAGCAGTAATAGTGATCTATGTCCTGCTTGCTTGATAGGACTGTTATAAGGATAATATGATTAATGTCTATGAAAGCGATTTGTAAGCTTCACAGCGCTACAAATGCTCACAACGTCGTGTGCATCACAGCAAGTAGAATCTCAATAGTCCTGGTTCTGCCTGTGACCTGGTGAGGGGGAGGCAACTTAAATCTGAAGACCTGATTTGGCCTCTCTCCTAAACCACCTGAGCAAACAGGCCGTCTCACAGCATTTCAGTATCATTTTGTATGTTAACCTTGTCTATTCTTTCCTCCTCTTTTATTTCGGGGAGGGAACGGATAATGTGACTTTTATTATTAGATTGAAAAGGAGGAAAAATCTTGATGGTTTGGATATCTTTTTCCAGTTAGTTGTTTAATATACAGTTTCTGTGATACCCCTGTTGCTTGTTTGGCGTGTTGGCATGCACCATTATAATTTTGCTTCTCTAAAAAGTGTATTTATGTGTGTGTGTTTAATGTATTTTGTTTTAGTATAGACACTCAGTGACTTACCAGAACACATTTTAGGCATGCAGACTCTAATCATTCTAGGGAAAGTTATGAATGTGTTTAGTGATGTATTTTAGTTTTTTAAAAATCTACCAATTTAGTCTAGAGATGCTCCAGAAACTGATGTCATTGCAATTCAACAGAATTCTTTATAAAGAATTTCCTGCCTGACAACTCTAGATATATTTAATACACAGCTTCTCTTGACGCATTTTCAATTTGCTCCTTCAGAGCCAGTCTTGTGTGTTGAATGCAATTGGTTCCCAGACACTGACTCATTTTCAGAATACGAGTACGTTTTTTTTTCCCAATTGACTTTTTCCTGCCAGTATGTCGTCCAACTCTTTTTAAAATACTGTCAGAATATGGTCAACTCATCATTAATAGGGAACAGGCTTTTTGCCTACTCTTACAGAAATAGAATGAAGTCAGATAATTTGATTTTTAAATTATAAGGAAAAAAAAAGAACATCCAGAAACCTAAGTAATTCCCAAGCTTGGGACTACTATTCTAAGAAGCTTGAACAAATGAGACACCCAGAAACAAAAGCAAGATCTGTAATCTGCATGGTTTTGAGTAGAATGCAGCAAAATTTCCATTTTACTTTAAATATAAAATAGCTGTAATGTGAGTCAATATATATAAACTAAGGAGCCAAGGCTTCATGGAAGACGACAGCCGTTTCATGTGGGCAGACAAGTATTTAAGCATCTCGACATGAAAACTTGGCCATATGCTCAGGACTATTTCTCTGTATTTAGAATTTTGGTGCAAATTCCATCTCTGTATCTAGAAAACAAACCCAGAAGTCTTACTAAGTCAAGAATAAACAACTCATTTTACTTAAGTTTCAATAATGTCAGCTCTAAAAGTGTGCAAATTTTCAGTTCTACTAAATAAAATAATCACCTTGACCATTTTGCAGCCATTATTGATTACAGGGCTGACCTCAGTGGCCATTTGTTTAAGATGAAGTCTAAACTTTCCTGAATGTACAATATGTAGGGGAGATTTGATTCAACCACATGGCTAATTCATCTGCAAAATGTTCTTCATAAGTTACCAGGGAAAAGGATAATTTGTGGCTGTTGAATGATCAGTTTACCTGCCTCCTTCTTCCTCTTTACTTCACCTGTGTATGTAGCCTTTATTAGAATAATTTGTAGGGTAAAAATAGTTTACCTTGCCTATTTATAGAAAAGTTTCTATTTTCCAGTTCAAAACTTTGAAATAGGTATAGTAAGACCTCTAAACAATATAAGGTTGTTGTGATGATTAGTGGGATGATGCAAAGGATTTAACACATTTCTGGCATATAGTAAATGCTCAATAAATCTTAACTAGAGGTGGCAAGAATACACAGAAGAACTATACAGAAAAGATCCTAATGACTGGGATAACCACGATGTGGTCACTCACCTTGAGCCAGACATCCAGGAATGTGAAGTCAAGTGGGCCTTAGGAAGCATTACTACGAACAAAGCTAATGGAGGTGATGGAATTTGAATATCAGACCACCTTACCTGTCTACTGAGAAACACGTATGCAGGTCAAGAAGCAATAGTTAGAACTGTGCATGGAACAACATACTGGTTCCAGATTGAAAGAGTATGACAAGTCTATATATTGTCACCCTGCTTATTTAACTTCTTTGCAGAGTACATCATGTGAAACGCCAGGCTCGGTGGATCACAAACTGGAATCAAGATTGCTGGGAGAAATATCAACAATCTCAGATATCCAGACAATACCACTCTAATGGCAGAAAGTGAAGAGGAACTAAAGAGCCTCTAGATGAGGGTGAAAGAGAAGAGTGAGAAAGCTGGCTTAGAACTCAACATTAAGAAACTAAGATCATGGCATCTGGTCCCATCACTTCATAGCAAATAGAAGGGGAAAAAGTAGAAGCAGTGACAGATTTTATTTTCCTGGGCTCCAAAATCACTGTGGACAGTGACTGCAGCCATGAAGTTAAAAGATACTTGCTTCTTGGAAGGAAAGCTATTACAAACCTAGACAGCATATTAAAAAGCAGAAACATCACTTTGCAACAAAGATCCATATAGTCAAAGCTATGATTTTTCCATTAGTCATGTACGGATATGAGAGTTGGTCCATAAGGAAGGCTGAGTGAGCACTGAAGAATTGATGCTTTCAAATTGTGGTGCTGGAGAAGACTCTTGAGAATGCCTTGGACTTCAAGGAGATCAAACCAGTTAATCTAAAGGAAAACAACCCTGAATATTCATTGGAAGGACTGATGCTGAAGATGAAGCTCCAATACTCTAGCTGCTGCTGCTGCTAAGTTGCTTTAGTTGTGTCCGACTCTGTGTGACCCCATAGACAGTAGCCCACCAGGCTCCCCTGTCCCTGGGATTCTCCAGGCAAGAACACTGGAATGGGTTGCCATTTCCTTCCCCAATGCATGAAAGTGAAAAGTGAAAGTGAAGTCTCTCAGTCGTGTCTGAGCCTTAGCGACCCCATGGGATTTTCCAGGCAAGAGTACTGGAGTGGGGTGCCATTTCCTTCTCCGAATACTCTAGCTACCTGATGTGAATAGCCAACCCAGTGGAAAAGATCCTGATACTGGGAAAGATTGAAAGCAAAAGGAGAAGGGAGTGGCAGAGGATGAGATGGTTAGATAGCATTACTGATTCAATGGACATGAACTTGAGCAAATTTCAGGAGATAGTAGAGGACAGAGGAGTCTGGTGTGCTACAGTCCATGGGGTCTGAAAGAGTCAGACAGGACTTAGGGACTGAACGATAACAACAATTAGTACTTTTACTGTTAAAGATGGGAGCTTGAAAGTCATTACATCTTTTGCAGCCTAGTTCTTTAGCCATGAAAGATAATGTCTCAGTATGAGTCTGGAAATGCTCTTAAAATGAATATATTACCTCCACATACAAAGTAGAATTTAAACAATTACCCTCATTAATTAATCAAGATACTGTTTACCCTTAATGGTTGATACATGCTTTGGAGAACAGTTTAATGCACGAAGGTTTACTTTGTGGGTTTTAGTCACTCAGTCGTGTCTGACTCTTCGCGACCCCATGGACTGTAGCCTACCAAGCTCCTCTGTCCATTGAATCCAAGCAAGAATACTGGAGTGGGT
The DNA here is from genome assembly GCF_014754425.2 of Oryx dammah. Lineage (NCBI taxonomy): Eukaryota > Metazoa > Chordata > Mammalia > Artiodactyla > Bovidae > Oryx > Oryx dammah. The sequence goes on from NW_024070195.1 coordinate 47,716,399, forward strand.
TGCCATTCCCTTCTCCAGTGATCTCCCCGACCCAGGGATCAAACCTGGATCTTCTGCAATGTAGGCAGATTCTTTGCCATTTGAACCACCAGGGAAGTCCACAAAGGTTTACTTTACTTGGATATTATTTTTATTCTCATTTTGCCAGTTCTTTGGGTACTCGTTATTTACTAGGACAGAATAAGAATTTGGGTGCAAAAAGCTCATTTGGGAAGTGAAACCAGCTAATGTGATCATGGAGGGGGAAGTGAGGCTGGCAGAAGAGAAGTGCCACTCAGGGCGCCTTGGTGAGCAGCCACTGCCAAGGTCAGCTGAGCCCAGCCCCACTGTCCCACGGGACAGTGCTGGGACCTGAGAATGTTGAGCAGCCTTGTCCATCTAGCCCTGCACTGTTCAAATCTTATCACTTTCCACATGTGGTACCACGTGAGGAAGTTTGGGAAGGGTTGCTATGAAGGATGGCTGACAGAGATTGGAGTCCTAACCGGGACTGGGGAACATCTGAGTTAAGTTGGGGGGTCAGGAGGTGTGAGGTTGGGTGGAGGTTAAAGTCTTTGTCTACTCAGAAAACTTCTGGGAAAGAGAAATTCAGGTAAAAACAGGGTCAATGGGGGAAAACACAGGGAGGCAAATACCAGTTGCCATCAGAATTGTCTCAGAGTGAAACGGACCACTTGTGAAGGGCAGTGTGTTAGCTCACTTGATTCTAGAATAGTCTCGGAGATTGAGACCTTTACTTTTTTCCTCAACCCCCAATCAAACTATACTATATTAGATGAGAAAAAGGACATTTCAGAGGTTTTGATACCCAAGGTCACAAAGCAGGTAACAGCAAGCACATGGATTAGAACTTGAGCTGTTTGTGTTGGAGCCCATGCTCCTTTCTTCATTCCAGACCAAACTTGTTCTGTCTCCCAGGAAGTGTTCAGGCAGAGATTGGTTGAATACCTGGAAATCAGGAGGGATTCTCATACCACAGTAAAAGAGTAAAATGGCTTCCAAGTTTTCGGCCATTAATGATTCTGTTAATTGGTAAAATAAGTGTCGTGTGCTAAGCCCTCAATATTCCTTCCTTTAAGAATTATTTCTTAAGAATTTAAATTCTTATTTTAGTGGATTGTTTTGAATTACCATTGATTTGATACTAGTAACGCCTGTTTTGTTAACTTTCTACTATTCATTATTAGCATCTCTCTTTAAAAGTGTTAGTTGCTCAGTTGTGTCCAGCTCTTTGCTACTCCATGGACTGTAGCCCGCTCTTCTGTCCATGGGATTCTCCAGGCAAGAATACTGGAGTGGGTAGCCATTTCCTTTCTCAGGGGATATTCCCCACCCAGGGATCGAACCCAGGTCTCCTGCATTGCAGGTGGATTCTTTAATTGTCTAAGTACCACGGAAGCCCCGGCATCTTTCTTTAAGGAGACTGACATATGCTGTTTGAATCAGTTTAGGGAACCAGAGGTGATTACAAATAATCCAGTAAGAAAACTTGTAAATTAATTAAGGCTAGAAACGGAAACACAAGAGAAACCCAGACAGAAAATGCAGAAGGGCAGATTATATTGGACTCTGTCGGGGAAAGATGTGAGAGACCCATGAAAGGAGACTGAAGTCAGAAGAAGGCGCTGAGCCACAGGAGCTGGGCGTGTGGGAGCGGAAACCATCCTTTTAGTGTGCGCGCTGCTGTTTGGGCTTGAAAAGAAGGACGCTTCTCGTTTCTGGCTTTGCAGTTTACACGAGATGGATTTAGAAGAGCCCAGGGAAAGTTATTAAAGTGTTGGGGTGGGCGGAAGGGTCTGTGAATCAGGCAAGCTGTCACTCCCCTCGTCTCCGGGTTGGGAGGGCGCCATCCTCCTCCAGGGTCCAAAGAAACGGCCTCATCTCTCTTTCCCTCCGAGCCCGCCGGGTGGTGCTCCAGTTACTGCCCTCTAGTGGGACGTAAGGATATTACATTAGGACCAAAGGGAGGACGCATTCTTTTGAACTCAAGTGTTTCAAATATCAAGGCTTTTAAAACATCATGCGACTTGAAAATGTCTATACACAAAAGGTGAAAAAATAAATCTACCTCATAGTCAAGATTAACATCGTTGGTAGCAAAGGGACTTTCATTCAACATTTTTTTCTATTAAGCTTTAAGAAAAATTCTAATACACCAGGTTCTTGAGCATTTACGAGGATTTTGGCTTATTATATCTTTTGGCTGCCAACACCACTAAGAAGTTGTTTTTCCACGTTTGTACATAATCTTTCAATTTCATCTCCAAAGTGGATAAGTCGTGGATCAGTAATTCTGTCAAATGCAATGAAAACGAAAAAGAGAAAAAGGCAAGCATAATGAAATTCCACTTGTGGGACCAAGAAAACAAGACTACAGTTAAAAGCAGAAGGTGTTACTGTGTCTAAGTTTGTACAGCTCGCCCTTCATAATCCAATAAATCGAGAGAGGAGGTGTTGGGGCAAGGAAAAGCAACTTTATTCAGAAAGCCCTCAGGTGGAGAAGATAGTGGTCTAGAGTCCTAAAGAACCATCTTACCGAGTTAGATTGCAGGCTTCTTTTATGCTAGAAGGGGAGCGGGTACGGTTGGTTGCTGCAGGCTTCTAGGTGCTGGCCAGACTCCGGAGGATATGTAATAATCCTTTGTTCTTGCAGCTCTCCATGTAGGTCTGGTCAGGTTGTGGTGTAAACCTCCACAAGACAAGTGTTACTCTCTGATCCGAAACTTTTTATCTCTACATGAATGGGAAAGCATTATACTTTTAAAGGTCAGAGTCCTGAAAATGGGCTCTCCCGTATATTCCAGGCTACAAGCAATATTCCTTTACAGAAGGTGCAGGGCTAACAATACTAAGTTCAGCAGCAGAGCCCAGGGATAGAGCTAAACGAACAGATGCAACGTGGGGTCAGGCTTGCTCTTCTCTGTGATGTTCCTGCTGGATGGTTTCGGACACCTGAGGCACAATCTTAGAATAATTTTTTTTTTTCCTCCCAAACCCAGTCATGGATCAATCCAAATATTTGCATTCTCCAGTCTTGCACTTGAACTGCCAAGCTGCTAGAGAAGCATCACATAGCAGGGCTTTGCTTTGGTGTCATGAAAAGTCAAAGTTTTGTACGGAGGGTTGGAATTTTGGAGAGATGGCAACTTGAACACATTCTTCCACGCTGTCAGTATGACCCTGGCATAGCTTCCTCTGAGCCCCCTGGTTCCTGGGTCTGACGAGGCTGGAGGGTGTCAGCTCTTTCTGAGTCCTCATGAAGAAGCCAGTGGACTTTCCCCCAAGGCCCCATCTGGAACTCCTCTTCACCCCCACCTAAGGGTAACTAAAATGTCCATAGACATGGTTCTCCTAATAGCAAAACTGAAAACAATCCACACATCAATTAGTAACAAAACAAATTGATGATCTGTGATATATTTGTGCAAGTTATAGCAGTGACAAGGAATTAGACTGCACGTTTCCCTTGAAAATGAGCGAGTATTATTTATATATAACAGGAATTTAATAACTGAAATAATTCCATATATAAACATACTGATTATATACATGTATGCTGCTCCTACTGCCAAGTCACTTCAGTTGTGTCCGACTCTGTGCGACCCACCCCAGAGACGGCAGCCCACTAGGCTCCCCTGCCCCTGGGATTCTCCAGGCAAGAACACTGGAGTGGGTTGCCGTTTCCTTCTCCAATGCATGAAAGTGAAAAGTGAAGGTGAAGTCGCCCAGTCATGTCCGACTCTTAGCGACCCCATGGACTGCAGCCCACCAGGCTCCCCCGTCCCTGGGATTCTCCAGGCAAGAACACTGGAGTGGGGTGCCATTGCCTTCTCCATATACATGCATATATGTAGTAAAAAAATAATGATAGTGGCTACTTTTATGAAGGGAAAGCATGTTGGGGGTGATGCATACAGGGGCTTCAGTTATAACTGTAAATCTTGATTTGTAAGCTGAATGTTGGGTGGAGACATGATCATTAAGACACACTGTACGCTTTTTTGCATGTCTCAAATAACTAAAAGGAGAACAGGGGAGAAGAAGGCAGAGGACAGGTGATGCGGGGAGATGAGGAGGACGTTAAGAGGGGAGGAGAGAAAAGGAAGAAGGCCAACTCGGAAGGACCAGGACCAGGAACTCACAAGCCAGTGAGGTCCACGGGGTTTACGGTTTAGGCCAGAAGTCACCATCGCAGAGACTCAGTATGAAAAAAGGGACCACCAGGAGGAGGAGTCTACAGCCAGAGTGTGTGACTGCTAGGAAATAAGACACAATAGAAACGGTAAGAAGGCACCTTTTCAAATTGAGCAGATTCACACATTCAACTTGTATTAAAGATTTATTAGCTGTACATGCCCTGCCCTCTTTCAGGACACAGCAGTGAACAAAAGAGCCAAGCAGGTACCCTGACAGGGTCGAGGTGTCACAGGTGAATTTCTACTGTGTCCAACTTGTGAAATTCTGATCTGGGCATCCAAGAAGGGAGGGAGATGGATTTATCCTGCAAATATGCACCAAACACTTTAGAGATGGCGTGTTCACACAGGGAGATGAGATGAGTCCCTGCCTTCAAGAAGCTCACAGTTGTCTAGGGAGGACCGTGTGTGCACTTATACTTTGCAAGCAGGGTGCTGGAGGGATGCACTAGGTAGCCCGGAACTCAGAGGTGGAGGGGGTGCTTCTGCCTGGAAATAGAGTTGATGGTCTTGCAGAAAAATGGTGGGAATTGATGTCGTGGTCCGTGCAAGCGTTGGAAAAGAATTTCCAGACATGAGGCAGAATGAGAGGGAAATAAAGTTTATTAGAGTGGGAGACTCTGTTAGAACAGCAGGCCAGCTCAAGGGAGATCCCACATTGAACAGGGGTCCTTAGTCCACTTTTATAGCCAGGGTACAAGGAGTGGGGTAGGGGTCTTACGCATTGTTTGCTGACTGGATGAGGCATGTATACTGGGTGGGGGAAGAGTAGGGCAGACACCTTCTCCCTGTGGGGTAGGAGGGGAGAAGGGTGATGCTGTTCCATTAATAGTTACAGCATGGGGGAGGGAAAGATGTTAGGGTCTGGGTTTTCCATTCCTGCGTTCCAAGACCCTCCTTGGTTATCTGCTCTTTCTTCCTTGGCTCACCACAGTTAAGTCAGTTACTCATTAAGTAGATAAAAGAGTCTGCTTGTGTAGCATATGTGTAAGGTCAATGAAAGCTTCTGCTTGTGGAGCATATATGTAAAGTGAGCTGTGTGTACCAGGGTTTAAGACCGGAACTCTACTCCATGGCTCAGGACATCTCTTTCTCTCTCTCTCCCCAGTTTGACTGAGATATAATTGACGTACAGCACTGTATCAGTTTAAGGTATATAAATAATGATTTTACTTACATCATGAGATGATGACAACAATAGCTTTAGTGAACATTCATCATCTTATATAGATACATGAAAGAAATAGAAAAAATATTTTTTTCTTTGTAATGAGAACTCAGGATTTACTCTCTTAACTTTCATATGTAATGTACAACAGTATTGTTATAAAGTCCAAGCTTGCTCTGCTCACCACTCGATAGGCCAATAAATCCGAGAGATGAAGTGTTGAGGCAAGGAATATGACTTTTTCAGAAAACTGGCTGACGGAGAATTTGGCAGACTAGTGTCTCAAAATAACCATCTTGTCTGGTCCTGGATGTCAGTATCTTTTATGGATCAGAGATGGGGGAGATGAGGAAACAAAGTACAAAGACTGTTTAATGCTCGCAAATATCTCCTAGGCAGGGGGATGTGTCAGTTTGATTTTCTTACAGCCATTTATTTCACAGGTCACGTGAAATGGAGTATCTTCTGCCACATCAAAGAACAAGGATGTCACAGTTATCTGTGATTCTGGCCTTCTAAACATGACTTTCTGAGCCAGGCTGACAAGCGGTGCTGCTCTTTACACAAGAAACTTAAGGATGTCACAGTCATTCACAGGTGGGCAGGGTCAGGTTTCTCCCTGTGAGCTAAACAAAGACACTTCAGTTGAGGGTCATGCAGAGATGGGTAGGGCTCCCTGAGGCAGGTCATTATGCATGCTTTTATAACAAAAATGACTCCACAAGGGTGAGAAACAAATTCAACGGAGTCAAATTTAACCCTTCTCGATTACATCAATTCTCCCGGTCCGAGAGTGTATCTTTCCGTTTATTTGTCTTTCCGTTTATTTGTATCGTTTTCAATTTCTTTTATCAGTGTCTTACAGTTTTCTTCTTTAAAAAAAGAATTATTCTATTTATGTTTGGTTGTGCTGGGTCTTTGCTGCTGCAGGGGCTCTCTCCAGTTGTGGAGAGCAGGGGCCGCTCCGGTCCCGGGGTGTGAGCTTCTCACGGCAGTGGCCTCTCTTGTTGCGGAGGGTAGGCTCTGGAGTGCCAGGGCTCCAGGGTGCGAGAAAGTGAAAGTCAAAGTCGCTTGGTTGTGTCCAACTCTGAGACCCCTGTGGACTATACAGCCCATGGAATTTTCAAGGGCAGAGTTCTAGAGTGGGTAGCTGTTCCCTTCTCCAGAGGATCTTCCCAACCCAGGGATCGAACCCACATCTCTTATGTCCCCTGCACCACCAACAGCTATGTCTTAAAATATCTCATTAACAAAATCACATCAATATCTGTGACATTCAGAGAGACGTGATATATTTATTATAAAATATGGACATGATGTGTCCTTGCTCTTGCTTTCTTAGGAGGTGTGGGTGAGGGAGTGTCTTCAGCTCGGACAGGAAGGAAGGGTGTCAGCAGTTGGGAAAGGAAAAGGAACCTGATCGGGAACCACTCTTTTCATCAACGTTGCTCTGGAGCTCTGTGGGGGTATTTTCCCCTCCCTGAGTGACAATTGTATTGATGCACGAAGTAAATAAGAAAATACTCTCTATGTGTGCATTTATTGATGATTTTTTATGCTTTCCACTTGCCAGTTTTGTGCTGGGGCCCCAGGATGGCCCAGGGGCAGGACCTGAAGCATTCATTAGAAACGGTAAGCTGAGACCACCTGTAGTGTTTTTTCTGCTGCTCAAAGGGATTGTCGTTTGTGAAAACCCAAGCCCAACTCATTGAAGCCACGGTACTAGATATTTGGCTTCCAAAATGGTTTAAAAATCCTGTTTCTAAGTCCCATCTTAAAAAGGACTTGAGTTCAAGAAGGCTTTTGGAAGGTGGAAAACACCCGTTAGAGCTGGAAAATCTTACTGTTTCCTTTACTGGTTTCTCTTTCTCTATTTTTTTAAACATCTGGAAACTGCATTTTGTAGGTCTGGGAGGAAAATTTAATCTCAGCTTCACTTCTTTGCAGTTCCCAGATAGGGTAATTTGCTTTTAAACTCCAGGAAAATAGCTGAGGGACCTATTGGAGAAGTTTCTCTCAGCACTTTGAACACAGAAATCTTTTGTGGGTGAGTAAGTGCAGTGCCCTTGGGAGAATTTCCAGGAATTTATGACTGCTGGATTTATCTACCCCAGGGAAGATGTAGTTATTCCCATTTTGGAGAACTCTATGACTAGACTGAGGCAAGTTTCCCTTTGCATATAGGGAAATTTAGGAGAAACGGGTGGGGTGGGCTAGAGGAAAACTCATGAATATTGTGAATGAAATTTATGTCATTCACAGAAAATCTGAGGCCTGATATCCTCTGTGCTCAGCTCCAAAGTGTAAAGTCACACAGAGGGCTGTCTTCAAGAAGCTCAGAGATGAATGGGTGAGATATTTAATGTGATGCTTGGGTTGAGTGGGTCTCAGGGGAGATCTCAGCTGAGTCCTGAGGGAGGTCTCTTAGACCGAGAGAGGTGGAGGAAAGGGCTTTTTCACCTGTGGACTGGCCCCTGCCAGCACATGAGGCAGGCCGGGGCCTGTGAGTGGCTCAGGATGACCACAGGGAGGAGGAGGGTGAGGCTGCAGAGAGAGGGGCGGCCCAGGAGCCTCAAGCCCCTTTTCTGCTGGCGGAGGAACCAGATGCCTCCGCGGCTCTCCACAGCGATGTGGGGGTCCTGAGTGAGGAGGGGGGCCTTTCCAAAGGGGCTTATTTCTTTAGACTTTATATTTTATCTTACAAAATTTAAAAATTCTCATTGGAGAAACTGTGGAGGTGGGAAAGGAGTCAAGAGAAAATATAAATCAGCTCTAATTTCACCACACAGAGATCACCATTGCTAGTATTTTGGTATATGTGGTGTAGAAATTTTTGCATGTTTGTGGTCATCTATATATAAAACTACATTTTTCTTTTAATACTAATTCCTGGGTATTTTTATTGCTTTCTATTCTTTTTTATGAATAACATGTGAAATGGGAATTGCCTGGTGGTCCAGTGGTTAGGACTCTGCACTCTCACTCCTGAGGACCTGGGTTTGATCCCTGGTTGGGGAGCTAAGATCTCTCAAGCTGTGGGTGTGGCCTTAATAAATAAATACATTAATTAATTAATCTTTAAAATGTGAAATTATTTTAGATTTATTGAAGGCTGTGCGAGAGTTCCTGTATGTCCTTCACTGAGCTGTCCTTATAGTTAGCGTTTTACTTTCTAACTCTCATCTCTGTCAAATGTCTTTAGTTCCTTCCCTCACATTTCCCCTGAGATTTCTAAAGTGACTGGTAACTAAACTGAAAGACTGACCTATAGTCCTGTGAGGCTCAGCTGCACCTGGCCAGAGCTTTCCTACGGTCACCGGCTGGGCCTGGAGGAGCAGTATTCTGGGCAGAAGCAGGCCTGGGTCGGGGGGCCATGCTGCTGGTCAGATGGCGCCCCAGGACCCTTGGCCTGGCCTGGGGGGGCCGTGCTGCTGGTCAGATGGTGCCCCGGGACCCTCGGCCTGGCCTGGGGGGGCCGTGCTGCTGGTCAGATGGTGCCCCGGGACCCTTGGCCTGGCCTGGCAGAAACAACGCTGTGCACGGCTTCCAGGGCAGTGCTCACTTGCTAAGATGTTGATTAGTCAGCTGTTTATGCTTCTTATATTTTAGAAAAGCAATAAAGCACAGTTTCTGCATGATCTTGACCAGCTTAAACCCAGAGACTGATCCAGCATTTACTGGCATTGCTCAAAGCCAGTACAGAATGATTTACGATCTGTTCTAAAGTCCTGGGGTAAATCACTCTGTCCTCACAGATTGTCCAAGCAAAGCATTTAGTGCTGGCAAAAATCATCACTCATGATGGAAACAGCCATCCCCAAGCTCAGTCCTGGACTCTGTACCTTCACCATCCACTGTGAGCTCTTCCTTTGAAAAACACGCTTTGTCAGGTTTTTTTTTTCTCTCTTAGGACCATTTTCATGTTGTGTGTGTGTGTGTGTGTGTGTGTGTGTGGTGTATATGTGTATTTCTTATCCTCTTCATTTTTACACAGTGCCCAGAACAGTACCCAGTTATTACATGATAAATAATTTTTTTTCATTTAAATGTATTATTTCTGCACCTTTTCCCTTGAAGAAGTCATGGAGGCCCACAGCTTCTACAAATATATTTTAGTAATACATTTCAGTATGTAAATTGTGAGATCTCCAGCCGCTTCCTAACTGGTTCTACATTAATAATCTAATTTATAGTTTAGACCCAATAATTAGATCTAGTAATCTAATTTATAATATGCAAATTACAAAAAGAATTACACTGGGAAAAACCCCTCTTTCAGTCTCTCCCTGTGATGGACTGAGCTGCATCCCCTCCATATTCAGAAGTTGAAGTCCTAACCCCTGGTACCTGAGACTATGACTGTTTGGAGATGGGGTTCTTGAAGAGGTGAATGAGGTAGAATGGGGTTACCCGGGTGGGCTCTAATCTACCATGACTAGGTGCCCCAGTAACAGGAGGAGATTAGGATGCAGGCAAGCACAGAGGGGAGACGGCTTTCTGCAAGCTGCGGAGAGAGACCTCAGGGGAACCAGTGCAGGTGACACCTTGATTTTGGACTGCTTGCCTCAAAGCTGTAAAGGACTACCTTTATTAAGCCGCCCAGGCTGCAGTACTCGTGGGGCAGCCAAGCAGAGAGTACACTTCCTTCACCTAGATTCTGAGCTGGCATTCCCTGGGCACCCCTCTATTTCTGCCGCCTGCTAACCCCCTCTAGGCACACATACCTGAGGCCTCTTTTCCAGCTCTCAGCTCCTCTGATCATCACTAAATGTGTGCTGTGCGTTTTTCCTCTGTGTCACTGACACTGCTGTTGTTCCAGTCCAGCTCAGTGTTGAGCCTTACTTAACAGTCTGCACACATTCCTCTTCATACACAGATCTCCACCTCCGATTTCTTTTTTGACACGCGCCCAAATGTTCCCTGGGTGCATCTCACACTGAATGATCACCGTCAGACCTCATTTTAGCGCACGTTATTACCTCTGCAGGGGGCACCCTTTCTTCCGTTCTCTGTGGCCTGGCCATCTGTGGCTCTGGACATGTAAGTCCACATCTTCTTGCTCACTTCTCATTTGACCTCTACTTCTGACTGTGGTGTATGTCCTTAACATTCCTAGTCTCAAGCTCTTTCTGATCTTTCTGCTCTTTTTCTACACCAGCTATAGTCTAGAGCAGGAATCATCAACCTTTTTGACACCAGGGACTAGTATCATGGAAGACAATTTTTCCACAGACCAGGGTGAGTGAGGATGGTTTCACTTTCATGCATTGGAGAAGGAAATTGCAACTCACTCCAGTGTTCTTTCCTGGAGAATCCCAGGGATGGGGGAGCCTGGTGGGCTGCCGTCTGTGGGATTGCACAGAGTCGGACACGACTGAAGCGACTTAGCAGCAGCAGCAGCAGCAAATGCATTACATTTATTGCGCACTTAATTTCTAACCTAATGCCACTGTTGATTTGACAGGAGGTACCAGTCTATGGTAGGTTGGGTACCCCTGGTATAGAATATTATATTAATTTTACTACCCCCTGATGCTTCTAACCAACGAGGTGCTTCTCCTTGTAACCTACTACAGATACAGGTGGCAGACACTGACAGTTCACATAGGGTCACGTTAGAAGTTTTGATTGAGCCTCAGTCTTTTATTATCTTTGAATCTTTAGGAGAGTGGTATAACATTTTTTCTGGTCTTAACTCTAAAGTGAAGTTTGTTGTTTAGTTGCTAAGTCATGTCTGACTCTTTGCGACTCCATGGACTGCAGCACGCGAGGCTCCCTGTCCATCACTATCTCCTGGAGTTTGCTCAGACTCATGTCCATCAAGTCGGTGATGCCATCCAATCATCTCATCCTCTGTCGCCCCTTTCTCCTCTTGCCCTCAATCTTTCCCAGCATCAGAGTCTTTTCCAATGAGTTGGCTCTTGGCATCAGGTGACCAAAATATTGGAGCTTCAGCATCAGTCCTTCCAGTGAATATTCAGGATTGATTTCCTTTAGGATTGACTGGTTTGGAGTGAAGATAATAGTATTTAATTTCACTTGAGCTTTATGAAGAAAAATAGATTAAATATATTAAAATTTGTAAGGCACTAAGAAATCACTGTCTGGGGTTATTTGTTCGTTGGCCTTCCTGAAACTTCCCATATTGCCGTTTATCGCCACTGGTCCTGTCTTCCCAAGTACCTGGTAACCTCTTTGTGAATTCAGATCATGTGTCACGTATTCTTTCTGACTTCTATAGCACCTAGTTGTTTCTTAATAAATACTTAAAAATTTTTAAAAGCTAAGTCATAAAATCACTGAAGATGAAAAACCTTATAAGTAGGGTGATTATTCATCCACTTTACATGTTCTGGTTTATCCTTCTTTCCCTAGCATGATTACTATAGCACCCTCCTCACTCTCAAAAATGTACTTATCTGGGTAATAAATTATATGGTCACCCTCACCATGAATGACTGCTTAAATAGAATTGTGGTAGTTTATTTCATGAGGATAAAAGGCCACAGGGCAAACTTCCTTTGCAAGAAGAAAAGCCTGAAGATAAATACAAATGAAGCCAAAAGTAAAACTTCTATTTGGGAGAATAGTTCTGCTAATGGACATTATGAAGCCCATGGATAAATGGATTTCCCTTAAATGTTTGCATGTCAAATAAGATAAACCAGCTGCACTTTGCTGCAATATTGCCAAGTTTAGCCTTTAACTCTTGGTAGATACACTTGGAGGCTTTACCACTCAAAACTTATTAATCGAACTGCTAAAATGTGTGTTGTCAAAAGTTAAAGATGTCGATATTCTGATTTTAAATATTTTTTTGTTTTAAATTACCCAAGTAATACATGTAATACATAATACATTATGTTATGTGTAGTTAAAATGATTGTCAAACGGTAAGGTAAAAAAAAAAAATTCTCCTCTGCCATTATGTCTCACCCACCCAATCTCACTTTTCCACATGTAAGCCAATTTTAACCAAAAATTACACGAAATAAAGATTGAATACAACTAAATTATAAATATTAAAATGTCCTATAAATATAACAAATTAGTAATTTTTAATAGATAGTCAATTTCAAGAAGACAATTTGGCAAAAGCATCAAAGTGTCAAACATACATATTCTTTGACTCAGGAATTTCAATTCAAATAAATGGTTACACTGTTATACACTATGTATACATGAGAATATTCATTGCAAGGGACTTCCCTGTTGGTCTAATGGTTAAGACTCCTTGCTGTCAATGCAGGGGGACTGGGCTTGATCCCTGGTTGGGGAACTAGATCCCACATATCACAATTAAGAGCTCGTATGCCACAATTATAAAAAAGAAAAAAAAAGAGAATATTCATTGCAGTGCAATTTGTACTAATGAAAATCTAGATGTGATTTAATGTAACATTAATAAGAAATTGGTTAAATACACTATGGTATAATTATGCAGAGGAGGAACATGGAGTCATTAAAGATGATGATGTAGTCCTGCACTTGTTGATAGGAAGAGAGTTCCTGTTAGTATTAGTTCCACAGTCAGTCAGTTCAGTCACTCAGTCGTGTCCGACTCTTTGTGACCCCATGGACTGCAGCATGCCAGGCTCCCTGTCCATCACCAACTCCTGGAGCTTGCTCAAACTCAGGTCCACCGAGTCAGTGATGTCATCCAACCACCTCATCCTCGCATCAGCCCCTTCTCCTCCTGCCTTCAACCTTTCCCAGCATCAGGGTCTTTTCCACTGAGTTAGTTCTTCCCATCGGTGGCCAAAGTATTGGAGCTTCAGCTTCAGCATCAGTCTGTCCAATGAATATTCAGGACTGATTTCCTTTACAATTGACTGGTTTACCTCCTTGCAATCCAAGGGACTCTCAAGAGTCTTTTCCAACACCACAGTTCAAAAACATCAATTCTTCAGTACTCAGTTTTCTTTATGGTCCAACTCTCACATCCATACATGACTACTGGAAAAACCATAGCTTAGACTACACAGACCTTTGTTGGTAAAGTAATGTCTATGCTTTTTAATATGGTGTCTAGGTTTGTCCTAGCTTTTCTTCTAAGGAATAAGCATCTTTTAATTTCATGGCTGCAGTCACCATCTGTGGTGATTTTGGAGCCTAAGAAAATAAAGTCTGTCATTGTTTCTGTTGTTTCCCCATCTATTTGCCATGAAGTAATAATATGTAGGTAAATGAGCAAAGGCAGACTCAAAAGAGTTTATATAGTGTGACTATATTTATATATATATACATAACATATGTAAATATACATATATAAGCACACATTGTACATATATAAATAAACTTTAGACATTTATATATTTCCATTAAAAACACATAGAGGCAGAGGTGGCCAAGATGATGGAGTAAGAAGAGCCTGAGCTCACCTCCCATGGACACACCAAAGTTACAACTACTTCCAGAGCAACTACCTATGGAATGACTACACTAGCAGAAAATATTTTCCACAAATAAAAGATATAAAGAAGGAACCACAATGAGATAGGTAGGAGGGATGGAGATTTGGTCTAATCAAGACTGACAACTTCAGGGATGTGATGTACAAATGGGATGTGATGTACAATTTGACAATTGTAAGTCGTTCTCCCCAAGGAGTAAAAGTCCCAAACTCTCCATTAGGCTCCCCAGAACAAAGATCCTAATTGAGGTGATGTGGTCACAAAATACTTGCCTTTAAAAACCAGCAGGACTTATGTTAGGAGAACCAGAAGGCTGTAGGAAATAGAGACTCTGCTCTTAAAGTGTTAGTTGCTCAGTTGTGTCCGAATCTCCATGCAAGAATACTGGAGTGGGTCTGCTCTTAAAGGGCATGTCCAAAATCTGACATGTTCTCAGTCCCAGCAGAGAGGCAGTGGCATGAAAGGAGCCTTCTCAGACTCACTTGCTGATCTTGGAGAGCCTTCTGGAGAGGCAGGAGGCAACTGGGACTCCTCTTGGGGACAGAGTTGCTGGTGACAGCTATTTTGGGAGCTTGATCTACTGAAACAACACTGGCACTGTCAAATGCCATTTTGGAATTTTCCTTCCAGCCTAATAGTACCAGGGACCTGGCTCTGCCTACCAGCAGGCCAGCACCAGCCCCATGCTCCCGCTGAGCTGTGGAGACAGCTGAATAGAGACCAGTCCCATCCTCTGAAGGGCACCAGCACCCCACCTTCCAGGACAGCACAGGACATGGTCTCCCAGCTTACTGGGCCAGAGGCCAGCCCCTTACCAGCTCTCTCACATAGCTGGCCCTGCTACAACAGGGCCCAATAGGGGCACCCACAGAGCATATAGCTCTGGTGACCAGAGGGAAGTATGCTGCCGGGCCCCTGTACAATGCCACTGTATGATGTCTCCTATAGAAGGCCAAAATTGAAAAATGTAACCAACCCACGTAATATAATAAACACAGAGGATTAGGCAAAATGAGAAGCTAGACGAATAGGCTTCAAACAAAGAAGAAAGACATAACTTCAGTAAAAGAGTTAAATGAAGTGGAGATAAGCAATTTACCCATAATGAGTTTAAAGTAATGATTATAAAGATGTTCACTGAACTTGGGAGAATAATAGATGAACACAGCAATAACTTTATTAAAGAATTAGAAATTATAAAGAAGAACCAAACAGAGCTGACGAATACAGTAACTGAAAGAAAAAAATAACCAGAAGGAATCAGCAGTAGATTTGATGATACAGAGGAATGGTTTGATGATCTGGAAGACAGAGCAGTGGAAATCATGCAAGAATAGAAAAGAAAAAACAATTTTTTAAAAAAAGGACAGTTTAAGAGACTTCTGAAACAACATCAGGTATATTAACATTCACATTATAGGCACCTCAGAAGGAAAAGAAAGATAGAACAAAGGGAAGATCACTTATTTGAAGAAATAATAGCTGAAAATTCCCTAACTTGGGAAAGGAAACAATATTCAGGTCCAGGAAGCATAGAGATTCCCAAATAAGATAAACTCAAAGAGATCCACACCAAGACACATTATAATTAAAATGGCAAAAATTAAAGAGAAAAATCTTAAAGGCAGCAAGAGAAAAGACCAGTTACAGACAGGAGAACTCCCATAAGACTGTAAGCTGACTTTTCAGCAGAAACTTTGCAGCCAGAGGGAGTGGTATGATATGGTCAAATTGATGAAAGGAAAACAACCTACAACCAATAATACTCTTCTCAGCATACTCTGATAGTCTTATCTGATACTCTATACTCTGATAGTCTTATCATTTAGATTTTAAGGAGAGATTAAGAGTTTCCCAAAAAAGCAAAAGCCAAAGGAGTTCTGCACCACTAAATTAGCTTTACTAGATGTGTTAAAGGGACTTCTGTAAGTGGAAAAGAAAAGGTTACAATTAGAAATAAAAAAAGTTTTGAAAGGAAAAGATACCATTGATAATGGAAAACATCCAGTAAAGATAGTAGATTAACAAAATATTAAGCTAGTAGAAAGGTTAAAAGACAAAAGTAGTAAAATTATCTATATCCACAATAAGTGCTTAAAGGATGCACAAAATAAAATATGTAAAAGTGATGTTGAAGACATTAAACGTGAGGTGAAAAGTAAAAATGTAGTATGATTAGAATGCATTTGAGATAAACTACGTAAAATAATCACATGTATGTATAACTTGTCTTGGTAACCAAAAACCAAAAAATTTATCAAATAAATACACAAGCAAAAAAGAAAAAGGAATCCAAATATAACACTAGTCACTGAATCACAAGGTAAGACAGCAAAAGAGGAAGAAAGAAACAAAAAAGAACTATATAAAAAAAAGAACTATAAAACAACCTGAAAACAATTGACAAAATAGCAATAAGCACATACCTATCAATATTCACTTTAAATGTAAATGGACCAATGCTTCAACTGAAAGATATTGAGTGGCTGAATGGATAAAACCCAAGACCAACATATTTCCTGCCTACAAGAGACTCACTTCAGATCTAGAAACACACAGACACTGAAAAGTGAGGAGATGGAAAAAAGATATTCCATGCAAATGGGAATGAAAAGAAAGCAGGGGTAGCGATATCTATATCACAGAAAACAGACTCTAAAACAAAGACTGTAACAAGAGATATAGAAGGACATCACATAATGATAAAGGGATTGATCCAATAAGGGATTGTAGCGGTTGTAACTGTTATGTGCCTCACAAAAGGAGAGCTGAACCCATAAAGCAAATATTAGCAGACAGTAACAGTAATTGTAGAGGATTTTAACACCCTGCTTACATCAATGGACAGATCATCCAGACAGAAGATCAGTAAGGATACACTGGCCTTAAATGCCCCAACAGAGTAGACAGAATCATTGAATATACATAGAATGTTTCATTCCCAAACAGCAGAATATACATTCTTCTCAAGTGCACATAGGACATTCTCTAGGATAGACTGCATGCTAGGTCACAAAATAAGTCTTAAAAAATTTTAAGAAGACTGAAATTGTATCAGGCATCTTTTCTGAACACAACAGCATTAAATTAGACCTCAATTAAAGAAGAAAATTGGAAAAAAAAGACAAAGACATGGAGGCTAGACGACATGCTACTAAACAACCGATGAGTCATTAAAAAAAAATCAAAGTGAGAAAAAAAAATACCTGGTGAAAAATGAAAATGGAAACACAATGATCCAAAAACTATGGAACGCAGCAAAAGCAGTTCTAAGAGCAAAGTTTATATAATAGTGATACAAGTCTACCTCTGGAAACAAGAACATTTTTCAAATAAAAAATCTACTTTTATACCTTAAGGAACAAACAAAACCCAGGGTTAGTAAAGGGAAAGAAATCATAAAGATCAAAGCAGAAATAGAGACTAAACCCCAGTAGAATAGAACAATGAGCTATAACTTGGTGTTTGAAAAAATAAACAAATTGGTAAATATTGAACCATATTCAACAAGAAAGAAAGAGAGAGGGCCCAAATAAATAAAATCAGAAATGAAAGAGAAGAAATACAATTGACACCACAGAAATACAAAGAAAGGATCTCAGATAATACTACAATTAAATGCCAATAAAATTGAAAACCTAGAAGAAATGGATAAATTCCTAGAAAAGTGACATCTCCTAAGACTGAATCAAGAAGAAACAGAAAATATGACAGATTACCAGTGCTGAAATTGAATCAGCAATCAAAAAACACCCAACAAACAAAAGCCCAGGACCAGCTAGCTTCATGAGTTCTACCAGACATTTAAAGAGTTGACACGTATACTTCTCAGACTATTCCAAAAATTGAACAGGAGTGCTTCCAAACTCATTCTAAGAGGACGACATTACTCTGGACCAAAAGCAGACAAAGACATCACAGAAAAAGAAAATGACAGACCAATATCACTGATGAATATAGATGCAAAAATCTTCAACAGAATGTTAGCAGATGAATTCAACAATAATGTAAAAGTATCATACACCGTGATCAAGTGGGATTAATTGCAGGGATGCAAGGATGGTTCAACACTGGCAAGTCAACCAACATAGTATATCACATTAAGAAACTGAATAATAAAAACCACATGATCATCTCAATAGATGTAAAAAAAGCTTTTACAAAATTTGACATCCATTCATGATTAAAAGTTCTCAAAAAAGAGTATAGAGGGAACATACCTCAATATAAGAAAGGCCATATATGGCAAACCTACAACCAGCATTATACTCAATGGTGAAAAGCTGGAAGCATTTCCTCTAAGATCAGAATAAGACAAGGATGTCCACTCTTGTCACTTCTCTTCAGCATCATAGTGTGAGTCCTAAATCTCTCTTCTGTCAAAGGAAATAACTGGCATGAGAAAAGTCCAGTTACATATTTGATTGATGGCATGCATGCTATGGTTAGAATTACAGTTCTTAACTTTGTTCTTAATGAACTGACTGATTTTAGGGAAATAAAAAGAAAGTGCATGGAGGCAATAAAAGAAAATACAAATTTTCCAGACACAAGAGAAGGACTATTTCTCTCTTTGCTTTACATCTCTTCTGGGTGGCAATTTTTATTTGCCAGAATCCTGGTGCTCATCCTCTTGTGAGCAGGTCCACACACAATTTGACTCCTCATTTAAAAACTGAATGCATCAATTCCTTCCCACAAATGTGCCATCTATTCTTTGATTCCCTAACAGACCTCAGAACAAAACTGTCCTCTCCAACACCCTGATTAAATAACCTGTAATTTTGATGGAAAGAATACAACAGTGGGCACAACATTTTTTGTGGAAAGATATAATCCCGCCCAAATTGTACAACTTGAATTCAATCATAAGGAAAACTGGACAAGCTACAGGGTCACTGGCCAGTCCTCCTCGGAAGTACCAAGGACACAAAGGACAAGGAGTGGCTCAGGAACTTCCCAGTGTAAAGGAGGCCGAGGAAGCAGGACAGCTGCGTGGAACGTGGGATCCTGGATGCAGAAGGAGAATGGCAGCGGGACTGTGTCTTTGGGGTCTGTTGATGAAGGCTGATAGGCAGTTTTTGGTGCTGGTTTGTACTTTTTAACAAGCCTGAATTATTTCAAAGTGAAAAGTTTAAATGTAAATATCAGGTAAAATATATATCAATTTACAGACTGGCACTCAGTACTGGGAGAACGACAAGACCTAAGAACTGCACAGGAATGGGAGCCGCTGTGGGAAAGCTGGGCACCTACCGCTGTCGGGGAAGTGGCCCTGGAGGCGGGGCTGGACCAGACCCGAGAGGCATGGACTCTTACCCTGGGAACAGAGTTTTAGCAGTGACAAAACTGGGCCTTCCTGCAAGGCAGTGGATTTCTCTTCATTCTCCTCTCCTTCTAAATTATGAGAAGCATTTCCTTTTAAACAGTAAACATTGTCATTTTATTGAGCTATTCTCATTTACCTAAGATAACCATCAAGTCCAAACTCATACATTGCTATAGAAATTAAAGATAATGTACAGAAAGCATTAAAATAATGTTCAGAAAGTGCATTTTATCATAAAATACTGGAATGGTAAAAAAAACACAAATTAGAATCAGCTGGACTCTGCCCTCTAGAGGCCCAGCCTCCCTGTCCTGTTCTTCCATCTGTCATCAGGCACTGCCAACTCTGCTTCACACGAGTTCTTGCCCTGGGATTGGAATCAGAAGGCCTGGGTTCTTGTCTTGGTCTCATACTGTGGCCTTCCCCAGTCAATAGAAATTGACCAGATGCTGGACAAGAAATTCAGGCAAGGCTTTATTTGGGCCTCTGATGCAGCAGGGGGTAGTGAGAACAAACAGGTTCCCTTGCGTGTTTGCTCCCTAAGGTGGGGGGAGCAAGCTGGTTCTTTACATGGGGTGAGGGTAGGGGTATGTCCAGGTGGGGCTGGAGGAGTGGCTTAGGTGGTTTGCCCGCCCCTTTGGTGGTGTTGAGTGCAGGGGGCATGCACAGTGCCCAGCTTTTGCTTGGGTCTCTTCAAAAGTGGTAGTTGGGTTTTTTGGTATCTTTGCATCTTTTGTTCTGAATTTGCCCTAACTGCACACTCACGCAGTTATTTTTCATCCTTTACAGTTTCTTTGTATTTTGTTGTTCAGACAGGTTTGTCCAGATGCAAGCAAGGCAACAAAGGTGCCCAGGTCCCAGCCTGTCCCACTGTGACTGTGACCGTTCTCTGTGGCTGGGCCCCTGCGTGCTGGGTTTGGGGACTGGGCAGTAGATGAGCCCCAGTCCCCTGCATGTGAGTTACTGTGTATCTAATGGTTTGATTTCAATCTTCCAATACAAGTAAAGAGACTGTTGGTTTCTTGATAAGTTGACAATAAATGAGCACATTTCTCAAACAGAGGTATTAGTTTTCTGAATAAATCTCAGTTTAAACTTGTCATCTTCCCTCCTAGCACAGTTCTGGTCTTACCTTTAGAAACAACAGTCCTCATCTGCAAGCAGAGATGCAAAATTGGACGTCTTCCAACTGCCTGTGAATAGTTGAGGATGACCACAGGGAAGAGGTGAAGAGGGAGGCACAGTCCAGGAATTGTGAAGCCCTTTCTCTCTTGTACTGAGAAATTGGAGGCAGCAGCAGCTGCTGGGACCCTTAATGGCTGCTCTCTGCCTCAACTTGTACAAGGTACTGATCTGTATTAAAGCACCTCAATTAAAAGAATTTCCCTCTTATCAAAAGGGGACAGGAGGGAGGGTTACCAGTTATCTTTGCCGTCCTACTATTATATCATTGTTGGTGAGAGTAGCTGAATTTGGAAAAGAAAGTAGTTGGTTTCAAGCATGTGGAGTGAGTAGCCTTTCCCTTCTCCAGGGATCTTCCCAACCCAGGGATCGAATCCTGGTCTCCCCGCATTGCAGGCGGATCCTTTACCAGCTGAGCCACAAGGGAAGCCCAAGACACTGGAGTAAGTAGCTTATCCCTTCCCCAGCAGGTCTTCCCGACCCAGGATCAAACCCGGGTCCCCTGCATTGCACGTGGATTCTTTACCAACTGAGCTATCAGGGAGGCCCTTGTGATGTTTTAGGTTTTTTTTTTAACCCCTTAAAGGTTTTTGTTACAAGAGATAGAAATGATGTCTATCTATCTCAAGCACAGGATAGCCATTGTTAAGACCCCTTTTCTTCTGGGCTTCATTATCCTCTCCTTTTAAATTCTGCTGCCAGGGCTGAAACTTCTGTTGGCCCTGAGCTCAAATCGTTGTCTAGTACAGTAGTCTTAAGAATGGGAGAACAGTCCTAGAAGTGTCATACCTGATGATTTGAAATGATCTTAGAATGAAGTGGCGAAACCCTGTGAGTCAGAGTCTGATCTCTGTAAAGTCAAGAATGAGTAAAGAGAACCTGATGCAATTCTGGTTCTGTTTACCTTTGCTGTCTCCATGGCAACCACTCAAGACAGATATTTCAGAAGATACTCCCAGTTACTGGCTGGGATAGAACCTTCTATGACTAAGAAAGAACCTTCAGCCTCCACCCTTAGGGGTCTCAAGAGTCTTGCTTCCAAATCTGAACTGATTTCACTTCCAAATTTGAGACACCAAATATGCAACATTGCCTCATCTGGGCCTTTTATAACATCCTGAAGGGCAAAAAAACAAAAACAAAAACAAAAAAACACCTCCACCTTTAAATACAAATATCTGCCAAATAATTTAGTTACTATGCAGTTTAGTTTTTTAAGCAGAATTACTTTTTAATATATATAAAAGTAGAATATACATGTATTCTATATATATATATATATGTGGGTGTGTGTATATGTGTGTATGAAAAGTGAAAGTGTTCGTGGCTCAGTTGTGTCTGACTCTGTTCAACCCCATAGACTGTAGCTTGCCAAGTTCCTCTGTCCATGGAATTCTCCAGGCAAGAATACTGGAGTGGGTAGCCATTCTCTTCTCCAGGGCGTCTTCTTGACCCAGGGATTGAACCTGGGTCTCCTGCATGGCAGGCAGATTCTTTACCGTCTGAGCCACCAGGGAAGCCCTGTGGAATCTAGTTCTCTGACTAGGGGTCAGACCTGGGTCTCCTGCATTGGGAGCATGAAGTCTTAACTAGATCACCACTGGACCACCAGGGAGATCCATTTATGTGCATATGCGTCTATATATTTTTCATTTCAAGTTATTTAGTTCTTGAATTTTTAAGTATTCCACCTTAGTTCATCCTTGAATCATTAAGTTTTGCTTTTACAGTGTTTTCTCAGAATTTCATTGATTTCAAGGTAGCTGTTGAATTTTAAGTGGTATATTAAAAATTAGGGTGTCCAAAAGAGATATGAAAATTGTTTCTTGGTTATCCATATATTACTAAAAGGTAAAGATAAAAAATTTCTTAGCAATGAACGTATTGTGTTTATTTCTCAAACACTCAAGGTATTATGTTTATTTTTCAAAGACTGTTAAAACACATTTTTCTACTTTAATATTTTGTAAATCCATTAGGGTTAATGGATGTTCTAAACTACCTTGAGCCATTATGAAGAGTGCTTTTAAATCACATTGTTTATCTCCCACAGAATAAACACTTCAAAGACCCAGTATTTCTATGCCTAAGCCAATACATTCTGGAAATAACTCAGTCATAAAAGTCCATTATCCTTAATTCCAATACAATAATTTCTGGAGTAGAAAGTAATAACTGACTTTTAAATTTAAAAATTTTTAAATTTAAATTAATTCTACATTTCTAAATTTGTTGAAAACTGTTTTAAATCACTGTGGGAAGCATTTATCCTGAGTAGCATAAATCAAAAGTATTCCTGTAATCTAATTTACGATTAGACTACATCTCTCAAACTCAGATAATGTAAAGAAGCCCTTAAGAGGAACAAAATTTTCGAGGATACCCAGAGTTGAGTATATACCATTTTGATGTCCTTGTTCTTGTTATAATAGTTTTTTATTTGTGAATATGGCAGTCCACTCCAGGACTATTGCCTGGCAAGTCGCATGGACAGAGGAGCCTGGTAGGCTACAGTCCATGGGGTCGCAAAGAGTCGGACACGACTGAGCGACTTCACTTTCACTTTACTTTAAGTGTATTAGTCACTCAGTCCTGTCTGACTCTTTGCGACCCTAAGGTCTGTAGCCCACCAGGCTCCTCTGTCCATGGAATTATCTAGGCAAGAATAATGGAGTGGGTAGCCATTCCCTTCTCCAGGGGACGACTCAGGGATCAAACCTGCGTCTCCTGCACTGGCAGGCAAATCCTCTACCATCTGAGCCACCAGGGAAACCACGTGAGTAGCTAACAAATCTCCCCAAACCTAAATACCTTTACACGTTAGACACAGACAAAATTGAAAAGCTGATAGAATTTCAATTTTGCCTGAGACTACTCAGTTGTGTCTAGTTCTTTGTGACCTCATGGACTATAGCCGACCAGGCTCCTCTGTCCGTGGGATTTTCCAGGCAAGAACAGTGGGGTGGTTGCTCTTTCCTCCTCCAGGGGATCTTCCCAACCCAGGAATTGAAATCCAGTCTCCTGCATTGGCAGGCGTATTCTTTACCACTGTGTCACCTGGGAAGCCTAGAATTCGAATGAACAATAGTAATTTGATTTGCTAGATGATGTTTTACTAAAATTAAAGAGTATATGTTGAGGAGAATGACAGAAAGATTTAGTCACTTTTTTCAGTTCAGTTCAGTCGCTCATTCGTGTCTGACTGTTTGCAACCCCATGGACTGCAGCATGCCAGGCATCCCTGTCCATCACCAGTTCCAGACTCTATTCAAACCCATGTCCATTGAATAGGTGATGCCATCCAAACATCTCACTGATGCTCTGTCGTTCCCTTCTCCTCCTGCCCCCAATCCCTCCCAGCATCAGAGTCTTTTCCAATGAGTCAACTCTTCACATCAGGTGGCCAAAGTACTGGAGTTTCAGCTTCAACATCAGTCCTTCCAATGAACACCCAGGACTGATCTCATTTAGGATGGAGGTTGGATCTCCTTGCAGTTCAAGGGGCTCTCAAGAGTCTTCTCCAACACCACAGTTCAAAAGCATCAATTCTTTAGTGCTCAGCTTTCTTCATAGTCCACCTCTCACTTCCATACATGACCACTGGAAAAACCATAGCCTTGACTAGATGGACCTTTGTTGACAAAGTAATGTCTCTGCTTTTTAATATGCTGTCTAGGTTGGTCATAGCTTTTGTTCCAAGGAGCAAGCGTCTTTTAATTTCATGGCTGCAATCACCATCTGCAGTGATTTTGGAGCCCAAAACTAATGTCTGTCACTGTTTCCACTGTTTCCCCATCTATTTGCCATGAAGTGATGGGACCAGATGCCATGATCTTAGTTTTCCGAATGTTGAGCTTTAAGCCAACTTTTTCACTCTCCTCTTTCACTTTCATCAAGAGGCTCTTTAGTCCTTTGATTTCTGCTATGAAGGTGGTGTCATCTGCATACCTGACGTTGTTGATATTTTTCCCAACAATCTTGATTCCAGTTTGCGCTTCATCCAGCCCAGCATTTCACATGATGTACTCTGCATATAAGTTAAATAAGCAGGGTGACAATATACAGCCTTGATGAACTCCTTTTCCTATTTGGAACCAGTCTGTTGTTCTATGTCCAGTTCTAACTGTTGCTTTCTGACCTGCATACAGATTTCTCAAGAGGCAGGTCAGGTGGTCTGGTATTCCCATCTCTTGAAGAATTTTCCAGTTTGTTGTGATCCACACAGTCAAAGGCTTTGGCATAGTCAATAAAGCAGAAGTAGATGTTTTCTGGAACTCTTTTGCTTTTTTGATGATCCAATGGATATTGGCAATTTGGTCTCTGGTTCCTCTGCCTTTTCTAAATCCAGCTTGAACATCTGGAAGTTCACAGTTCATGTACTGTTAAAGCCTGGCTTAGAGAATTTTGAGCATTACTTTGCTAGTGTGTGAGATGAGTGCAATTGTGTGGTAGTTTGAGCATGCTTTGGCATTACCTTTCTTTGGGATTGGAATGAAAACTGACCTTTTCCAGTCCTGTGGCTACTGTTGAGTGTTCCAAACTTGCTGACATATTGAGTGCAGCACTTTCACAGCATCATCTTTCAGGGTTTGAAATAGCTCAACTGGAATTCCATCACCTCCACTAGCTTTGTTTGTAGTGATGCTTCCTAAGGCCCAGTAGGCTTCACACTCCAGGATGTCTGGCTCTAGGTGAGTGATCACACCATCATGGTTATCTGCGTCATGGAGATCCTTTTTGTATAGTTCTTCTGTGTATTCTTGCCACTTCTTCTTAATATCTTCTGCCTCTGTTAGGTCCATACCATTTCTCTCCTTTATTTTGCCCATCTTTGCATGAAATGTTCACTTTGTATCTCTAATTTTCTTGAAGAGATCTCTAGCCTTTCCCATTCTATTGTTTTCCTCTATTTCTTTGCATTGATCACTGAGGAAGGCTTTCTTATCTCTCCTTGCTATTGTTTGGAACTCTGCATTCAAATGGGTATATCTTTCCTTTTCTCCTTTGCCTTTAGGTTCTCTTCTTTTCACTGCTATTTGTAAGGCCTCCTCAGACAACCATTTTACCTTTATGCATTTCTTTTTCATGAGGATGGTCTTGATCCCTGCCTCCCGTAAAATGTCATGAATCTCCATCCATAGTTCTTCAGGCACTCTGTCTATTGTTACTTCCACTGAGTAATCATAAGGGATTTTATTTAGGTCATACCTGAATGGTTAGTGGATTTCCCTACTTTCTTCAATTTAAGTCTGAATTTGGCAATAAAGAGTTCATGATCAGAGCCACAGTCAGCTCCCAGTCATGTTTTTGCTGACTGTGTAGAGCTTCTTCATCTTTGGCTGTAAAGAATACAGTCAATCTGATTTCAGTATTAACCATCTGGTGATGCCCATGTGTAGAGTCTTCTCTTGTGTTGTTGGAAGAGGGTGTTTGCTATGACCAGTGTTTTCTCCTGCCAAAACTCTATTTGCCTTTGCCCTACTTCATTCTGTACTCTAAGGCAGTAAGTTTGCCTGTTACTCCAGGTATTTCTTGACTTCCTACTTTTGCATTCCAGTCTCCTATAATGAAAAGGACATCTTTTTTTGGGTGTTAATTCTAGAAGGTTATAGATCTTCATAGAACTGTTCAACTTCAGCTTCTTCAGCATTACTGGTCAGGGCATAGACTTAGATTACTGTGATGTTGAATGGTTTGCATATATGTTTCTCAAGAGGCAGGTCAGGTGGTCTGTTATTCCCATCCCTCTCAGAATTTTCCACAGTTTATTGTGATCCACATAGTCAAAGACATAGTCAATAAAGCAGAAATAGATGTTTTTCTGGAACCCTCTTGCTTTTTCCATGATCCAGCAGATGTTGGCAATTTGATCTCTGGTTCCTCTGCCTTTTCTAAAACCAGCTTGAACATCAGGAAGTTCTCAGTTCACGTATTGCTGAAGCCTGGCTTGGAGAATTTTGTGCATTACTTTACTAGCGTGTGAGATGAGTGCAATTGTGCGGTAGTATGAGCATTCTTTGGCATTGCCTTTCTTTGGGACTGGAATGAAAACTGACCTTTTCCAGTCCTGTGGCCACTGCTGAGTTTTCCAAATTTGCTGGCATATTGAGTGCAGCACTTTCACAGCATCATCTTTCAGGATTTGAAATAGCTCAACTGGAATGCCATCACTTCCACTAGCTTTGTTCGTAGTGATGCTTTCTAAGGCCCACTTGACTTCACATTCCAGGATGTCTGGCTCTAGATGAGTGATCACACCGTGGTGATTTTCTGGGTCATGAAGATTTTCTTCTGATGGGTGGGGCCATGTAAATCTTTAATCCAAATTTCTGTTGATGGGTGGGGCTGTTTTCCCTCTCTGTTGTTTGACCTGAGACCAAACTGTGGTAGAGGTAATGAAGATAATGGCGACCTCCTTCAAAAAGGTCTCATGCACGCACTGCTCCACTCAGTGCCCCCCAACCCTGCAGCAGGCCACCGCTGACACAGGAGTCTCCACCGGAGACTCCTGACACTCCCAGGCAAGTCTGGGTCAGTCTCTTGTGGGGTCACTGCACTGGATCACTGGTGCAGGATAGCACAGTGGATCATCATCTGAATCGTCATCAATGTAGTTGGTTACTTATTTATTTTTTAAAAATGATTTTTTAAAATCACAACAATTCATTGGAGGACCAATGAAGATAATTGTTCACTGCAAAATGCAGGAGAACGAAATGTAGAAGTACCACGAAATTAACATCCTTCTTTGTAGACTGACTTTTCTTTTTCTTTCTCTCTCTTTTTTTAATCGAAATATATTTGATTTACAATGTTGTGTTAGTTTTGGATGTACAGCCAAGCGACTCAATTACACACATATGTGTATATATTTTTCTCAGATTCTTTTCCCTTTTGAACTGTTACAAAGTATTGAGTGGCGTTTCTGTGATATAGACTAGGACCTTGTTGGTTATCTATTTTATAGTTATGTTACAGTTATGTCAATACCAAACTCCTAATTTGTCCCTCTGTCACTTCTGCTTTGATAAGCATAAGTTTATTATGTCATTGTTAGTTTACTTTTCTGCCTACTGTGCATATACTGCGGCAAATTGACCCATAAATCAGATCAGTACTTCTACTTGCAACACTGATGGAGCACTGGGTGGAGGGAGGGGGTATGTTCTTTGAAATCACTACGTGTCTTTTTTTTTTTTTTTTCACTAGCTCTCTTTTGAAAATCCAAGTGTCTCCCCAGAAATCTCTATTCCAACTGCTGTGAAATCTCACTTTGTTCAGTGAACCAAAGTATCATTTACCTTATTTGGCACCAATGAATCCTCTTCATGTTTAGGTTAATCTCTATCATGCTTTCCATAATACCTGACTTTTCTACCCTGGCTTGTTTTTTTTTATCAAACTAAACCTTGCTGAATATCTTAAGAAACTAAAGGCTTTTTCATGAGAATGTCTTACAATCACAAATTATGACTGCAAGACAGAAGTTAGTTTTGTCTGTATAACTGTTGAAATTCAGAACAATGATGATGCAGGGTGATTACTGGAATTTTGACTTATCAGCTGCTAATAATCTAAGACCAGTTGGATATGCTTACCAATACAGTCATTCCTCTGTATCCATGTAGGGCTGGTTCCTGGACTCCCAGTGGATACCAAAGTCTGAGCATGCTCAAGTTCCTTGTATAAAATAGTGTGATATTTGCATATAACATATGCAATCCTCCCATGTACTTTAAATCATCTCTATATTATTTATAATAATTAATACAGTGTAAATGCTATGTGAGTCTGAGTGAACTCCGGGAGATGGTGATGAACAGGGAGGCCTGGCGTGTTGTGATTCATGGGGTCGCAAAGAGTCGGACACGACTGAGCGACTGAACTGAACTGAACTGAATTGAAATGCTATGTAAATATGTTACCAGCATGTGACAAATTTCGGTTTTGCACTTTGGAACTTTCTGGAAGTTTTCCTCCCCAATATTTCCCATTCTCAGTTGGCTGAATCCAGGGATGCAGAGCTGTGGATATGGAGGGCTGAGCAGATGGCCCAACTGCCATTTCCGGTGGTCACACGGCACCAGTGGTGTCACGTGCAGTGGCCAAGCTGAGGGCGTATGTGGAACAGCACAGGCTTCCTGTTGATGCAGGATACGCTTTTTAAAAACTCCTTTAAAGCTTGTGATAAAGAAGGAAGGAAAAAATGAAAAGAAAAAATGGAAATTAAGGTTGGAATGAAAGGTTCCCTGAAATTCAGTTGAGAAACCCTGGGTCTCACGTAAATGAAATTGCTGTGAACATGATAATGTGTCTCACAGATGCCCAAACTGTGATTATCAGGAAACAAATATAATTGGAAAAGTCTGGAGTTAACACAACATAAAAAAATTCAGATCAACTCCACAGAGCAGACAGAGAATTCCCACAGGGAAGGTCATTAAACTGAGTTTCCAGGGAAACAGCTGCTCCTATCACTCTTCCGGAAAAAAAGGCAAAAGAACCTAATTCCTTCACCAGTGTACTCTGAGGAAGACTGACCTTGGTTCTGGGCGTTGCTATGTGGCCTGAGTATGCGGGGTGGGTCGGGCGAGCAGGAGGTGGTGGTGAACGTCCCTGTGGAAGAAGCTGGAGACTTTGATTTGGGGCCACTTTCCTGTGCCTTGTGGGGCAGGGAGGCTGGAAAAAGAGCAGTAGATGAGAAGCCCATTCCGGGTCACAGAGTACACACTCCTTCTAGGGCGTCAACCCTGAAATATTAACCTCCTAAGGAAAAACCCATGTTTCCTGTAGATGGATGCAGTTTTTACCACATGGGCCCTTGACTGGCAGATTCTGTTTAAAGAGAAGAAAATGCAGATAGGATAAGTCATATGTGTGTCAGGAAAGCCCGTTTCTTCTCTGTACTTAGGATAACCCCGAACATTGCTCCTCAAGTGTTCAGCTTAATCAGAGTAAAGGCAGATTTTATTTTTACATTTCCATTTTCTGAAATGTTGAAATCATCTTCTAGCTGAGGATGCTAACTTTTGGATGTGGTTATCAGTCAGCCTGTCAAGTTGGAATGAAATCTTGGCACAACAACATGATCACATTTACACCTACTTCGGTTTCCAAAGATCAGCCAACAGAGAGAAAATATTTTGATCAGGAATTTGAGTGGGAAAGCCAAAGTCTAGAGTGAAAACACATATCCTGTGAAGGATTACATCATAAAGCATACGAGAGCCCGTCTGGAATCAGGGACAAATACAGAACAGTTCATGTCAGTTCATCAGACGCTCTGGAATCTGCTGTGTGCCAGGAGCTGGTTGACTTGGCCTCGAGGAGCTCATGGTCTACTCATCAGTCTCATATTAAAAATTCACATATTCAGAGGAGTTTGGGCCCAAGGAACAAACATCCAAAGAACAATGGATATCGCCAAGATCTAGCTGAACTCATGTAAAAGAACCAGTTTACTTTAGAAGATCCCGCTTAGCAAATTATACGGACAGCACATTGAAAATGCCATCAGTTATAGAGCATAAAACAAAATTGTGTCTGAGGGGAGTTCCCTTCCTTCAACTACATTTCTTTTAAAACCAAAAGAGGATGCTAAGTAGACTGGTCTAGCCTAGTGAATCCAATCAGCTTAAATTTAAATAGAGAAAGAACAATAAGGGACATTCTACTAAATTGTTAGGCTTCAAACTGGGTTGTAAGATGAACTAATACAGGTATTTCTTATCAATTTTGAATGCTCTGACCTGGCATGAATAATCAGGACTGTGAGAAAATGAAAATTCTGCTAAAAAATTATCTGACAGAGAGCAATCAAATGCCTAAAGTTATGGTCCATATGTACCATCCATAATGGTAAGTGGAACTCATAGATCGCAGTATTGAAGATACTTTCACGTGGCTAAAGAGGTCAGATCTTTTTCTCTTTATTAGTCTCCTAGTTGCATAAACAGCACCAAAAATGAACAGCTTTCTTGGATACTTTGTTCACAGTGGGTTCATTTCACACCCATGTCCCTCCAGCCCCCACACTTATCCAGGCAGATAAACTCGAAGCTGAGGTGTTAGGTAAGATCCCACATATTTCCCATCCCAAGTTTCTTCCCTCTATCCTTGGCCCATATTAAGGATTCTGTCCTCGGCCCACACGATGCTACCCTAAGTGAGAGGGTCAGACCAGTAATCTACCTCCCCCTACGCTCCTGCAGATGTGTCCAGGTGCTGAGAGAGTCTGGTAGGATGAGCTGCTTGGGGGGCTCAGGTGATCCCCCTCCCGGGTCATTATAGCAAGCAGTGAATTACACTGGCAAGTGGGGTGACAGTTGAGGCAAGGCTGGTGACTCTCAGTGAAAGGGCCTCTGGATGTGGTCCCTGGAGCGGCTCAGAGACAGGGAGACAGGTAGGCAGGAGGAAAGACCTGTGTTGTCACAGTGAGGCCCTGGTGCCAGGACCCTGGGATGGCATACAGGGGACCCCAGCTGTCAATGGCTGTCTGCAGGAAACCCCCATCTCAAGCCTTCAGTAGTCTATGCTCTGACACCTCAGTCCCTACTACCAGTCAACTCTATCTTGGGTCTAAGAAGAGAGAAGGGTTTTGGAAGGATAGGAAGTGAGGATGAGGTGTAGTGTGGAGGGAGCAGGAGATAGAAGTGAAAATCACCCCAGATTTCCCAGTATGGTCCCACAAGGAGAATGACTGGGCTCTTCTCTTTCTTGGGCTGTCCCTGCTGTGTTTTCTTTTTAAATATCCACTGTACATATACCTACCTCTTGAAGAAGAATTTAAAGAGGAACACTTGTGTACCTCTTAAATGTCCACCATACATATACCTACTGCTTGAAGAAGAATATTAATCCCAAAGAAAGGCAAGGCCAAAGAATGTTCAAACTACCCCACAATTGGACTCATCTCACACACTAGCAAAGTAATGTTCAAAATTCAACAAGCCAGCCTTCAACAGTACGTGAACTGAGAACTTCCAGATGTTCAAGCTGGATTTAGAAAAGGCAGAGGAACCAGAGATCAAATTGCCAACATCCATTGGATCATAGGAAAAGCAAGGGAGTTTCGGAAAAACATTTATTTCTGTTTTATTGACTACGCCAAAGCCTTTGACTATGTGGATCACAACAAACTGTGGAAAATTCTTCAAGAGATGGAAATACCAGATCACCTTACCTGCCTCCTGAGAAATCTATATGCATGTCAAGAAGCAACAGCTAGAACTGGAGAGGGAACAATGGACTGGTTCCAAATTGGGAAAGGAGTACGTCAAGTATTGTCACCCTGTTTATTTACCTTCTATCAGTTCGGTTCAGTCACTGTCATGTCTGACTCTGTGACTCATGGACTGTAGGATGCCAGGCTTCCCTGTCCATTACCAACTCCCAGAGCTTGCTCAAACTCATGTCCATGAAGTCGGTGATGCCATCCGAACATTTTATCCTTTGTCATCCCCTTCTCTTCCTGTCTTCAATCTTTCCCAGCATCAGGGTCTTTTCCAATGAGTCATCTCTTTGCATCAGATGGTCACAGTATTGGAGCTTTAGCTTCAGCATCAGTCCTTCCAATGAATATTCAGGACTGATTTCCTTTAGGATGGACTGGTTGGATCTCCATGCAGTCCAAGGGGCTCTCAAGAGTCTTCTCCAGCACCACAGTTCAAAAGCATCAATTCTTTGGTGCTCAGCTTTCTTTACAGTCCAACTTTCACATCCATATGTGACTACTGGATCAACCATAGCTTTGACTAGACGGACCTTTTTCAGCAAAGTAATGTCTCTTCTTTTTAATATCTTGTCTAGGTTGGTCATAGCTTTTCTTCCAAGGAGCAAGCATCTTTTAACTTCATGGCTGCAGTCACCATCTGCAGTGATTTTGGAGCCCCCCAAAATAAAGTCTCTCACTGTTTCCATCATTTCCCCATCTATTTGCCATGAAGTTATGGAACCAGATGCCATGATCTTAGTTTTCTGAATGTTGAGTTTTAAGATAACATTTTCACTCTCCTCTTTCACTTTCCTCAAGAGGCTCTTTAGTTCTTCTTCACTTTCTGCCATATGGGTGGTGTCATTTGCATATCTGAGGTTATTGATATTTCTCCCAGCAATCTTGATTCCAGCTTGTGCTTCATCCAGCCCAGCATTTCTCATGATGTACTCTGCATATAACTTAAATAAGCAGGGTGACAATATACAGCCTTGATGTACTCCTTTCCTGATTTGGAACCAGTCTATTGTTCCATGTCCAGTTCTGTTGCTTCTTGACGTGCATACAGATTTCTTAGGAGGCAGGTCAGGTGGTCTGGTGTTCCCATCTCTTAAAGAATTTTCCACAGTTTGTTGTGATCCACACAGTCAAAGGCTTTGGCATAGTCAATAAAACAGAAGTAGATGTTTTTTCTTGCTTTTTCTATGATTCAGTGGATGTTGGCAATTTGATCTCTAGTTTCTCTGCCTTTTCTAAATCCAGCTTGAACATCTGGAAGTTTTCAGTTCACATACCATTGAAACCTAGCTTGGACGATTTTGAGCATTACTTGACTAGTGTGTGAGGTGAGTGCAAGTGTGCAGTAGTTTGAACATTCTTTGGCATTGCCTTTCTTTTGGATTGGCATGAAAACTGACCTTTTCCAGTCCTGTGGCCACTGCTGAGTTTTCCAAATTTGCTGGCATATTGAGTGCAGCACTTTCACAGCATCATCTTTTAGAATTTGAAACAGCTCAACTGGAATTCCATCACCTCCACTAGCTTTGTTTGTAGTGATGCTTCGTAAGGCCCCCTCGACTTCGCACTCCATGATGTTTGGCTCTAATTGATTGACCACACTATTATGGTTATCTGGGTCATGAAGATCTTTTTTTGTATAGTTCTTCTGTGTATTCTTGCCACCTCTTCTTAATATCTTCTGCCTCTGTTAGGTCCATACCATTTCTGTCCTTTATTGTGCCCTTCTTTGCATGAAATGTTCACTTCATATCTCTAATTTTCTTTAAGACATCTCTAGTCTTTCCCATTCTATTGTTTTCCTCTATTTGTTTGCATTGATCACTGAGGAAGGCTTTCTTATCTCTCCTTGCTCTTCTTTGGAACTCTGCATTCAAATGGGTATATCTTTCCTTTTCTCTTTTGCCTTTAGGTTCTCTTCTTTTCTCAGTTCTTTGTAAGGCCTCCTCAGACAACAATTTTGCTTTTTTGGATTTCTTTTTCTTGGGGATGGTCTTGATCACTGCCTCCTGGACAATGTCATGATCCTCTGTCCATAGTTCTCTAGGTAATCTGTCTATCAGATCTAATCCCTTGAATCTATGTGTCTTGAATCTATTTAACTTCTATGCAGAGTACATTATATGAAATGCCAGGCTGGAAGAAGCACAAACTAGAATCAAGATTGTCGAGAGAAATATGAATAACCTCAGATATCCAGATGACATTACTCTTACGGCAGAAAGCAAAGAAAAACTAAAAAGCCTCTTAATGAAAGTGAAAGAGGAGAGTGAAAAAGCTGGCTTAAAACTCAACATTCAAAAAATGAAGATCATGGCATCTGGTCCCATGACTTCATGGCAAATAGATGGAGAAACGATGGAAACTGTGATAGTCTTTATTTTCTTGGGCTCCAAAATCACTGCAGATGGTGACTGCAGCCATGAAATTAAAAGATGCTTGGTCCTTGGAGGAAAAGCTAGGACAAACCTGGACAGCATATTAAAAAGCAGAGACATTACTTTGCCCACAAAGGTCCATCTAGTCAAAGCTATTATTTTTCCACTAGTCATGTATGGATGTCAGAGTTGGACTATAAAGAAAGCTGAGCGCTGAAGAATTGCTGCTTTTGAACTGTGGTGCTAGAGAAGACTCTTGAGAGCCCCTTGGACTGCAAGGATTTCAAACCAGTCAATCCTAAAGGAAATCATTCCTGAATATTCACTGGAAGAACTGATGCTGAAGATGAAGTTTCAATACTTTGGCCACCTGATGTGAGAACTGACTCATTGGAAAAGAGCCTGATGCTGGGAAAGATCAAAGGCAGGAGGGAAAGGAGAGGATGAGATGTTTGGACGGCATCACTGACTCAATGGACATGAGTTTGTGCAAGCCTTGGGAGCTGGTGATGGACAGGGAAGCCTGGTGTGCTGCTTCTGTTGGGTCACAAAGAGTCAGATATGACTGAGCGACTGAACTGAACTCAACTCAACTCGCGTAGCTACTGTTGAGCATAAATCCCAGAACCACAGGAGAACCTTCAAACCTGTGTGTCCACAACAGTGCATCCTTTCCCTGTCCCAAGAGTTAACTAGTATCTTGAGTTTGATATTAATTTTTCTCTTGCTTTTTTTGACAATTCCCACCTAAAGCATATATTATTCCCCTCCTTTTTAAAAAAGCTTTCATATTAATGCTGATTTTTATTCATCAGTGTCCAGCAAGAGACAGATGGCACACTCAGAACAGGTGGATTCAAAGATGGCTTTTGCACAGAGTGCGAAGATGTAGGAGAAGGGAATCCGGAGGGTGCATTGTGCACTCAAGCCGGGCTTCAGGGAAGTGAACACGGTTACCGCACAGAGCCATGCAAGGTGAAGGACGAGGTCCTTTCTGGCGGTTACCTCGAGGGGCAGAGCCGGGCCTAGGGACATAGGCAAGCTTGTGAGGAGGCAGCCAGGGGTGCAGGTATGTTTTCTCAGGGTCTCCTCTCCTTCCCACATTCTGCTGGTTCTCATCCTGTAGAATTTCTGGAGGCAAAACGCACAGGAGGATGAGTCACAGAAGCCAGAAACAAAACCCACGAGAGAACGTGAGCCAGCCGGCTGAGGGGTCTCGTGGAAGATCCAGCACGTGTGGATTCTCTTGCAACCTGCTTTTTCAGTTAATACCATCTTTTTGGGATTCATCAGTGCTTATGAATTTAATTGTAGTTCATTCAGTTGTTTTTTATATTCCACTGTGTGAATGGACTACAGTTAATTTACCGTTTTCCTGATGAAGGCAACTTTCCAATGTTTAATTTTATTTTTTAATATCAATTTATTTATTTTAATTGGAGGTTAATTACTTTACAATATTGTATTGGTTTTGCCATACATCTACACTTGCTATTATTTTCTCCCATTCAGAAGGCTGTCTTTTCACCTTACTTATAGTTTATTTTGTTGTGCAGAAGATTTTAAGTTTAATTAAGTCCCCTTTAAAATTTTTGCTTTTATTTCCAATATTCTGGGAGGTGGGTCATAGAGGATCCTGCTGTGATGTATGTCGGAGAGTGTTTTACCTATGTTCTCCTCTAGGAGTTTTATAGTTTCTCGTCTTACATTTAGATCTTTAATCCATTTTGAGTTTATTTTTGTGTATGGTATTAGAAAGTGTTCTAGTTTCATTCTTTTACAAGTGGTTGACCAGTTTTCCCAGCACCACTTGTTAAAGAGATTGTCTTTAATCCATTGTATATTCTTGCCTCCTTTGTCAAAGATAAGGTGTCCATAGGTGTGTGGATTTATCTCTGGGCTTTCTATTTTGTTCCTTTGATCTATATTTCTGTCTTTGTGCCAGTACCATACTGTCTTGATGACTGTGGATTTGTAATAGAGCCTGAAGTCAGGCAGGTTGATTCCTCCAGTTCCATTCTTGTCTCAAGGTTGCTTTGGCTATTCGAGGTTTTTTGTATTTCTATACAAATTGTGAAATTATTTGTTCTAGCTCTGTGAAAAATACCATTGGTAGCTTGATAAAGATTGCATTGAATCTATAAATTGCTTTGGGTAGTATACTCATTTTCACTATATTGATTCTTCTGATCCATGAACATGGTATATTTCTCCATCTATTAGTGTCCTCTTTGATTTCTTTCACCAGTGTTTTATAGTTTTCTATATATAGGTCTTTAGTTTCTTTAGGTAGATATATTCCTAAGTATTTTACTCTTTTCGTTGCAATGGTGAATGGAATTGTTTCCTTAATTTCTCTATTTTCTCATTATTAGTGTATAGGAATGCAAGGGATTTCTGTGTGTTGATTTTATATCCTGCAACTTTACTATATTCATTGATTAGGTCTAGTAATTTTCTGGTGGAGTCTTTAGGGTTTTCTATGTAGAGGATCATGTCATCTGCAAACAGTGAGAGTTTTACTTCTTCTTTTCCAATTTGGATTCCTTTTATTTCTTTTTCTGCTCTGATTGCTGTGGCCAAAACTTCCAAAACTATGTTGAATAGTAATGGTGAAAGTGGGCACCCTTGTCTTGTTCCTGACTTTAGGGGAAATGCTTTCAATTTTTCACCACTGAGGATAATGTTTGCTGTGGGTTTGTCATATATAGCTTTTATTATGTTGAGGTATGTTCCTTCTATTCCTGCTTTCTGGAGAGTTTTTATTATAAATGGATGTTGAATTTTGTCAAAGGCTTTTTCTGCATCTATTGAGTTAATCATATAGCTTTTATTTTTCAATTTGTTAATGTGGTGTATTACATTGATTGATTTGTGGATATTGAAGAATCCTTGCATCCCTGGGATAAAGCCCACTTGGTCATGGTGTACAATCTTTTTAATGTGTTGTTGGATTCTGACTGCTAGAATTTTGTTAAGGATTTTTGCATCTATGTTCATCAGTGATATTGGCCTGTAGTTTTCTTTTTTTTGTGGCATCTTTGTCAGGTTTTGGTATTAGGGTGATGGTGGCCTCATAGAATATGTTTGGAAGTTTACCTTCTTCTGCAATTTTCTGGAAGAGTTTGAGTAGGATAGGTGTTAGCGCTTCTCTAAATTTTTGGTAGAATTCAGCTGTGAAGCTGTCTGGACCTGGGCTTTTGTTTACTGGAAGATTTCTGATTACAGTTTCAATTTCCGTGCTTGTGATGGGTCTGTTAAGATTTTCTGTTTCTTCCTGGTTCAGTTTTGGAAAGTTGTACTTTTCTAAGAATTTGTCCATTTCTTCCACGTTGTCCATTTTATTGGCATATAATTGCTGATAGTAGTCTCTTATGATCCTTGGTATTTCTGTGTTGTCTGTTGTGATCTCTCCATTTTCATTTCTAATTTTACTGATTTGTTTTTTCTCCCTTTTTTTCTTGATGAGTCTGGCTAATGGTTTGTCAATTTTATTTATCCTTTCAAAGAACCAGCTTTTGGCTTTGTTGATTTTTTGCTATGGTCTCTTCTGTTTCTTTTGCATTTATTTCTGCCCTAATTTTTGAGATTTCTTTCCTTCTACTAACCCTGGGGTTCTTCATTTCCTCCTTTTCTAGTTGCTTTAGGTGTAGAGTTAGGTTATTTATTTGACTTTTTTCTTGTTTCTTGAGGTATGCCTGTATTGCTATGAACTTTCCTCTTAGCACTGCTTTTACAGTGTCCCACAGGTTTTGGGTTGTTGTGTTTTCATTTTCATTCATTTCTATGCATATTTTGATTTCTTCTGTGATTTGTTGGTTATTCAGCAGCGTGTTGTTCAGCCTCCATATGTTGGAATTTTTAATAGTTTTTCTCCTGTAATTAAGATCTAATCTTACTGCATTGTGGTCAGAAAAGATGCTTGGAATGATTTCAATGTTTTTGAATTTACCAAGGCTAGATTTATGGCCCAGGATGTGATCTATCCTGGAGAAGGTTCTGTGTGCACTTGAGAAAAAGGTGAAATTCATTGTTTTGTGGTAAAATGTCCTATAGATATCAATTAGGTCTAACTGGTCTATTGTATCGTTTAAAGTTGTGTTTCCTTGTTAATTTTCTGTTTAGTTGATCTATCCATAGGTGTGAGCGAGGGTATTAAAGTCTCCCACTATTACTGTGTTATTGTTAATTTCTCCTTTCATACTTGTTAGCATTTGTCTTACATATTGTGGTGCTCCAATGTTGGGTGCATATATATTTATAATTGTTATAGCTTCTTCTTGGATTTATCTTTTGATCATTATGTAGTGTACTTTGTCTCTTTTCACAGCCTTTGTTTTAAAGTCTATTTTATCTGATATGAGTATTGTAACTCCTGCTTTCTTTTGGTCTCTATTTGCATGGAATATCTTTTTCCAGCTCTTCACTTTCAGTCTGTATGTGTCCCTTGTTTTGAGGTGGGTCTCTTGTAGACAACATATATAGGGGTCTTGTTTTTGTATCCATTCAGCCAGTCTTTGACTTTTGGTTGGGGCATTAAACCCATTTACGTTTAAGGTAATTATTGATAAGTATGATCCCATTGTAATTTACTTTATTGTTTTGGGTTTGAGTTTATACACCCTTTTTGTGTTTCCTGTCTAGAGAATATCCTTTAGCATTTGTTGGAGAGCTGGTTTGGTGCTGCTGAATTCTCTCAGCTTTTGCTTGTCTGTAAAGCTTTTGATTTCTCCTTCATATTTGAATGAGATCCTTGCTGGGTACTGTAACCTGGAATGTAGGTTATTTTCTTTCATCACTTTAAGTATGTCTTGCCATTCCCTCCTGGCTTGAAGAGTTTCTATTGAAAGATCAGCTGTTATCCTTATGGGAATCCCCTTGTGTGTTATTTGTTGTTTTTCCCTTGCTGCTTTTGATATTTGTTCTTTGTGTTTGATCTTTGTTAATTTGATTAATATGCATCTTGGGGTGTTTCGCCTTGGGTTTATCCTGTTTGGGACTCTCTGGGTTTCTTGGACTTGGGTGATTATTTCCTTCCCTATTTTAGGGAAGTTTTCAACTATTATCTCCTCAAGTATTTTCTCATGGTCTTTCTGTTTTCTTCTTCTGGGACTCCTATGATTTGAATGTTGGGGCGTTTAACACTGTCCTGGAGGTCTCTGAGATTGTCCTCATTTCTTTTAATTCATTTTTCTTTTTTCCTCTCTGATTCATTTATTTCTACCATTCTATCTTCTAGTTCACTAATCCTATCTTCTGCCTCCGTTATTCATTTGTTGCCTCCAGAGTGTTTTTGATCTCATTTATTGCATTATTCATTATATATTGACGCTTTTTTATTTCTTCTAGGTCCTTGTTAAACCTTTCTTGCATCTTCTCAATCCTTGTCTCCAGGCTATTTATCTGTGATTCTGTTTTGGTTTCAGGATTTTGGATCATTTTCATTATCATTATTCGGAATTCATTATCAGGTAGATTCCTCATCTCTTCCTCTTTTGTTTGGTTTGTGGGCATTTCTCCTGTTCCTTTACCTGCTGGGTATTCCTCTGTCTCTTCATGTTGTTTATATTGCTGAGTTTGGGGTGTCCTTTCTGTATTCTGGCAGTTTGTGGAGTTCTCTTTATTGTGGAGTTTCCTCACTGTGGGTGGGGTTGTACAGGTGGCTTGTCAAGGTTTCTTGGTTAGGGAAGCTTGTGTCGGTGTTCTCGTGGGTGGAGCTGGATTTCTTCTCTCTGGAGTGCAATGAAGTGTCTAATAATGAGTTATGAGATGTCAGTGGTTTTGGAGTAACTTTGGGCAGCCTGTATATTGGAGCTCAGGGCTGTGTTCCTGTGTTGCTGGAGAATTTGCATGGTATGTCTTGCTCTGGAACTTGCTGGCCCTTGGGTGGTGCTTGGTTTCAGTGTAGGTATGGAGGCATTTGATGAGCTCCTGTCAATTAATGTTCCCTGGAGTCAGGAATTCTCTGGTGTTCTCAGGGTTTGGACTTAAGCCTCCTGCTTCTGCTTTTCAGTCCTATTTTTAGAGTAGTCTCAAGACTTCCTTCTATACATCACCGTTGATAAAACATCTAGGTTAAAGATGAAAAGTTTCTCCACAGTGAGGGACACTCAGAGAGGTTCACAGCATTACATGGAGAAGAGAAGAGGGAGGAGAGTGTTAGAGGTGACCCGAATGAGATGAGGTGGAATCAACAGAGGAGAGAGCCAGCTAGCCAGTAATCACTTCCTTATGTGCGCTCTACAACTGGACCGCTCAGAGATGTTCACAGAGTTATACAGAGAAGAGAAGAGGGAGGAAGGAGACAGAGGTGGCCAGGAGGATAAAAGGGGGGTATCAAAAGGAGAGAGACAGATCCAGCCAGTAATCAGTTCCCTAAGTGTTCTCTACCATCTGGAACACACAGAAATTCACAGAGTTGGGTAGAGAAGAGAGGGGGTAGGGAGGAGACACAGGCGACCTGGTGGAGAAAAAGGAGAGTCCAAAGGGGGAGAGAGCAGTCTAGCCAGTAATCTCGCTCCCAAGTAAAATGGGTACTGAAGATTGGGCTCTTAAAGGTACAAAATTGATAACAAATACCAAAAAGCAGAGATAAAAAAGTATAGTAGAGTTTGGAATTTCAAAAGACAATATTAAAGAAAAGAAGAAAAAAAAAAAAAAGAAAAAAAGTCACAAAAATTATAAAAAAAAATATGTATATGAAGTTTGCTTTTAAAAAATAGGGTCTTTTTTTTTTTTGCAAAGTAATAGTAGGTTATAAAAGTGAAAATTAAAGGAGTAAAAATTAAAAAAAAAAAAAAGGATAGTAAAAATATATCTAGGACTTTCTCTGGTGGTGTGGGTATTGTTGGGTAGGTTCATTTTCGGATAGTTCCTTGGTCCAGCTTATATTTCTCAAGATCTATAGGCCCCTTCCTATGTAGTCGGTAATAACGACAGGGTTTTAATCTATTGCACCTATCACTTCCAAGGTGGTTCCCTGTGTTTTAGCTTCTTCTGTTTGCTGGTCTCTTCAGTGTCTGATTTCCGCCCTGACACAAAGGGGGCGGTGGTGGACATTTTTTTAGGCGCACTTGTTCAGTCGCGCTGTGGGGAGGGAGGGATGCTGCAAACAAATAATACTAGCGTGTGATCGCAGTGCCTCAGCCACACTGGGCCTGCCCCCGCTCATGGCGCGTGTACCCTCCCTGCTCACACTGCTCAATCTCTAGGTTGCTCCACCCGGAAGCGTCCAAGGCCAGCCCTGGGCTGCATGCACCTCCCAGGTCTAAGCCGCTCAGGTTCAGGCACTTGGGTAGTCCCCACAGGCGGACTGCGTTTTGTGCAGTCGGTTGGGCCTGTGTTTTATGCCCTTCCCAGGTCCAAGCAGCTCAGTGATGAGGTGTTTGGCAAGAAATTCCTGCCGCTCAGTTTTCTGGGTGTACAACCGGCACACCTTATTAGGTGGATGTTGACCGTCCAGAACCCCAAGAAGTCTTAGTTAGCAAAGAAGCTTGCTTACAGTTTTGTAGATAATGTGTCTCTGGGGCTGCGGTTGCCCCCTTCTGGCTCTGGATGCCTGTCACTGGAGGGGGATGGTCTGCAGCCGGCTATCTCTGTTCAGTCCTTTGTTCTGTGCACGGGCCTGACAGTGTCTTAGGTTAGGGCTGGCTTTTCACGTGGTAGTTATCCCACAGTCTGGTTTGTCAGCCAAAGTTAGCTCGCTCTGATTGCTCTCGGGGTGTTCAGGCCAGATCCTTACTCTAAGCAATGCAGCCCACACCTCCTTTCCCAGCCCCGGCTTACTAGTGGCGGGTGCAGGTGTCTGCACTGCTTCTCTGCTGGGGGAGTTACGGCTGGGCTCGTAATCTGTGGGTTTTAATTTTTTATTTATTTTTCCTCCCTGTTATATTGCCCTCTGTGCTTCCAAGGCTCGCCACAGACTCAGCAGTGAGAGTATTCCTGGTGTTTGGAAACTTCTCTCTTTTTAAGACTCCCTTCCCAGGACGGAGCTCCGTCCCTACCTCTTTTGTCTCTTTTTTTGTCCTTTATATTTTTTCCTACCTCCTTTCGAAGACAATGGGCTGCTTCCCTGGGTGCCTGATGTCCTCTGCCTGCATTCATAAGTTGTTTTGTGGAATTTACTCAGCGTTTAAATGTTCTTTTAATGAATGTGTGGGAGGAAAGTGGTCTCCCTGTCCTATTCCTCTGCCATCTTCATCTTTCTCTCTGCCATCTTCATCTCTCTCTCCCAATGTTTTAATATCTTGATGTTGATATAAACATTCTTGTCAATGTTTTTTGATGTCTATGTACAAAAATCTCTCCAGAGAATATACTTACAGTAGAATTACAACACGAATTACAATACTGGGACAAATGGTCAAATTTGCCAGATGATGTCAAATTGTTCTCAAAGTAGTTTCCTCAATTAATACTTCTATGGCAGTATATGAGTTCCTTGGCCACACAATATTTTCAAACTTGAAAACTTTTGTTAATCTGATGGGCATACAAGATTTATCTCATTGTGGTTTTAATTTGCATTTCCCCAATTACTAATGTGGTTGAACATATTTTCATATTTTATTGGTTATTTATGTTTCCTCTGTTGTGAAGCATCTGTTTAAGGTTTTTTTTGCCCTCTTTTCCACTGTGTTTTTGCCTTTCTCTTATTGATTACATTTGGATACTAACGCTGTGTTAATTATTTCTGACAATTTCCTTTTTCCAACTTGCAGTTGGTTTAAAAATGTACGTTTATGTTCTTTTTAAAGTTAAGTTCCTTGAACTTATTTACAAAACAAAAATAGTCATAGGTATAAAAACAAATAGTTACCAGAGGGAAAAGGAAGGGTAGGGATAATTCGGGAGACTGAGATCGACATATACACACAACCACATATAAAATAGATAACTAACAAGGACCTACTGTATAGCACAGGGAGCTCTTCTCAATACTTTGTAATGGCCTGTGTGGGAAAGGAATCTAAAAAAGTGGATACGTGTATATGCATAACTGATTCACTTTGCTGTACATCTGAGACTAACACAACATTGTGAATCAACTATGCTCCAATAACACTTTAAAAATAAATTTCTTAATTTTTAGTGTAGTTAATATTATCATTTCTTTCTATACCTTGTGCTTTTTAAAAAGAAATTGTGCTAAAATGAATAAAATCTACCATTTTAAAGTGTACAACTCAGTGGCATTAAGTTTCTTCACGTTTTTGTGCAACTGTCACCACCATCCATTCCCGTTTGTGCTTTTCCTTAATGATTTGTTTAAGAAATTCTTTGCTACATCAAGAACATCTATATATTTGTTCTGAACTCTTATTTTTGCAGCTCACAGTTGTCATTAAATTATCTGGAATTGATTTTTGTGGACAGGAGGAGGTAGGAAGCAGAATTTCTCCCATAACCAACGTTCCAGCACCATTTAGTACCACCCATCTTTTCTCCACTGAATTGTACAGTGGACCTGTCAGATACCAGGCTTCTTTATAGCTATGGGCCCATTTCTGGGTTCTCTATTCTGTTTGAGTGGCTGAATTGTCTATTTCTATACTAATATCACATCGTCTTAAATACTAACTCTTCTATCTGCCTAAACTGTTATTCTCCTAAAAATACACACGACTAAATCCCTATTTTCCTTCTAGTTTCTCCTTTCTGATCATATTCTAAGCTAACCTTTCCTGGCTACCCTTTCTAAAATTTCAATGCCTCCTCCAAAAAGTTAATGTCCTCTTCCTCTGCTCTATTTCCAGCTCAGCAATTCTTATTTAACACAGTCATGTGTACAGTTTTCTTGTTTATTGTCTCTGTTTCCCATAGACTGTAACATTTATGAGGGCAAGAGTTTAGGTGGTTTCATCACTCTTGTATCCCCAGCAGAGAAAACACTGCCTGGTACTTAGCAGAGGCTCTGTTAGTATTTCTGAAACAAATCACAAAATGTTGATATGTGGAAGGTGATCCACCGTCTCTGTACTTTCTTTTTATTTTTGATCTTTCTTCTAGGTGGAATTTTTAAAAGTTTATTTTTAACTGGAGGATAA
The DNA here is from genome assembly GCF_014754425.2 of Oryx dammah. Classification (NCBI taxonomy): domain Eukaryota; kingdom Metazoa; phylum Chordata; class Mammalia; order Artiodactyla; family Bovidae; genus Oryx; species Oryx dammah. The sequence goes on from NW_024070195.1 coordinate 47,760,342, forward strand.
TTGGTTTATAATATTGTGTTGGTTTCTGCTATACAATAACATAAATCAGCCAGTAAGTATACATATGTCCCCTCCCTATTGAACCGCCCCCCACAGCCTCCACCCCATCCCACCCCTCTAGGTTGTCACAGAATACCGGGGTGAACTCCCTGAGCCTGTACTGCAAATCCGCACCAGCAGGCTAATTTACATCACCACCACTAGCATGATTGCTCAGCTATGTTTGACTCTTTGTGACCCCATGGACTGTAGCCCACCAGGTTCCTCTGTCTGTGGGATTTTCCAGCAAGCATACTGGAGTGGGTTGCCATTTCCTGTTCCAGAGGATATTCTCAACCCAAGGATCGAACCCCAGTCTCCGTCGCCTCCTAATTGGCCAGCGGATTCCTTGCTACTGTGCCGCCTGGGAAGCGCGTCTCACACGTGGTCGTGTGCGTGTGCCAGTGCTCCTCTCTCGGTGCACCCCACCCTCTCCTTCCCCTGCTATGTCCAAAGGCTGTTCTCTACATCTGCTTCTCTATTCCTGCCCTACAGACAGGTTCATCAGTATCATTTTTTAGATTCCATGCTGCTGCTGCTGCTGCTAAGTCGCTTCAGTCGTGTCTGACTCTGTGCGACCCCATAGATGGCAGCCCACCAGGCTCCCCCGTCCCTGGGATTCTCCAGGCAAGAACACTGGAGTGGGTTGCCATTTCCTTCTCCAATGCGTGAAAGTGAAAAGTGAAAGTGAAGTTGCTCAGTTGTGTCCAACCCTCAGCGACCCCATGGACTGCAGCCTTCCAGGCTCCTCCATACATATGCATTAATATACAAAATTTGTTTTTCTCTTTCTGACTAACTTCATTCTCTGTGATAGGCTCCAGGTTCATCCACTTAGAACTGACTCAAAGGGATTTCTTTTTATGACTGAGTAATATTACCTTGAATATATGTACCACAACTTCTCTATCCATTCATCTGTCGATGATTATCTAGGTTGCTTCCATGTACTTTGGCTTCCCTGGTGGCTTAGATGGTAAAGAATCTGCATGCAATGCAGGAGACCCAGGTTCAGTCCCTGGGTTGGGAAGATCCCCTGGAGCGTTCCATGGACAGAGCAGACTGGTGGGCCACAGTCCATGGGATTGCAAAGAGTCAGACACGACTGAGTGACTAATACGTTCACTTTCCATGTTCTAGCTATGGTAAATAGTGCTTCTGTGAACATTGGATTACATGTGTCCTTTTCAGTTATGGTGTTCTCTGGGTATATGCTCAATAGTAGGATTGCTAGGTCATATGGTAGTTTCACTCCTAGGTTTTAAAGGAATCTCCATATTGTTCTCCATAGTGGCTGTATCAATTTACATTCTCACCAACAGTGAAAGCGGAGAAGGCAATGGCACCCCACTCCAGTACTCTTGCCTGGAGGATCCCATGGATGGAGAAGCCTGGTAGGCTGCCGTCTATGGGGTCGCACAGAGTCGAACACGACTGAAGTGACTTAGCAGTAGCAGCAACAGTGCAAGAGGGTTCCCTTTTATCCACACCCTCTCTGGCATTTATTGTTCATAGATTTTTTTTTGATGGTGGCCATTCTGACTGGTGTGAGGTGATACCTCATTGTAGTTTTGATTTGCATTTCTCTAGTAATGAGTGATGTTGAGCATCTTTTTGTGTGTTTGTTGGACACCTGTATGTCTTTTTTGGAGAAATGTTTGTTTAGGTCTTCCTCCCACTTTTTGATTGGGTTGTTTGTTTTTCTGGTATTGAGTTGCACGAGCTGCTTGTATATTTACAAGATTAATCCTTTGTCAGTTGCATTTGCAATTATTTTCTCCCATTCCGAGGGTTGTCTTTTTATCTTGTTTATAGTTTCCTTTGCTGAGCAGAAGCTTTTAAGTTTAATTAGGTCCCACTTGTTTAAAAATAAACAAAATGTTTTTGCTTCCCTTATTCTAGGAAGTGGGTCAAAAAGGATCTTGCTGTGATTTATGTCAAAGAGCATTTGCCTGTGTTTTCCTCTAAGAGTTTTGTAGTTTCTGGACTTACATTGAGGTCTTTAATTCATTTTGAGTTTATCTTTGTGTATGATGTTAGGAAGTGTTCTAATTTCATTCTTTTACACATAGCTGTCCAATTTTCCCAGCACCACTTTATTGAAGATCATGTCTTTTCTCCATTGTATATTCCTGCCTCCTTTGTCAGGGATAAAGTGCCTATAGACGTGTGGGTTTATCTCTGGGCTTCCTATCTTGTTCTGTTGATCTATATTTCTGTTTTTGTGCCAGTACCATACTGTCTTGATGACTCTAGCTTTGTAGTATAGTTTGAAGTCAGGAAGGTTGATTCCTCCAACTCCAGTTTTCTTTTTCCAGATTGCTTCGGCTTTATATAGTCTTCTGTGTTTCCTCACAAATTGTGGATTTTTTTGCTCTAGTTCTGTGAAAACTGCCATTGGTAATTTCATAGGGATTGCACTGAATCTATAGAATGCTCTGTGTGTTATAGTATAGTCATTTTCACATTGATTCTTCCAACCCAAGAACATAATCTGTCCCTCCATCTATTTGGGTCATCTTTAACTGCTTTCATCAGCATCTTATACTTTCTGTGTACAAGTGTTTTGTCTCCTTAGGTAGGTTTATTCCTAGGTATTTTATTCTTTTTGTTGCAGCGGTGAATGGGATTGTTTCCCTAATTTCTCTTTCTGATTTTTCATTGTTAATGTGTAGGAATGCCAGAAATTTCTATGTATTAATTTTGTATCCTCCAACTTTACTCAATTCACTGATTAGCTCGAGTAATTTTCTGATACCATCTTTAGGGTTTTCTATGTATTTAAGTGCTTCCCTGGTGGTGCAGAGGTTAAAGTGTCTGCCTGCAGTGTGGGAGACCTGGGTTCAGTCCCTGGGTTGGGAAGATCCCCTGGAGAAGAAAATGGCAACCCACTCCAGTATTTCTGCCTGGAGAATCCCATGGACGGAGGAGCTTCGTGGGCTAGAGTCCATGGGTCGCAAAGAGTCGGACACGGCTGAGCGACTTCACTTTCACTTATGTATAGTATCATGTCATCTGAAGGAGTAAGAGTTTTACTTTTACTATCTGGATTACTTTTAATTATTTTTCTTCTCTGATTGCTGTGGCTAGGACTTCAAAACTATGTTGAATATTTGTGGTGATAATGGGCACCCTTTTCTTGTTCCTGATGTGAGAGGAGATGCTTTCACCATTGAGAATAATGTTTGCTGTGGATTTGTCATATATGGCCTTTATTATGTTGAGTTAGATTCCTTCTATGCTCACTTTCTGGAGAATTTTTTTTTTAATAATAAATGGGTGTTGAATTTTGTCAAAAGTCTTTCTGCATCTATTGAGATTATAGGATGGTTTTTATCTTTCAGTTTGTTTATATGGTGCATAACATTGATTGATTTGCATACATCAAAGAATCCTTGCATCCCTGGAGTAAACCCTACTTGATCATGGTGTATGATCCTTTTTACTGTGTTTTGGATTCTCTTTGCTGATATTTTGTTCAGGATTTTTGCATTGTACTTTAAGATATGCTTTCTTTTTAGTTCCTTTGCTTCTTGACGCTGACTAATAAAAGCAATCTGAAAGAAAGGAAGAAAGGACAGGTTTTAGGTTTCTTCCCAGAGGTGGGCAGTAAGATGGAAAGGATGGCAGAATCAGGGTGGAAAGGGTAGGGTGACACACTGCTCTGCCTTGGCAGCTGAGATACATGGAAATTACAGACCTGGACCTCACACCCTGTGTCTAAGTGTGCAGCAGCTTTTATGGGTCAGCTGTCCTTCTGGGAATGCCTCCTATTTCGCTGCTTTCCATGGCAAGAGGAGCTGGAAGGACCCAGTGTTTACAGTGTTTCTTTACTGGGTAAAGAAAGTTACTAGGCCTTCAGTTTTTAGGGCAACACACACTGCACAGGATAAAAATGAAACCTCTTTGATTTACAAAGCATGGTGACTAAAATCTCAGCTGTAAGTGTGACACACAACAGGACTAAAGTCCTGGAACTGGAGTCACCTAAGGGTGGAAGCTCCGTGGGACAGTCTTTTGGCAGCTGGGTAATGCCCAGGGCAGGCACTGAATTAAGCAGTGATGATTCATGGAAATTCCATTACAGAAGGTACTCTGTACTTTATTACAGACTAAACTGGGGTAGCCAAGTCATTCTGGAAGGAATGTGTACAAAGTTTTCAGATGAGGACTTTAAGTTTTATAGGTTGGAATTCAATTTGATTCAAAACATCTGTTGAACATTCAGCTGAAACCATCACTTATTTTCAGATATCTCTCATATTTTACATCAGCTCAGGATAATAAATATTTGTTGAGAGCCCACTGAGTGCCAGTCACCAGGGTTATAAAGATGAATGACACAGTGGTCCCTGTTTTTGAGATGGTTATGGTCTGGTAGAAGTAAAAGTTATACATTTATATGTGTCTTCTTCTCCCTGACTTTGAGGTTGAGATCTGTAATTTAAATGCACCTTGGTTGCCAGAGCTAAGCATTGGGTAAGTCCACTTTGTTGGTGAAATAAACACAGGAGGAACTCACAGTGATTTACCAGATACAGCAAACTGAAATGTATCATTATTGTGCATTACTGGTCCTGTAATACATAGGATCCTAATTGCCAAAAACATTGTTTACAGTGAAGTGGTGATCAAAACTGTGGCATGGGAAAGCAATAAAGATACTAAAATAGTTGGAAAGAACACAAGCTATTCTGTACTCCGAAGCTTAAAGTAGGTCTTGAATACAATAAAAAGGCAGTTCTTATGTGACATGTTTAACTTTAAGGTTTGTATGCTTTTCCAGCTCTCTCTTTGTATCTCTACTTGGAGAGATCTTTAGTCTTTCCCATTCTGTTGTTTTCATCTATTTCATTGCATTGATCAATGAGGAAGGGTTTCTTTTCTCTCCTTGCTATTATAGAGATACCAAGGGAACATTTCATGCAAAGAGGGGCACAATAAAGGACAGAAATGGTATGGATCTAACAGAAGCAGAAGATATTAAGAAGAGGTGGCAAGAATACACAGAAGAACTGTACAAAAAAGATCTTCATGACCCAGATAATCATGATGGTGTGATCATTCACCTAGGGCCAGACATCCTGGAATGTGAAGTCAAGTGGTCCTTAGGAAGCATCACTCCGAACAAAACTAGTGGAGGTGATGGAATTCCAGTTGAGCTATTTCAAATCTTAAAAGATGATGCTGTGAAAGAGCTGCACTCAATATGACTGGAAATTTGGAAAACTCAGCAGTGGCCAAAGGACTGGAAGAGGTCAGTGTTCATTCCAATCTCAAAGAAAGGCAATGCTTTTCTTTTTTCAATGTTCAAATGTTGAACATTTAGAACACTGACTTCAAACTATCACACAATTGCACTCATCTCACACACTAGCAAAGTAATGCTCAAAATTCTCCAAGCCAGGCTTCAACAGTTTATGAACTGAGACCTTCCAGATGTTCAAGCTGGATTTAGAAAAGGCAGAGGAACCAGAGATCAAATTGCCAATATCTGTTGGATCATAGAAAAAGCAAGAGTATTCCAGAAAGACTTCTACTTCTGCTTCATTGATTATGCTAAAGCCTTTGATTGTGTGGATCACAACAAACTGGAACACCAGACCACTTTACCTGCCTCCTGAGAAATCTGTATGCAGGTCAAGAAGCAACAGTTAAAACCAGACATGGAAAAATGGACAGTGTATGGTTCCAAATTGGGAAAGGAGTACGTCAAGGCTGTACATTGTCACCCTGCTTATTTAATTTATATACAGAGTACATCATGTGAAATGCTGGGCTGGAAGAAGCACAAACTGGAATCAAGATTGCCAGGAGAACTATCAATAACCTCAGATATGCAGATGTCACCACTCTTGTGGCAGAAAGTGAAGAAGAACTAATGAGCCTCTTGATGAAAGTGAAAGAGGAGAGTGAAAAAGTTGGCTTGAAAACCAACATTCAGAAAACCAAGATCATGGCATCTGGTCCCATCACTTCATGACAAATAGATGGGGAAACAATGGAAACAGTGACAGACTTTATTTTCTTGGGCTCCAAAATCACTGCAGATGGTGACTGCAGCCATGAAATTAAGAAGCTTGCTCCTTGGAAGGAAAGCCATGACCAGCCTAGACAGCATATTAAAAAGCAGAGACATTACTTTGCCAACAAAGGTCCATCTAGTCAAAGCTATGGTTTTTCCAGTAGTCATGTATGGATGTGAGAATTGGACTATGAAGAAAGCTGAGCACTGAAGAATTGATGCTTTTGAACTATGGTGTTAGAGCAGACTCTTGAGAGTCCCTTGAATTGCAAGGAGATCCAACTAGTCTGTCCTAAAGGAAATCAGTTCTGAATGTTCATCGAAAGGACTGATGCTGATGCTGAAACTCCAATACTTTGGTCACCTGATGCAAAGAACTGACTCCTTGGAAAAGACCCTGATGCTGGGAAAGATTGAAGGCAGGAGGAGCAGGGGATGACAGAGGATGATATGGTTGGAGGGCATCACCGACTCGATGGACATGAGTTTGAGCAAGCTCTGGGAGTTGGTGATGGACAGGGAAGCCTGGTGTGCTGCAGTCAATGGGGTCGCAAAGAGTCAGACACGACTAAGTGACTGAACTGAAATGAACCAGCTCTCTCTGAAATGGTCCTAAAATGACATTTATTATCTCATCTTTTAATTTAGAAGACATGTTGCAGGCAGTTTAGGGAAGACAAAGACAATAAAAGTGGCCTGTCCAAAAAGAGCTGAAAATCTGGTGGTGCTACACAGTCAGCCACACATGTGTTCACAAACATTTTTGAAAGACTTAACAAAGCTAGTATGTAGGTTCATTTTTCTGAGGAGTACATTCATTGAATCATCCAGTAGCTCCTGATCCGCAAAGATGAATGCTATCTGCAGTAGATGGATAGAACTAGAGAAGAAATCATATGACATGGAAGTACTGGGGTATAACCCAGGAGCAAACCATGCAGCATAAGCAAAGGCTCAGGAGGATGGAGGCAGCTAGTGGGGTGGTGACTGAAATACTGATTGAGGAGGGTTGGAGCTCCTAGAGTGGGGAGGTCACCACAAAGAGACACAGGTAGGATCTTCTAGGCCTTCTTTGGGGAAAAGCTGGTAGGTCATTCCAGAGGCTGGGGCCAGCTATAGGCAAGAAAGTCATTGAATCTTGGGGCCATGCTGTGGGAAGGTTTCACATGTTTCTTGAATTAAAATTTATAGAGAACTTCATATAAAATTAAAATAGGACTTTAAAAATACCATGAGATGTTCCACTGCCAGTGTCTTAGTTCCCAACAGTGTAAGCATTTTTCTGTTTGCAATAGACTAATTAAAAAAAAATAGAATGCTCAAACTACCACACAACTGCACTCATCTCACATGCTAGTAAAGTAATGCTCAAAGTTCTCCAAGCCAGGCTTCAACAATACGTGAACCGTGAACTTCCTGATGTTCAAGCTGGTTTTAGAAAAGGCAGAGGAACCAGAGATCAAATTGCCAACATCTGCTGGATCATGGAAAAAGCAAGAGAGTTCCAGAAAAACATCTATTTCTGCTTTATTGACTATGCCAAAGACTTTGACTGTGTGGATCACAATAAACTCTGGAAAATTCTGACAGAGATGGGAATACCAGACCACCTGACCTGCCTCTTGAGAAATCTGTATGCAGGTCAGGAAGCAACAGTTAGAACTGGACATGGAACAACAGACTGGTTCCAAATAGGAAAAGGAGTACGTCAAGGCTGTATACTGTCACCCTGCTTATTTAAGTTATATGCAGAGTACATAATGAGAAATGCTAGGTTGGAAGAAGCACAAGCTGGAATCAAGATTGCTGGGAGAAATATCAATAACCTCAGATATGCAGATGACACCACCCTTATGGCAGAAAGTGAAGAGAAACTAAAAAGACTCTTGGTGAAAGTAAAAGAGGAGAGTGAGAAAGTTGGCTTAAAGCTCAAATTCAGAAAATGAAGATCATGGCATCTGGTCCCATTACTTCATGGGAAATAATGGGGAAACAGTGGAAATAGTGTCAGACTTTATTTTGGGGGGCTCCAAAATCACTGCAGATGGTGACTGCAGCCATGAAATTAAAAGACGCTTACTTCTTGGAAGAAAAGTTATGACCAACCTAGACAGCATATTCAAAAGCAGAGACATTACTTTGCCGACTAAGGTCTGTCTAGTCAAGGCTATGGTTTTTCCTGTGGTCATGTATGGATGTGAGAGTTGGACTGTGAAGAAGGCTGAGCGCCGAAGAATTGATGCCTTTGAACTGTGGTGTTGGAGAAGACTCTTGAGAGTCCCTTGGACTGCAAGGAGATCCAAACAGTCCATTCTGAAGGAGATCAGCCCTGGGATTTCTTTGGAAGGAATGATGCTAAAGCTGAAACTCCAGTACTTTGGCCACCTGATGCGAAGAGTTGACTCATTGGAAAAGACTCTGATGCTGGGAGGGATTGGGGGCAGGAGGAGAAGGGGACGACCGAGGATGAGATGCCTGGATGGCATCACTGACTCAATGGACGTGAATCTGAGTGAACTCTGGGAGTTGGTGATGGACAGGGAGGCCTGGCGTGCTGCGATTCATGGGGTCGCAAAGAGTCGGACAGGACTGAGCGACTCAACTGAACTGAATTTTTAAATTGTCCAAAGAAGTATTTAATATTTTCTATCATAGAAAAGCTCCAATACTTTGGCCACCTGATGTTAAGAGCTGACTCATCTGAAAAGACCCTGATGCTGGGAAAGATTGAAGGCAGGAAGAGAAGGGGATGACAGAGGATGAGATGGTTGGATGGCATCACTGACTTAATGGACAGGGTTTGGGTAAACTCCAGGAGTTGGTGATAGAGAGGGAGGCCTGGTGTGCTGCAGTCCACGGGGTTGCAAAGTCAGACACGAGTGTGTCTGAACCAAAACAATCATAGAAAAGGGCTTCCCAGGTGGTAAGAGTGGTAAAGAGCCCATCTGCCAATGCAGGAGACGCAAGAGACATGGGTTCGATCCCTGGATGGGGAAGATCCCCTGGGGGGACAGGGCAACTCTTTCCAGTAGTCTTGCCTGGACAATCCCATGGACAGAGAAACCTGGTGGGCTCCAGTCCATAGGGTGCAAAATAGTTGGAAATGACTAAAGTGACTTAGCACAGACATACATCATAGGGATGTGAGCACTCCTTCCCTGGTGCCTCAGATGGTAAAGAAACTGCCTGTGTTTAAGTTAAAAAAGGGCCAGTTTAAGACCAGGCTGAAGATAAAGCCAAGAAAAGTTAAATAAAAACAAGAATAGCATAGAGGGATGGTTTTGCACCTAAAATTTTGATTGCAACACATAATATATGCCTGGATTGTAAGATAAGAATGGCAGTTGAAGAAGGCCGCCTACTCACAGTAGTGAGAAACACTGCAGAAAATTGTAATGGTAAGTTCTTACAACCTTGAAATCATGGCATACATCAGTTCAGTTCAGTTCAGTTGCTCGGTTGTGTCCGAGTCTCTGTGACCCCATGGACTGTAGCATGCCAGGCTTCCCTGTCCAACACCAACTCCCGAAGATTACTCAAACTCATGTCCATCGAGTCGGTGATGATATCCAACCATCTCATCCTCTGTCATCCCCTTCTCCTACCTTCCTTCAATCTTTCCCAGCATCAGGCTCTGTTCCAATGAGTCAGTACTTTGCATCAGGTGGCCAAAATATTCGAGTTTCAGCTTCAGCATCAGTCCTTCCAATGAATATGAAGGACTGATTTCCTTTAGGATTGACTGGTTTGATCTTGCAGTCCAAGGGACTCTCAAGAGTCTTCTCCAACCACAGCATCAATCCTTCAGCACTCAGCTTTCTTTACAGTCCAACTCTCATACCCATACATACATGGTTTTATGTATTCTGCTCTGTTAACTTCATAGCGTCCTAAACATTTTCCCCGGTCAATATTGTTCAAAAGCATATATATTTACAATATCCAGGACATGGCATCAACCCAAAAGTCCATCATCAGAGGAATAGATAAAGAAGATGTGGTACCTATGTACGACTCAATATTACTCAGACATAAAAAGGCTTCCCTGGTGACTGACATGGTAAAGAATCTGCTTGCAGTGCAGAAGACCCCTGTTTGATCCCTGGGTTGAAAAGATCCCCTGTATGAGGAAGGGGCAATCCACTCTAGTGTACTTGGTTGGAGAATTCCATGGACAGAGGAGCCCGGCAGGCTTCATGGGTTTGCAAAAAGTCAGACACAACTGAACAACTAACACTAATACTTTCAGCCATAAAAAGAATTGAAACTATGCCAGTTGCAAAGACTTGGATGGACCTAGAGGGTGTCATACAGTGTGAATAAGGTCAGAAGAATGAATATCACCTATTAATACATACATGTGGAATCTAGAAAAATGGTACAGATGAACCTATCTGCAAAGCCGAAATTGACGCAGATGTAGAAAACAAAGGTACAGACACCAAGAGGGGAAGGGAGAGTGGGATGAATTTGGAGATTGGGATTGACATATATATGCTACTGGGTATAAAATAGATAACCAATGAGAACGTACAGCACAGGGAACTCTACTCAATGCTTTATGGTGACAAAGAGGTGACATATGTATATGTATTCACTCTGCTCTACAACAGACAGTAACACAACCCTGTAGCAAGTAGACCCCAATAAATTTTTTTTTAAGCCTGTGTAATGTCTCCCAGGGCTTCCCTGGTGGCTTGGTGGTAAAGAAATATGCCAGCTAATGCAGGTGACACATGTTTGATCCCTGGGTTGGGAAGATCCCTTTGAGAAGGAAATGGCAACCCACTCCATTATCCTTGCCTGGGAAATCCCATGGACAGAGGAGCCTGGTGGGCTCATGGGTTCATGGGGTGGCAAAAGAGTTAGACACAACTTAACGACTGAAGTTAATTTCAGGACTTATGGACTTCCCTGGTGGCTCAGACGGTAAAGCATCTGTCTATAATGCGGGAGACCTGGGTTCCATCCCTGAGTCGGGAAGATCTGCTGCAGAAGGAAACGGCAATCCACTCCAGTACTATCGCCTGGAAAATCCCACGGATAGAGGAGCCTGGTAGGCTACAGTCCATGGTGTCGCAAAGAGTCGGACGCGACTCAGCGACTTCACTTTCCTTTAATGACTGAACGGTAACAACTGACATATTAGTGAAATTGGTAGTTTGGTGGTTAGCACTGTGGTGCTTGGCTAGTCTTTGAACCTGGCTCTGCCAGTTACTACGTGACCTTTGAAGTGACTCAACTTCTCTGTTGTACAATCCATATCTGTAATGTGGGTTAATAACAGAGACTGCAGCAATGAAATTAAAGGATGCCTGCTTCTTGGAAGGAAAGCTATGACAAACCTAGACAGTGGGTTAAAAAGCAGAGACAACACTTTTTAAACAAAGGTCTATATGGTCAAAGCTATGGTTTTTCCAGTAGTCATGTGCAGATGTGTGAGCTAGACTATAAAGATGGCTGGGCATTGAAGAACTGATGCTTTTGACTTGTGGTGCTGAAGACGGCTTGAGAGTCCCTTGGACTGCAAGGAGATCAACCCTGAATATTCACTGGAAGGACTGATGTTGAATATGGAATACTCCAATACTTTAACCACTTAATGGGAAGAGCCGACTCACTGGAAAAGACCCTGATGCTGGGAAAGATTGAAAGCAGAAGGGACGACATAGGTTGAGATGGTTGGATGGCATCATTGACTCAGTGGATATTAGTTTGAGCAAACTCTGGCAGATGGTGAAGAACAATGAAGCCTGGTGTGCTGCAGTCCACGGGGTCACAAAGAGTCAGAAGAGACTTAGCAACTGAACAGAACAGAACCTTAAATGGGTTCAGTTCAGTCAGTCGTATCCGACTCTTTGTGACCCCATGGACTGCAGCATACCAGGCCTCCCTGTCCATCACCAGCTCCCGGAGTTTACTTAAACTCATGTTCATCGAGTCAGTGATGCCACCCAACCTCTGTCCTCCCCTTCTCCTCCCGCCTTCAATCTTTCCCAGCATCAGGGTCTTTTCAAATGAGCCTTTTAAATGGGTTATGGCAATACAATGAACTGACATGTAAGTCCCTCAGAACACGTTCTGGTACAAGGTCAGGGTCAACCCCTGTTTGGCCCAGGCTAGGTAGATGCTCTGAAGCTTGACACTGTTTCAGCTCAGTCTGCATTTCCGAAACCTTGAACGTCTTGACGGCTCCTCCCCTCCTACCTTGACAGAGACTTCTAGAGGCCTTTTTTGTGAGCGAGACCCGCCACCTGGCGGCCTCAGTTCTGAAACGCTGCCGCGCACAGTGGGGCCGTCGCCTCCCGCTCCCCTCGCCGGTCTCCGCCCCCGCCCCGCGCCCGCGTCTCCTTCTGCAGACGCCGAGCGTTCCTGAGTGCGCACGCGCAAGGCGTGCGTCCCGGCTCGACGGAGGTCCCCCTGCGGACGCTCGCCGCGCACCGAGTGGGCGGAAGGTGCGCGCTGGACGCCCACCCGTGCTCGCGGGCCTCGCCGACCAGGAGAAAAGCGGGCTCACCCGCGGTACGCAGGCCGCCTAGCCGCCGCCTCTGTGAGCGGTGGGCCGGGCCTCCCGCTCGCCAGGCTCTCTGAGATTATCACCCAGGGTCCCAGTCTGGAGCCGGTGCTGACTCGGCGCCGACAGCTCAGACCCACGCACAGGTAGTGCAGCAGTGAGAGTGGCAGTCGCTCCGTCGTGTGCGACTCTTTGCGAACCCACAGACTACACAGTCCATGGGATTCTCCAGGCCGGTACACTGGAGTGAGAAGCTTATCCCTTCTCCAGTGGACCTTCTCGACCCAGGGATCGAACCCTAGTATCCTGCATTGCAGGCGGATTTTTTACCAGCTGAGCCACAAGGGAAGCCCAAAATCATCTGGCAGCGGTGGGATTCGAACTCAGACCCCTAGAGCTGCTGCTGCTAAGTCGCTTCAGTCATGTCCGACTCTTTGCGACCCCATAGACGGCAGCCCACCAGGCTCCCCCGTCCCTGGGATTCTCCAGGCAAGAACACTGGCGTGGGTTGCCATTTCCTTCTCCAATGCATGAAAGTGAAAAGTGAAAGGGAAGTCGCCCAGTCGTGTCCGACTCTTAATGACCCCATGGACTGAAGCCTACCAGGCCCCTCCGTCCATGGAATTCCCCAGGCAAGAGTACTGGAGTGGGGTGCCACTGCCTTCTCCAGACCCCTAGAGACTGGATCTTTAATCCAGAGCCTTATCACGGCCACGATACGTAGTGTAATACCTGCGACAGAAATCCAGAGACCGCCCCACCCAGAGTGCCCCACTGAGCATGCGCGAACCTGGCCTGGGCGGGCCTGGGGGAGAGGGCGGGCTCCGCGGTCCAGCCATTTCCGCTTCCGGTCCCGTTCGAACTCTCCCGCCACCTGAGGAAAGCTGTTGTCGCTGTGTTTATCTGTGTTTGGTGTAGTTGCAGGTGAGAGGAGCCGCCGGGGTTTGCGAAGAACAGTAACCCTGGGGTTGAGGTGTGCGAGCCTAGAGAATGGGGAGAGCGGCGGGCCCGGGGGGCGCGAGTCCGTCCTGCTTGCTTGTCTAGGCGGAGGCGGGTGCGGGGCTGACAGACCGCGTTCCCTGAGGGACCGCGGAGGCGGCGTGTCACTCGGCGCCGCAGGACGCTCCGGAGACGAGCTCCGACGTGCGGCGCCTCAGGGGCAGCCATCCGTTTTCAGGGGTTGTCAGGGAAGAAGCCCACCGAGTCGCGTTCCTAGCCTGAAGCTCCCGCGCTTTCCTCCGAGCTCGGGGTCGCAGCTCCCGGGCAGTCTCAGCCTGAGCCTGGAGAGCTCGGAGCCTTCCGGGCGGAGCACGCCGACGCCCGGAGACCAGCCCGCGTCCCCTGCTGTGGACGCTGCTGGCAGTCAGGACCGCTGCCCGCGTCCCCGCAGGGCTCGCCTCTCCCCACCGCCCGGGCACCGCGGCTCCGGCGGCGTTGTCGAAGGTCTGGAAGACAGGGACGCGACTCTCAACATGCTGTGCGTGCTCTTCAGACTCAGTTGCCACCTTTTGGTGGCAGAAGGTGGCAGAATGTTTTCCTTTGTGTGTGGAGTTATTTTTTGTTTTTAACTCCATCTCCCACCGTTTTTTGTGCTTGCTTCCAGGGTAACAAGATGGAGTTTTCTGGAGGAAAACGGAGGAAACCGAGGTTGGCAGATGACCAGAGGAATGCTTGCTACCCACATAGCCTTCAGTTTTACTTGCAGCCACCTTCTGGAAACGTATCTTTGACAGAATTTGAAACGCTGGCTATCGATAGAGTTAAATGTGAGTGATTTGAATTTGAATTTTTGTATTCCTGGGAACCTCACTTATACCTTGTAGAGATAAATTAGAGTAATTTATTTCCTTCTTTAATATTTGCTGAGGTTTTTCGTTGAGAGTTTGCTGTTCATTCATTTTTTCCATGTACTGTGCATATTTATTGAGTGCCACTTTATTCTAGGCGGTAGGGATTTTGAGCTGAATAATGAAATTGTCATCTTTGTTGGAGCTGTATTCTAATACATGGAGACAGATGTCCAAAGCAGTAATTATAGTTTAGTATTTTAAGTGCTCTAGTAGAGGTGTTATTGACACATAGAGATGGGAATGATTGACTTAGTCTGATTAAGTAAAACTTCTTAAGAAAAGTTGAAATGTGACCTGGATCTTGAAGCAGGAGTGGCAGTTTCTCAATAGGTGGGAAGGGAGCGGTTTTTGCAAGCTGAGCTAATGGTCTGAAGGAAGAGTTGGAAGCACCAGAGAGGGTGAAACACCGGCGGGAAAGGTGGCAAGTTCAGGGTGGGTGGAGAGCTGTGGGTAACCAAGGGCGTTTTGTACCACGCTAATGCTGTGATGGCATCACTGACTCGATGGACGTGAGTTTGAGTGAACTGCGGGAGTTGGTGATGGACAGGGAGGCCTGGCGTGCTGCGATTCATGGGGTCGCAAGAGTTGGACACGACTGAGCGACTGAACTGAACTGAACTGAATGCTGTGATACTGGGATGTAAGAAGGATGTAGCGATTTTCTTGAGCCTGCTTGTCTTCTTTGTGTTGATGGAAGAAAGAAAGAAAGAAGTTCGGTGTCAACTGCAACAGTAGCACTGCCTGCAGGGTTCATATTCCAAAGCATATCCTGATGGGGAGATCAGAAGTAGAGGTGAGATACTGTTAGTCATTCTTAGAGGAGCTTGGTGAGAATTGCTAGTACAGAGTACCTGTATTATCTGTTTGCTAAATAAAAGAGTAAAGGACAGGGAGACTGGGTTCTGGGAAGCTTAGCATGGGTTCTGCGATGCCTCATAGAGGTTAAGTGGTTGAAAAGGGTCCCTTCAGTTTGGCCCTGGAGGTGAGATGGTGAGGCAGGGACAGGAAGGGAGACATGGAAGGGATACCCAGGAGGTGTAAGTGACAGAGTTTCATGACTACTTGGGTGTGAGGAACAGGGGATCGGGTGGGGAGGGTTGAAGTTCCAGGGTGGCTTATCTCGTGGGTAGAAATGCTGCTGTTAGAGGTGGGTGGCAGGAAGAGGAGCAGGATTGAGGGGCAGAGAATGAGTTTGGTTTGGGAGACCATAATACGGAGTCCCTGCTGAACATGGCTTCAGGATTCATTTCAGAAGTTTTTCATTCTCGAATTAATCTCTCTTTTCCTACCAATGGAAGAAGAATTCATCTGAGGAAGAGTTGACAGGGGCTTCAGGAGCCTTTGGACAGGGCGAAGCATCTAGTCAGAGTGGCTTGTTTGCTTCTCTACTGCCGTGTCTTCTTCTCTGCTTCATCAGGAAGGGGCGGGCTATCTTCTGAAGAGTCTGTGCTGAGTTGGTGAAGCACCCGCCTCACAGCTGGCTCCGCACGAGGGATGGATGCACGCGCTGACACGCTTGTGCATCCCTCAGCAGTGGTGCTCAGCACATCGTGATTGTCCCCACCCCTCTCTCCCTTCCAGTTGGGAATCTGGTGTGAAGTTATGCTGTGGGATGTGGCTATTTTCTGCGTATGGTTGGAGGTTATTCTCTTATAAACATATATAATATGTAATGTGCTTGCAGAAAATGAAGCTTAAATATTGTCATAAAAAGTAATTATGGAATTGCTATCTATAGATTTGTCTTAGATTTAGTTTTTTAAGATTACCTTGCATTTATACATTCCCCCCCCCCCCTTTCTTCTGTTTTTCAAATTTTTTCTAGTGCTAAAAACAGTTGAGAATCTTGGTGTGAGCTACATGAAGGGAACTGAACAGTATCAGAGTAAGCTGGAGGCTGAGCTTCGGAAGCTCAAATTTTCCTACAGAGTAAGTAAAAGAGGGACAGAGATGTTCCTTCAGTTTGCGTGTGTATTGGTAGTGACCATGGGAAAGGTCTTGTATTATGCACAGGGCTTTAAAAAAAACTGTTCCTGAAGGAACCTACTGACCACGAGGGATGATTGACATACAGTCAAACTCCAGTGCGGCAGGGTGTCTCCACCTTAGGAATGTGAACATGCGGGACCTGATGACTCCATGGTGCATTTAGGGAGCTCACTGGCACCTCTGGCTTCTGGGCTGTGTTTCCGATATTGCCAGATGTGTCCTGTGCAGTCAAGGTGACAAATGCTGTTATTTGATGTGTGTTCCAGGAACTCTGTTTTGCTCTCCTGGTGGCTCAGTGGTAAAAAATCTGCCTGCCAACGCAGGAGTTGTGGATTCTCTCCCTGAGTCGGGAAGATCCCCTGGAGATGGAAGTGGCAACCCACTCCAGTATTCTTGCCTGGGAAATCCCATGGACAGAGGAGCCTGGTGGGCTACAGTCCATGGGGTTGCAAAAGAGTGGGTAGGACATGACTTAACAACTAAATAACAACCAGGAACTCCAGAAGCACAGAGAATTAGCTCAGGTTGGGGAGGGCTTCCCAGATGAGATCGTGCTGGAACCGAATCTCAATGGATGTGATCTCATTTTTATTTTGAGAAGATGAATATGGGAATACCAATCAGGAGCTTGGAGATGACAAGTAAATTGAATGGAGTGAAGAGGACTGATTGAAGAGATAGTGAGAAGATGGAATCATAAGATTATAGAGATTGAGTACAAGGAGGAGGGACAGAAGAGTTCTGAATGAAGCTTGGGTTTCTGGTGATGACAGCTGGGTGGATCGTGGGATATACAGGAGAGGAGGAAAGTCTTACTGGAAAGAAGACTGAGTTTAGTTCTCATTGTAACTCTGAGGTGCTTGTGGAGCTATCTCGAGGGCTGCAGGGTGTGCAGCAGATCTGGGCTTGTAGACAGGCGGAAGGTGGAACAGTGGTAGTGTTTGGAGGAGAGAGTGAGAGATGAATGTGGAATATTTCCTCTTCTAACATGTTTAGCTGAGAAGACCGGGGACGTAGGTCTGAGTATAGGAAAATTTGAAGGGAAAAGATACACACGTACACATTGCAGCATATATTTGAACATATTTATAAGCTGAGCAGAATGATCTGGAAGAGAAGAGAGGGTGATTGTAGATACTTTGGGATAACTTTGGATTAGTCACGGTCCTTAGGAGGCAGGAGCAGGTGGGCTACGGAGTTTCTGTGTGGGATCAGCTGTGTGTAGGAGGAGAGAGAGGTCTGTCAGTAGGGATAGTGGGGAAGGCAGTACCACACGCGGTGGCAGGAGTTTGGGCTGAGGAGTCGGCCTGAGGCCTTTGTTTTCTGTAAAGTAGATGAGGTCCTGTGATGAGAGGAGGGGACAGTGGTGTACTGGGGAGTGCTGGCCACCTAGTGAAGATCAAAACAGCTGTCCTGAAATGGGGAAAGGAATAGTTATGGGGCCAGATCCCAGCTCTGCTGCTTACAGGCTTGTGACCTGGAACAAAGTCAGTTTCCTCATCTTTAAAATAGGGATATAGTGGTGCCCTCCTCATAGGGGCTTTGAAAGGATTATGTGGATTAATGGATTAAAAATGCTTATAACAGTGCTCAGGACATGTTTGCTCTGACTGTGTTGAACTTGAGGAAAGATTCCTTGGTGTTACCTGTTTGACTTAGTGTGACTAGAATGCTAGATTCTAGTAGATATGCAACAAGCAACAAAGGTTTACTGTATAGCATAGGAAACTATAGTTAATATCTTATAATAACATGATGGAAAATAATTTTAAAAATAATGTATGTGTATTTGTGTAACTAAATCACCTTGCCGTGCACTTGAAAAGTTGTAAGTCAACTATATTTGAATAAGATATATATATTAAAAAAAAAGATTTCTGGGTGTTGATAAAGGTCCAGTTGAGGTTTGTTGTTGTTCAGTTGTTCAGTCATGTCCGACTCTTTGCAACCAGTTGAGGGTAGAGGCTGTGAATTTTTAATGTTCTAAATTCCTATAATTGTATATTTTTTTCCCAGAAGTTCTCAGCATTTTGGGAGCAGGACTGCAGAGTATAGCTATGGATTTGTTTAGAATCTAGGTTTTGCCAAATGGTTGAAATGAAAATAGTTGAGGGTTTATCTGAGAAGTGGTGGAAGAGGTGAGTGGCTGGCTGTAGGCTGGACGAGAAGGAGAGTTAGAGGAGGAAGAAAACAGTGGGATCCAAACCCAGGAGATGGTGGTATTCAGTTGTGTTTCACCCAGTTGTCAACCTAAGTAAAGTGATGCTCATCCTGGGGAGCATATTATGAAATCTGTATTATTGAACTTCTGCTTCACCATTGGCTTATGCTGACTCAGTAATTCTTTACACCTTTCACTGTTTTCCATTTATTTTCTTCATTTGCCATTGTTTTTCAGGAAAGCTTAGAAGATGAATATGAACCTCGAAGAAAAGATCACATTTCTCACTTTATTTTGCGCCTTGCTTACTGCCAGTCGTGAGTATACCTTTATCTTCCTCAGTCAAATCTGACATCTTGGGCTATAAACTGGTGCAGGAGGGCCGAAAGGTATTTTACCCATCGTAGGAAATCCCAGGATAACATCAGAAACCAGTAGTTCATGGGCTGAACGCTGTTGCAGCGAATTCTTTGAAACCAGTTGTTGACTAAAAAAATAAAATATTTTTGCAGATTTTGCCTATTAAAACACTTTTTACTTTATGGGAGGATTCTTCATTTAGGATTTAAAATTAAAGGTGATTTCATTAGGAAGAAGGATTTTGGAATCAAATACATACTTGAATCTGCACAGGTTTTAGTGGTTGACTTGTATGGGTGGGTGTCCGTTAGATTAAGATCTTTTCCTTTGGTAGTTTCTTAGAAGTCAATAGTGCCACCCAGAGGATGGAGTTGGTTGCTTTTTTTTTTTTTTTTTTTTTACTGTGTTTTTTCTTATATTTATTTTGGCTAACTTACATACTTACTATGTTTCTTTTCTGTTTCTTTTTTGGCAATAGGCTTATCAGATGGGAATCTTGAATTATTTACTATCCCAAGATAATGACTGAGAAATTATTGACCAGCTTTGGTCCTAGAGCTTTTCTTTTGTTAAAAAAGCATATGCAGGTTATGCAATTTATGCAGTAAGTGAATTGCTGACAATGTGAAAGTCAAATGAGGAAAGAAATCATATTTTACCTGGAGTTGCTTAGTTATTTTATAACAACAATAATGCCCATCTGTCTTATAAATGAATGTTCTATATCGACGTCTGGGGCTTCTCTGGTGGCTCAGTGGTAAAGAATCCTCCTGCCAGAGTAGGAGATGTGGATTTGATCCCTGGGTGGGGAAGATCCCCTGAGAAGGAAATGGCAACCCACTCTAGTATTCTTGCCTGGAAAATCCCATGGAGAGAGGAACCTGGTGGGCCACAGTCCATGGGGCTGTAAAAGAGTGGGACACGACTTAGCGACTAAACAGTAACAAATGTTGACTTTTAAAAAGTTGAGGTATCTTAATGCTTATTGAATTTTGTGAAGTTATAAACTCTAAAGCTGTAAGCAAAGTTTACTTTGCAGAGTTTATCTGATCATAATCTACTCAGAGGTAAAATTACCTTTAAAAACTTGTGATGTTTATTTGGCATTAACAGGAGGGATACTCCATTTTCTGATGTAAACAAATACTTTGCAGTTAGATTAAATGAAGTGTACTATTTTATGTTATTTGATGATAATGCAGCTAGACTCTGTATTTATTTCTTTTAATTATGTTCAAAACATCCTTCTTCCCCATATTCTACTCAGTCCTGGGAGATTGTGGCATGTCACCTGTATTCACACTCTTACCATAGTAGAGAGCTTGATGCTGTTAATAAACTTCAGTCTGTTGGCCTATTGCTCACATTTGAATGTTGTTTCATAGAAATGTCTTGGATTTAATAATCAGCGGACTTTTAAAATTATCTTTAAACTTTTCACTTACAGTTTTCTTGTCTCTGTTTTAGTGAAGATCTTAGGCGCTGGTTTATTCAGCAAGAAATGGATCTCCTTCGATTTCGATTCAGTATTTTACCCAAGGACAAAATTCAGAGTTTCTTAAAGGATAGCCATTTACAGTTTGAGGCTGTAAGTATATTTTTATAGTCTTTCCAATTGTGTCACCTCCCTTGACCTTCAGTGCTGGTGTTAATATGTGGAGTTTGTTCTCTTTACATTTTCTTCCTGAAGACTTGCCTGAAAGAATGAGTCACTTTGGCTTCACACAAAGTGAACCTTTCTCTTCGATGACTAGAAGAAAAGGGGCTCCTTAATATCAGAGCATCACATTTATTTAGTTACTATTTTAAGTATGTGATTTATGAAAGCACAAAAAGGTTTAATTTATAGAGGTTCATCTTTAACCAGAATCTTCTAGGCCAAAAATTTAAAGCTTGTAATATTCCAAAGAAAACAGAAAAGTGGTAGTGCTTATTTCCAGCAGTGAGGTTTAGGGTGGATAATACTTTATTTTAGAAGTCATTTGTCAGCAAAATCTCTGAATAGTTCTAAGGTATAATTTTGTAGACAGATCTGAATGAGTTACATGTAGGAATTATATAAGAAGAAATGTTGGGTATATTTTTAGCAAGGATAATTATTGTGGATAGAAACAGAATTTATGTCTTTTAGGTGGGCCTGTGCTGCAGTGGGAAGAAAGAAAAATTCTGTTTTGTGAAACTTAGAGCAGTCAGATGGCAGTAGGATGGTCAGGACTGTATTTGGGTGTTAGAATGGGGGATTCCAGGCCAAATAAAGTAAAAAAGTAGAAATTGGAGTAGGTGAAGGAATCGTTCTGCTGAGACATGGATGTGTCCACTGCAGCAAGAACCAGTGTGGCTTCCTGCTTTGGGGGTAAGGAGATGTGTAAAGAGTAATACATAAACCTTTGGTGGACATTTAGTGTGTCATCTGTGAGCAAGGCACTTTCCAAAGTTTCACTCACTTCGGAGAATCCCGTGAGGTTTCTTGTAACATCTGCTCAGACAGAGAAAAGTGTTGGTCCCAGTACCATCTCACCCAAACCCCATGCTCTCTCCACTTAAGCTTAGAACTCTGATCTTTAGTGAAGTCTGTTACTGCTAATATGTTATAGTTCATTGATCCTCTCATATTAAAAATAGTTGCTTTTTTTCTTTTTGCTGTTGAAATTATGGTTTTAGTAGGTCATAGAGAAGTATTTTTGAGATTGTGTTTATTCTAGATTGTCTCAATAGGTCAGGTAGAATTTTTTGTTTCTTTTTTTAAAAAACTTTTTTTTACTGAAGTATAACATGCACAGAAAACTGCACAGCTCATAACTGTCTAGCTCCATGAAGTATCATGAAGGTTAAGGAAGAGAAGCTTGTGGTCAACTGGTGTTGCCTTGTGTCTCCTTTCTTTACCACCCCATCTCCCTCTGATAATCACTGTCCTGACTTTTAATATCATGAATGATTCTGCCTGTCTTTGAACTTTGTGTAAATAGTATTACGTGGTGTGTATTTGGGCATTAGAATGGGTGACTCCAGGCCAAATAAAGTAAAAAAGTAAAAATAGGAGTATGTGAAGGAATTATCCTACTGAGAAGTGGATGTGCCCACTGCAACAAGAATCAGTGTGGCTTCCTGCCTTATGTAAATAGTATTAATGGTGTGTCTTTTTTCCCCCAGCTTTATTGAGATATGATGATATATTAATGTTGTGTCAGTTTAAGGTACACAGTGTGATGATCTGATACACGTATATGTTGTGAAATGTTTACTGCTATAAAGATGGTTAACAGATCCTTACAAAGCATGTTATGTGAGTTAAGTTCAGTTCAGTCACTCAGTTGTGTCTGACTTTGCAACCCCATGGACTGCGGCACATGAGGCTTCTCTGTCCCTCACCGACTCCTGGAGCTTGCTCAAACTCTTGTCTATCAAGTCGGTGGTGCCATCCAACCTTCTCATCCTCTGCCGTCCCCTTCTCCTCCTGCCATCAATCTTTCCCAGCATCAGGGTCTTTTCCAGTGAGTCAGCTCTTCGCATCAGGTGGCCAAAGTATTGGAGTTTCAGCTTCACCATCAGTCCTTCCAATTAACACCCAGGACTGATCTCCTTTAGGATGGACTGGTTGGGTCTCCTTGCAGTCCACGGGAGTCTCAGGAGTCTTCTCCAGCACCACGGTCCACAAGTGTCAGTTCTTTGGTGCTCAGCAGTCTCACACAATCACCATTCTGTTGCAGTGGTGGTGAGGCCCTTGAGGCCTGCTCACAGCTGCTCTCAGGGGCACAGTGCAGGGCCCTCAGCTGCAACCTCAGGCTGTCATGTGATCTCTGGAGCCCACTTCTGTAGCTGGATGTTTGCGCCCTTCCACCAGGGTCTCCTCTTCTCCTCAGCTGCCCAGCCCCTGGCAGCCTCTGTCCTATTCTGTTTCTGAGTTTGACTCTTAGATCCCACAGATAAGTGAGATCACAAGTATACTTTTTTATAATTGCTTTAGTGAGATAGAGTTTATATACCTTAAACTTCACTCTAAAAGTGTGCAATTTGTTGGCTTTTTAGTAGGATCATAGAGTTGTGCAACGATCACCATCTAATTTTAGAACATTTTCATTACCCGAAAAAAGAAACCTGTGCCCACTAGTCGTCATTCTAAATTTGTCCCTCTGTCATCTCTTGGCAACAACTAATCTGCTGTCTTTGTGAATTTGCCTATTCTGGGCATTTTGTGTAAATGGACATTTCATATAGTTTGTGGTCTTTTGTTACTGGCTTCTTTCATTTAGCATATTTCCAGGTTTCATCTATGTTATATATGTAGCATATATCAGTACTTCATTCATTTTACAGTCATTTCTCTTTTCTGTAGTTGATGGATATTGGATTATTTAGCATTTTAGCTATGATGAATAATGCTGCAGTGAATATTTGTATACACATTTTTGTGTGGATATCTTTTTATTTGTTTCAGATATACACCTACGGGTGGGATTGTTAGGTCATAGAGTAATTCTATATTTAAACTTTCGAAGGACTCCCAGACTTTTCTGGAGGGGCTGCATCGTTGTACATCTCACTAGTTTGTTAGGGTTCTAGTTTCTTTACATTCTGTAGCAGTTGCTTCTGTCTTTTTTTTGATTTTAGTCATCCTGGTGGGTGTGAAATGATACGTCATTGTGGTTTTGATTTTCATTTGTGACTGATTTCATAGTGACTGATGAGGTTGAGCATCTTTTCATGTACTTATTGGTTATTTGTATATTTTGTTTGGAGAAATGTCTATTTGTATCCTTGGTCCATTTTTTATTTGAGTTGTCTTTTTATGGTTTACTGATGCATATTCTTTACATATTCTGAATGCACAGCCACTATAAGGTCTAATTCTATGAATTAGAAATCTTTTTCTTTTACTCTGAGGATTGTCATTTTTTAAAAAATTATTTATTTATGGTTGCACTGGGTCTTCATGGCTGTATGTGGGCTTTCTCTAGTTGCAGCGAGCAGGGACTACTCTTCATTATTGCAGTGTGTGGGTTTCTTGTTACAGTGGCTTCTCTTGCTGCAGAGCAGAAGCTCTAGGCATGTGGATTTCAGTGCTTGTGGCACACAGGCTCAGTAGCTGCTCACAGACGCAGCTTGTGGACTCTCAAGTGCGGGTTTCAGTAGTTGTAGCACACGGGCTTAGTTGCTCCTTGCCGTGTAGAATCTTCTGGGATCAGGGATTGGACCCATGTCCCTGCATTGCCAGGCAAATTCTTTATCACTGAGTCACCACAGAAGTCCTTGTCATTTCATTTTCTTGTTAGGATCATTTGCAGCATGAAAGTTTTTAATGCAGATCAAGTGTAAGTTGTCTTTTTCTTTTGTTGTTTATGTTTTTGTTGTTGGCTTTAAGAAGGATTTGCCTAACAGATGGTCATGAAGATTTACGCCTATGGTTTTCTCTAAGAGTTTTATAGTTTTTGTCCTTTTTAAGTCTGTTTAGTCTGTTTACATTTTAAGTTGCTTTCTGTGTATGGTGTAAAGTAGGGGCCCAACTTCATTGTTTTGCATGTGGATATACAGTTGACCTAGCATCATTTGTTGAAATGGCTATTCTTTCCTCTTTCAGTTGTCTTTTCACTCTTGTCCAAAGTCATTTGGCCATAAATTAGTTTATTTCTGGACTCAGTTTTATTAGTGCTGTGTGACAGGAGCCTGGCAGTCCGTGGAGTTGCAGAGTCGAACGTGACTGAGTGACTTAGCACCCACGTGTTTCTCCTATGTCAGTACTATGTGGTCTTAAATATTGATTCCTCTAGTTTTGTAATATGATTTCAGATTCAGTAGTGTGCATTTTCTCTTTGTTCTTCTTTTTCAAGGTTATTTTCACTATTCTGTGTTCTTTATATTTTATGAATTTTAGGATCAACTTGTTAGTTTCTACCAACCAGCTGGGGTTCAGGTTGGGATTATGAGATCTATGAAGATCCACTTGGGCAGTATTTTCCAATACTTAATCCCCTCGTCTTAATCCCTTAGGATAGGAAATGGCAACCCATTCCAGTATTCTTGCCTGGAACATCCCAGGGACAGAGGAGCCTGGTGGGGTCCATGGGGATTGCAGAGAGTCGGACATGACTGAGCGAATAAGCGTGCATGCATGCTGTCTTAAATATTAAGTCTTCTGATCAGTGAACATGGGAATTTTTTTTTGTTTCTTGAGAGCTTTAATTTTTTTTAACAAAGTTATGTACTTAATTTATACCTCAGTATTTTATTCTTTACTGTCATTATAGATGTAGTTTCTTATTTCATTTTTGAAATGTTCATTGCTAGCATACAGAAATCTAGTTGATTTTTGTATATTGATCTGGTATCCTGCACCCTTACAAAATCATTTATTCTGACAGTTTTTAGTGGATTCCTTAGGCGATTGGCTCTTATAAAGAAATAATCCTTACTTTTCAATCTGGATGCTTTTTATTTACTTTTGCCTTATATTGTTAGCTAGCATCTCCAGTACAGTGTTGAATAGAAGTGACAGTAGTGGAGGTACTTGTCTTGTGCCTGATTTTAGGGTGAAAGCGTTCAGTCTGTTGCCAAGATACATGATGTTGGCTCTGGGGTTTTTGTAGATAGCCTTTATAGACTGAGAAGATTTATAATTTTTATTGAGCATTTTCATTGTGAAAGGGATTTTGTGCTTTTTCTACACCTGTTGAAATGATCATAGGGCTGTGTCCTTTATTATATTAATATTGTGATAACCACAGTTGTGTCATCACTCACCTCGAGCCAGACATCCTGGAGTGCGAAATCAGGTGGGCCTTTGGAAGCATCACTATGAACAAAGCTAGTGGAGGTGATGGAATTCCAGTTGAGCTATTTCAAAGCCTAAAAGATGATGCTGTTAAAGTGCTACACTCAATATGTCAGCAAATTTGGAAAACTCAGCAGTGGCCACAGGACTGGAAAAGCTCAGTTTTCATTCCAATCCCAAAGAAAGGCAATGCCAAAGAATGTTCAAACTACCCCACAATTGTACTCATCTAACATGCTAGTAAAGTAATACTTAAAACTCTCCAGGCTAGGCTTTAACAGTATGTGAACCGAGAACTTCAGATGTTCAAGCTGGTTTTAGAAAAGGCAGAGGAACCAGAGATCAAATTGCCAACATCTGTTGGATCATAGGAAAAGCAAGGGAGTTTCAGAAAAACATTTACTTCTGATTTATTGACTATGCCAAGGCCTTTGACTGTGTGGATCACAGCAAACTGAAAAATTTTGAAAGAGATGGGAATACCAGACCACCTTAGCTGCCTCCTGAGAAATTCTGTGCATGTCAAGAAGCAGCAGGTAGAACTGGACATGGAACAATGGACTGGTTCCAAATTGGAAAGGAGTATATCAAGCTGTACACTTTGCTTATTTAACTTACATGCAGAATACAGCATGCGAAATGCCAGGCTGGATGAAGCACAAGCCAGAATCAAGATTGCCGGGAGAAATACCAATAACCTTAGATACGCAGATGACACCACTCTTACGGCAGAAAGCCAAAAACTAAAGAGCCACTTGATGAAAGTGAAGGAGCAGAGTGTAAAAGTTAGGGTAATATTGGTCTCATATAGTGAATTGAGAAGTGTTTTCTCCTCTTCTGTTTTTGGGAATAAGTTGTGAAAGATTGGTCTTAAATTTTAAACATTTGGTAGAATTTACCAGGGATCTTTCTAGGTCTAGGCTTCTCTTTGTGGGGTGTTTTAAAATTGCTGATTCATTTTCTTTACTTGCAGATTTATTCAGATTTTCTACTTCTTGAATCAGTTGTGGTAATTCCTGTTTTCTGGAGATTTGTCCATTGCATCTATTATGTAACTGGTGCTTATAGTTGTTCATGTGCTAAGTCCCTTCATTCGTGTCTGACTCTTCACGACACTGTTGACCTTAGCCCACCAGAGTCCAAGCTCCTCTGTCCATGGGATTCTCCGGGCAAGAATACTGGAGTGGGTTGCCATGCCCTCCTCCATGGGATCTTCCCGTTCCACGGATCAAGCCCGTGTCTCTTATATCCCCTGCATTGGCAGGCAGGTTCTTCACCACTAGCGCCAGCTGGGAAGCCCATCTTATTGTTGTTCAGGTGCTCAGTCGTGTCCGACTGTTTGCGACCCCATGGACTGTAGCCTGCCAGGCTCCTCTATCCATAGGATTCTCTAGGCAAGAATATGGGAGAGGGTTGCCGTTTCCTTCTCCAGAGGATCTTTCCAACCCAGGGATCGAACCTGAAGTGGCAGATAGATTCTTTAACCACTGAGCCACCAGGGAAACCCAATGTAAAGCTACTGCGGTTCAAAGCTGTAGCCAGAAGTCCATACAAGGCCGGGTCTGATCCTAATAGCATCTTTCTGAGCTTGGGAACTTGTTGGGAGCCCAGATTTCTAACCAAAGAGATAGAATTTGTTTTGCTTGTATTTTGTTGAGGATGTTTGTACCTGTGTTTATCAGTGATTTTTTTTGTGTGTGTGTGTGATGTGTTTGTCTGGTTTTGCTATCATAGTAATGTGGACTTCATTGAATGAGTTTGGAAGTGTTTCTTCCTCTTCAGTTTTTGGAGTAGTTTGAGAAGGATGGATTTTAGGTCTTCTTTAAATCTTTGGTATGCTCCACCAGAGTTGCCGTCAGGTCCTGGACATTTGTTTGCTGGGAGATTTTTGATTAGTGTTTCAGTTTTAATGCTGTAATTGGTTTGTTCACATTTTTCTATTTCTTCCTGATTCAGTCTTGGGAGAGTGTACATTTTTAGAAATATGTCCATTCTTTCTACCTTGTCCATTTTATTGGTGTGTAATTGTAGTAATCACCTATGATCCTTTGTGTTTCGGTGACGTTGTAACTTTTCCTTTTTCTCTTAATATTTTGAGTTCTCTCTTTCTATCTTGATGAGTCTAGCTAAAGGTTTGTCCATTTTGTTTATCTTTTCAAGGAACCAGTTCTTGGTTTCATTGATCTCTGATTTTAAGTTAGTCTCTATTTCATTTATTTTTGCTTTGATTTTTATTATGTCTTGCTACTGACTGAATTTTTTTTTTTCTTTCTCTACTTCCATTAGGTCTAAGGTTAAATTGCTTGAGATTCTTCTTTTTTGTTAATTTTTATTTATGTATGTGGCTGTGTTTGCTGTTGCAGCACGTGGGTTCTTTGTGTGCAGGCTCCTGTCTCACTGCAGCATGTGGGCCCCAGAGTGCACAGGCTTTCTGGTGTGGTGTGTGCCTGTAGAGTGTGTGTGCTCAGTAGTCGCAGTGCGCGTGCTTCATTGCCCCACAGCATGTGGGATCTTAGTTCTGCAATCAGGGATCAAACCCATATCCCCTGCACTGGAAGGCAGATTCTTAACCACTGGACCAGCAAGGAAGTCCCTTTCTTGTTTCTTGAGGCTTATATTGCGGTAACCTTCCCTCTTAGAGCTGCTTTTGCTGCATCCCATAGAGTTTTGATTATTGTCTTTCCCTTTCATCTGTTTCCATGTAATTTGATTTCCTCTTGATTTCTTCAGGGGCCCATTGGTTGTTCAGTAGCATATATTTTTAATTAATTTAAAAATATTTGTTATGTATGTGTGTATTTGTTTATGGCTGCACTGGGTCTCATAGCTGTTGGCGGGATTTCTCTAGTTGGGGTGGGTGGGGGCTGCTGTTTAGTTGCAAGCCTGGGCTCTTGGGCACGTGGGCTTCAGTCTGGGCTCAGTAGTTGCGGCTCAGTGGTTGTGGCGCTTGGGTTTAGTTGGCCCATGGCATGTGGAATCCTCCCAGACAGGGATCAAATCCGTGTCCCCTACATTGGCAGGTGCATTCTTAACCACTGGAGCACCAGGAAAGTCCAGTAGCATGTTGTTTAGACTCCATGTATTTTTCTTCTGGTAATTTTTTTCTTGTAGTTGATTTCTAGTCTCATAGTGTTGTGGTCAGAAAAGATGCTTGATATGAGTTCAGTCTTCCTAATGTTTTTGGAACTCCTTTTTGGCTCAGCATGTGATCTGTCCTAGAGAGTGTTTTGTGTGTACTTGGAGAAGGACATGGCAGCCCACTCCGGTGTTCTTGCTGGAGAACCCCAGGGACAGGGGAGCCTGGTGGGCTGCCGTCTGTGGGGTCGCACAGTGTCGGACACGACTGACACGATTTAGCAGCAGCAGCAGCAGCAGCAAAGAATGTATTCTGTTGCTTTTGGATGGATTGCTCTCTATGTATTTGTTAAGTTCATCTGTTTATATGTGTTATTGAAGGCCAGTGTTTTCTTAATGAGTTTCTATTTGGATGATTTGTGGAAGTGGAAGTGTTAGTCGCTCAGTCATGTCCATCCTTTAATGTTAAGCGAGTGTTAAAGTCCCTTATTATTATTTTGTTATTGTTTTTTTGTTTTCATTTGCGATTGAGATATGAAAAAGTAAATTGAAAGTATTTATGTTCAGTTTGTCATTTTTAACCAGAAGCCTCAGCAGTCTCAATTATTACAGTTTTAAATTTAGGGAACAAAGTTAAACTTTTGGAATGTATTTTATTAATAGTGCCTAACAGTCCAGCATGTGTGAGTGTTGGGCAAAGGCCTCCTTCCCCGGGTCTCTTCTGCTCCTACACACCTTGCTGGGTATGTCGGGAATGCAGGGTCCTGATCTTGGGCCATTTCTCACAGCTGTGTTTTAGCAGGCAGCCCCCAGGGGTGAGGTAATGTCTTTCTGTTACATACAGTTGGGGCTTCTCAGGTGCAGTGCAAGCTTACTGTACTGAAGCACCCATCTGGGCTGTGTCATGATGCTGTTGAGGAATTTGGGGGAGGAGAACCACAGTAACATGCTGGTTCTTTTGCTGCTTCCTGTGATGTGAGTAATAAAAGTTCTGTGTCCCTAATGCTCCTGCACCTAATGCCTGTACCTTCTGTTGGGGCTTCCCTGATGGCTCAGCTGGTAAAGAGTCCCCCTGCAATGCAGGAGACCCTGGTTCGATTCCTGGGTCAGGAAGATCCCCTGGAGAAGGAATTGGCTACCTACTCCAGTATTTATTCTTGGGCTTTCCTGGTGGTTCAGCTGGTAAAGAATCTGCCTGCAGTGCGGGAAAACTGGGTTCGATCTCTGGGTTGGAAGATCCTCTGAAGAAGAGAAAGGCTACCCACTCCCAATATTCTGGCCTGGAGAATTCTAGGGACTGTATAGACCGTGGGGTCGCAAAGGGTCTTCTGTCAGCCTGCATTAAGCAGTAATGGGTGAACTTGCTGGTTTATAAGTAGCATAACGTCAATCTAGACTTGATAGTTAGCTATGTGATTTTTGAATGTGTACTTCAGTCTCCTCATCTTCACAATGAAGAAGAATGATTATCTTCCTCATAATCACAGTTCCCACTTCACTGATTTATGAGGTTTAAATGAGATAGAGTATATGGCGTGTTTAGTACTGTGGCTGACATGTATGTTCACTAGTGATATTACAGAGGATTCACAGGCAGCAGATGCATATATGTTGGAGAATTTTGAGGTTATTAGATTGGTATGTTTTGCTACAATTAAATCTATTTTGGGTCTTTATTTTAGGAAACAGTAATATATAGGAAATATATACATACTTTTCGGCGAAGGCAATGGTACTGCACTCCAGTACTCTTGCCTGGAAAATCCCATGGATGGAGGAGCCTGGTGGGCTGCAGTCCATGGGGTCTCTAAGAGTCGGGCATGGCTGAGCGACTTCACTTTCGTTTTTCACTTTCATGCATTGGAGAAGGAAATGGCAACCCACTCCAGTGTTCTTGCCTGGAGAATCCCAGAGACAGTGGGCCCCTGTCTATGGGGTTGCACAGAGTTGGACACGACTGAAGCGACTTAGCAGCAGCAGCAGCAGCAGCGGCAGCAGTCCTCTGAGGGGCAGAGGGGTAGAGCACTGTTTATCAGAACTATGAATGGAGGTGTGTAGTGTGTTACACGTTTTCTTTTTGAAATAAACACTGTAGGTAAAACTTGATCAAGTATTTGTAGCTGGTGGCGATGCATGGCATGTGGAGTGAGAAAATGTTGTAGGGGGCCTGGAGAAAAGTCACTCGTGGGACAGATTGTCATCACTCTCCTTGTGGAGACCTGTTCCCCCTTCCCCTAGGCCCCTCCCCAGCACCTCCTCCTGGCGGGTAAGGCTTTGAACTCTGGTGTTATTGATGAGCTTGCCCCTTGATCCTTGTAGTCCTAATTTCCAACGTTTTCCTCACTTTGATTAGCATTTTGGCTTGCTCTTTGTTAAAACAGGTGTCAGTGATGCTTTTAGGCTCAGGATCCATGTATTTAGACTCAGGATAAAGCAAGGCGTAGGGAAAAGTTATTAGAACTCGTCACATAAACTGGTCTTGGTGTATAACAGACTCTTGCCTAAGTTGAGGCAGAAGGAAACAGCAGAGGATGGAGAGCCACAGGCCCTCTTGGTTTTCGTGTCACAGAAGCTGGATAGCCGCTTGTGCCATGTCTCAGTATCTGCCTGGACTTCAGGTGCTTGTGTGCTGTGCTTGTGTGCATTTCTTCATCTTCTGTTTCATTAATGCTGCAGTGACATTTTTATGTTAAGAGGAGATGCACTGTTATAATTAAATTGCATTATTTTTGCTTTTGTGGAGAAACATGTATGCAAAAAATAATTTTGTTGCATAGTTTTTTATTTTAAATTTTGTTTTTGTTCAGTTTGCTATGGCTGATGTAGTTTCATTGGATAAAAATAGGAGGAGATGATGATGGAGCAGTTACCAGATGTAGGACTCTTGGTTCTGTTTCTGGCTCCAGCAGTCCTTTGTTATCTGACTCTTTTCTAATGTCTAGAAGATTTTGAATCTTCATGACACACAACAGAAAACTTTAATATGAAGTATTCAAAAGGAAAAGCTGATATTTTTCATTCTTACACTTACATGTAGCTAACTTGGAGTTTCAGTCTGAAATTTCTGGGAAGGATAAGAAATGAATAGACATTGCTGTCAGTTGGGACTGTTTTGGGCCTCCCATGGCGGAGTTGATTGACTCAACCCCATGTCACATTGAAGGTGAATGGGGAGGCGCGGCAGATTCTCTTAGTGCTTCTTCAGCTGACCAGTTAGGCAAAGGTCAGGCTTTGACAGCTGACAGCCTCCCCGACAAAGGGTCCCTGTGCTGCTGCAGTTCAGAGTCTAATAGCAGCTTATAATTTACCTTGATGTTTTTAAAAACCTCAGGACAATCACATATTTTTCATTTGATTTGAAATGCCACTGGCTAATGGCAGGATGCTTTTCATGAGAATAGTACTGAATGGCAGGGAAAGGGAGGCTGAGTATCCAAGATGGAGAGGATTTTGTGTGTCACAGATGAAAACTCCACCTCATGTTAAATAGAACATGTGTTGGTCAGTTGCCATATGTGTTCAGGGAGTGAGGGTTTTGAGAGAAAGCAAGTGTGGTTACCCTTATTGCCTGACTCACTGAAAACAAGTATGTGTAAAACTTTTTTGTGTGTGTGTGTGTAAAACTTTGAATTGCTTATTTTTGCTTATTTTAAAATAGCTTTCCTTATCCTGAATCGGACATTTATAATTTGTTTCTTATCCCCTGTAGCTTGAAATCTGAATTTTTTCTATCATAGACATTATTTTATGTCAGTTTTGACTGATAGCTTCTTTTCAATGAACATGAATTGAAGTATAATATCATGTAAGAATCGAATTGCCAGTCTATGTCCGATGCAGGATACGGCACGCTTGGGGCTGGTACATGGGGGTGACCCAGAGAGATGTTGTGGGGAGGGGGTTGGGAGGGGGGTTCATGTTTGGGAACGCATGTACACCCGTGGTGGATTCATGTCAATGTATGGCAAAACCAATACAGAATTGTAAAGTAAAATAAAAAATAAATTAATTAATTAAAAAAAAAGAAATTTAATTTGTCATTTGTTATTGAAAATCTCAGTTATGTGAATTTATTAGGATTTTTGAATGCTTTTTTCCAGTTAGCATTGGAACATTGATTTTATATTGATTTAATAGTTTTGTGTGTAGAATTTTAAGATAGTTTTTGGTGTTCCCTTCCGTATGCTTATTTCTTAGATTTTTGCAAGTTGGCCTTGAGATAGACATGGTTTTCTGATCATTTTGGCCCTTATTGTATTGTTAGTTGATCTCATTCAGGTTGCTTAAGCTCTTGTGGAATGTGCATCCATCATGTGGTCAACTCTTTTTTTTCTCTTACTTAAAATATGAAAAAGCCATCTGTGTGATGTACATGATTCTCTTCATGCCTTACCCTCTCTGACATACTTACAAGTTATTATAAACCTACCAGTAAGACAAAATGATTTTAATGCAGTATCTGCAAAATGGAGAAATACGTGTACCTTTGATCTTTCCTTTTGCCACAGAATGAATTTTAGCCAATAGGGAGTGTGATGATACAGCTGAGACAGGACACACAGATGTAAGAACAGGACACACTAGAGAACACAAGTGTGAAAAGCGTGGACGCCTTCCCCAGAACTTCTAATGGGGCGTTGCCTGTGATGGGAGCGGAGAGGGGCCTGGAGGAGGGGCCAGCAGTGGTTAGACTCACTCAGTACTTGGTGGGCTTTCAAACCTAACGGGGACGAGCGGGAGAAGATTAATAACCTGATGAAAGGGCACGTTTGCCTTCGGGTGTGAAAATAAGTTGGATGTTCCAAGATTGTGAAGCAGGCGTGTTGGAGTTGAATTGCCTGTAGGGTTACAAGCAGTCTTGAATAACTTGGGAAAGTCTTCTCTTTTTTATTTATTTATTTACTGTGCTGGGTCCTAATTGCTGCTGAGGCTTTTCTCTGGTTGTGTCCAGCAGGGGCTACTCTTTGTTGTGCTGCGTGGGTCTCTCGTTGTGGTGGCTTCTCTTGTCGCTGAGCACAGGTTCTGGAACTCGTGGGCTCAGTAGTTGCGATTCCTGGGCTCCAGAGCACGGGCTCAGCAGTTGCGGCACACGGGCTTAGTTGCTCCGCGGCATGTGGGATCTTCTTAGACAAGGGATCAAGCTGCGTCCCCAGCACTGGCAGGTGGATTCTTTACCACTGGCCCACCAGCGAAGTCCCGGGAAAGTCGTCTTTTAAAAAAACTTCCTGTGACTTTTACAAGGAGTCTAGGGTTCCTTGTACTCTTGTTGTTAATGAGTCCATGCCTGTGACTTTGCCCTTGAAAAAAATGTATGACTGTAAATCAACTAGTTTCCCATATATAGAGCTATGTCCTAATTGTCTTGTAATGTTATATATATAAGTTAATATAAAGGTCCTAAAAGAATTAAATTAATTTTACTAAATATCATTTTTAGTGTTCTAACATTATCTATAGTTAAACATTTACATTGTAAAGCGTTACTCATGTTTTCTGAAGGTGTTTCAAAAGAAGTAGTTTTTTAATGTTCACGTTATTTTTTCATTCCATAATCTCTCCAGCCTTTTCCTGTTGCCCCCAAGCTCCCTGAAAGTTTAATCCTTTTCAGTTGAAGTCATGTCATGGACTAGTTTAGAGCCTAGGTCAGGTCACCTTATCTTGGTCTGTGAATGAGAACAGAAACTGGAGTGTGGAGGGCTATTGAAAGTACAGAAAGAACCATTGTGCTCCCAGTTACCAAGTAGCTATATCTGAGTACAGAGGCAGGAAGTGGTTGCAGTGATGACGGTTACCCCAGCAGCCCAGGCTGTGTCTGTGTGTCCCTTCTGTGCTCTCTCCGCTGCCCCTTGAGGCATCACTGACATGTCACGGGTCTTAAGATTCTGGGCTTCTCCCCATCTGCTCTCTGCCTGCCCTGATTGTGCATCTCCTGGCTCTCAGATTCCTCCTGCCATACTTCAGCCCTGGTACCCAGCAGCTGGGTGGCTCTTCCCCTGTTCCTCTCTGGTTAGCACGTGCTGTCTAGGTCTGAGACCCATGCAGCCTGTGGGCATGAGACTCTCTCTGTCATCTGTTTGGTGCCCAGTGACTGGATGTATCCCAGCTCCCTTAGTTGACCCAAGGAGTGAGGCCTCTGCACACATGCTAGAAAACCCGGAGGACTGTGGACAGCTTGCACAGGTTCTTGCTCCCTGGGGAAGGGTTACTTGTGGATGACTGAATTGACAGATACTTACTGAGGTTTGTTCTGCCCAGTGGTACAAGGAGACAGAGGGAAAGAGTCAGTCACTAAGAGCTAACATTTGTTATGTGTTTACTGAGTGGCAGGCACTGAGCTATTCACTTTCTATGCTTTATATAATTTAATCCTCACAACAGCTCCTCGAGGAAACTGAAACTCAGAGAGGTTAGGTAACCTCCCCAGAGTTGAGTGACAGAATTGGAATCCAAAAGTCAGACCTCTAGGATTTTTGAAATGTGTAAATCATGAAGCTTGTTACTAAATATGTGAGCAGATTTCTTTCCAGTTAGTCCATCGCTGGCAGTGAAATGGAATAGATGCTGACATGACCCATCAGAGACATGTACAAACACAGATATGAGCTGCAGGTTTATACCAAAGTGAAAATTAAAGCAGTAACGTTAGTTTACTGAGATGTTTATTTCAGCTGCCAGTTCTGAGCAGAAATGGAAACCAGTGTGTTGTTAATAAATGGACCACAAGTGGTTTTCCCTGTATAATTTGTGTGTTGCCTCTTGGGAAACATCGCTGGGAGGGGCTCTTTATCCAGCCCATGACTTTTCCGTACGCTTTTTGCTTTTCCTCTCTGAAATGTTTTAAAAAACATTTCTTTTTTCATGTTGTATGTTTTAGTTCATGTTCAACAGTAGAGTTATGTAATACTCAAAGATCAGTGTAAACCCAATCCATGAGCAGATTTTACACTGGGATGGGAGTAACTGAATTGCACCAGTCAGGAGAAGTTACGGAGGCCACTGGTTGTTCAGATTTTTAGGAGGATAGATTCTTTGTCCAGCCTTGGGGTTCTTGACTACAGGGGCCGTGTTCCCATCTGGATATTCTGGACACCTCTGTGGGGCTGTGGGCAGCTGTGATAGTGAGGGGTGGGTTGGGAGAAGTGTGAGCAGTTGTGATAGTGAGGGGTGGGTTGGGAGAAGTGTGAGCAGTTGTGAGAGTGAGGGGTGGGTTGGGAGAAGTGTGAGCAGCTGTGACGGTGAGGGGTGGGTTGGGAGAAGTGTGAGCAGTCATGATAGTGAGGAGTGGGTTGGGAGAAGTGTGAGCAGCTGTGATGGTGAGGGGTGTATTGGGAGAAGTGTGGGCAGTCATGACCGTGAGGGGTGGTTGAGTTGCCTGGAGTGCTCTGGGCAGCTCTGCATAGGGACTTGCCTGTATTTTCTTGACTGTTTTGTGTTTCTTTTTTATATTGTTGTGGAGCATGTAGACCTGTTTCTGATGACCTGAATCTAGAACCAAGCATGGTTTGTAGGTACATACCACATGTCTCCTCATGGTGTCTGTGCGCTCGCTGTTCCTGAATCCCAGGCAGGAGGAGGAGAAAGCCCCTCTGTGCGGTGTCCAAGGGCCCCCTGCCTGCTGCTGAGGGGCTGCCACGCAGCGCTCCTGGTGGCGGATGGCCTCTGACTCCTGAGCGGGTCAGCAGCATGCGAGGCCGCATCGGGTATCTGTGTCACAGCTAATTTCTTTTAAACTACTTTGCTTTCCTTTTTTAAAAAATCCTAGTTCCAGTATTGTTGTTTAGTCTCTCAGTCATGTCTGACTCTTTTGCCCCCCATGGACTGTAGCCACCAAGGCTTCTCTGTCCACAGCATTTCCCAGGCAAGAACACTGGAGTGGGTTGCCATTTCCTTCTCCAGGGGATCTTCCCGACCCAGGGATTGAACCCAGGTCTGCAGCATTGGCAGGGAGATTTTTTACCACTGTTCCACCTGCTGAATGGTTATGGTATTACCCCACTTGAAAAAAAATACATTTTCTACCTCACTAAAACCAAAGTAGCTGTCATCCTAGGTACGTTGTTCCCATAACTAAAGTTATATCTGGATGTCTTCCTTTTTTTTTTTTTAAATAATCTTAAATTAAGCCCTCCGTGTTGCCTATTTTTAGGACACGCATGACTTGTGAGCATAGCAGGTGAAGGAAGCAGCCAAGAGCAGCACCTCAGTCTTGCTTCTCTGGAGCCCCCCGCAGTAGCGCAGGGCTCTGCCCGTTGGGCTGTCCAGTCCCCAGGGAGGACTCAGGCTGTTCTCAGGTCCTCGGGGAGGCCCGGGGCAGGACATTCAGGTCTATCTGTCCCCTGGAGGGCTGGTTTCATAGAACAGACAGGGAAGGTGTCTTTTCCCTGGGATTGTGCTATCCATATAGGGATTTCTGGTCTTTAGTGTAGAAATAATTCCTAGAAATTATAAACTTATGATTATGACCTAAAGTAGCCCATCTTGAGGGGCTTCCCTGGTGGCTCACATAGTACAGAATTTGCCTTCCAGTGCAGGAGACTTGGGTTCAGTCTCTGGATCAGGAAGATGCCCTGAAGGAGGAAGTGGCAACCCACTCCGGTATTCTTGCCTGGGAAATCCCATGAACAGAGGAGCCTGGCGGCTGCAGTCCATGGGTTGCAGAGTCGGACATGACTTAGTGACTAAACAACAACAAACTAGTCTTGAGGAATGTTAATCATAAGAATTGTATGTTTTCAAAATTTATTTATATTTTAATTCATGATGATAATGGTAGTGGGCGTAAACAGCATCAGAGAGGAATTCAGAGCATCATAAACTATTGAGAGAATGTTGCCTTTGGACCTCGGAGTTGTGAAATTCATTCAGCTTGTCAGTCTGCAGGTCCTGAAGATAGACTGGGGTGATGCTTTGGAAGGGGATGGGGGTTAGGGTGGTCTCTTCTCTCTGCTCCTGTGGAGGCTCAGTGGCTGCTGGGGTTGTGTTCTGAGCACTGGGTGGTGTAGGTCTAGGTCCCCCTCTCTGGCACCAGGAGCAGCTCCTCCTTCTTGTGGGGGTGGAGGGGCTTCTTCCTCCGCCTTCCAGCTGGGACACAGATGTGGCTCCATTGTCCCATGGCATAAACCCCGCCCCTTTGGAGGTCTAGATATCACACACTCTTCACTGAATGTCATTTAGGTCGCCACATAATTCTGACGTGTATCTTACAGTGAAGCTGCCTGTTAGCCACACATGAGAATTAGTCTATTAAAGGCTTAATGGGATTGATTAATTAGCACTGAGACCCTTGGGGTAAAAGTGATTCCTGTCAGTGGCAGTTGTCTTGCAGATCTACAGGCGTGGCGCCGTGGTGGAGCAGTGTGCTTGGTTTGCTAAAGTCACCTGTCCTGCCTGAGGTGCTGCTGCCTGCAGCTGACGAGATGGGTCACTGTGGGCTCTGGGCAGCAGCCTGCAGGGCCTCTCTGCTCCGCCTTTGCCATGTCATGTGAGTCTGTAATTATTTTAAAATTAAAAGTTAAGAAGAAAAGGGATTGCCAAGTAATAGGCCGTTGAGACTTCTGCTGGGGTTCTGTTAGGATATTGCCAGTTTCTTTGTTAATAAAGAGAAGAGTTTGTGGGTGAATGACTGGCCCACTGAAGGCCTGCTGAGAGTCTGACCTGCAGCCAGGCTGTGGCAGTGGAGAGCAGTGGGCAAGGCTGGCAGTTACAGGAGCTGCCTGGGGGTGTGAGGACTGATGGCCTCTGAGGGGAGGACGGGACCAGGCTCTGTGGGGTGAGGTGCAGGGACAGTGTCAGGTCAGTGGTGGTCGGGAGTACGGAAATAGGAGGACATTTTGGGGAAGGATAGTACTAGTATCTCTTGATGAAAGTGAAAAGGAGAGTGAAAAAGTTGGCTTAAAGCTCAGCATTCAGAAAACTTAAGATCATGGCATCCGGTCCCATCACTTCATGGCAAATAGATGGGGAAACAGTGGCTGACTTTATTTATCTGGGCTCCAAAATCACTGCGGATGGTGATTGCAGCCATGAAATTAAAAGACGCTGGCTCCTTGGAAGGGAAGTTATGACCAACCTAGACAGCATATTAAAAAGCAGAGACATTACTTTGCCAACAAAGATCCATCTAGTCAAGGCTATGGACTCTGGGAGTTGGTGATGGACAGGGAGGCCTGGTGTGCTGCAGTTCATGGGGCCACAAAGAGTCGGACACAACTGAGCAACTGAACTGAACTGAAGTATTAGTACTTTCAGTCATGAAAATATTTCTGTGAGAGCTGGTGCACCAAGATTGGCTGTGGACAGTTCAAAATGTGTTCAAGAGGTCATGGGAATCCATAATCAGAATACCATGCAAAGGTAATATTGGAAATGGTGGAAAAGGAGATTGCTGAGGGAGAGAGTGTGAGTGAGAAGACCTAGGAAGAGTAATCTCAAGGTGGATTCATGTCTCTGGGTAAGTTGCCTAACCTTTCAGCGCCTCATTAGAACATCATAGCCCTTGGATGATTGTTGTGAAACCAAATGAAGTTATCTGTGTAAGCGGCATGATTATTGGTACATAGTAAATATTTACTAAAGGTTAGCTATCTTATCATTAATTAAGTACTTTGTTTATACATATAAAATCAAAACTAAGTAATACTTCTAACTTTAGAAGTTGTATTGAATGTTTAAAATTAAGTAAGTGATCTAATTAGCTGTTACGTTTGGTTTCTGAAGGTCTAGTTGGTTATAATTGTGGAACTAATTTTTGTGATAATTACAGTTGACCCTTGAACAACATCCACGGGTAACTTTATAGCTGTAGCTCCCCATCCTCGGATTTAACAAACAGTAGATTGTGTGGAACGTAGTACACATTTATTGGGGAAAAACCCCCATGTAAGTGGAACCATATAGTTCAAACCCCTGTTGTTCAAGGGTCACCTGTATATAATTCACTGGATAGGTGTGTGCTGTGTGCTTGGTTGTGTTTGACTCTTTGCGACCCCACAGAGTGCAGCCCGCCAGGCTCCTCTGTCCATGGGATTTTCTGGCAAGAATACTGGAGTGCTTTGCCATTTTCTCCTCAAAGGGATCTTCCCGACGCAGGGATCGGACCTGTGTCTCCCGCTTCTCCCACACTGACAGATTCTTTACTACTGAGCCACCAGGGAATCTCAGTTAACTTTAAGGTGTTTTATAAAAAGCTCCCATTTTTCTTGAACATTGATACCTCCGTGACGCAAACTTCAGTACAGTAGTTTCACCTTCAGTTTTCTTCTTGATATAATTCCTTCACCTTTTGAGACTTAGAGGTAAAGTCTTCATCGAATATATTTTTCTTTGATTAGGTTGATAGTGGGGTAGATGAGAAATGACAGTTCCAGAATTGAATCGAATGCTTCCTAGGTTTCTCCTAGTGCAGATGCACTGCAGGAACCCACTTTCCTGTGGCGTCGCTTTCTTTTCTCTGGGGCAGGATTGTTGTGCTCTGGAAGTGTCGTTTGGGGGAGCCAAAACACTGTGCTTTAACTTCCAACAGTCTGTTTAGTGTAAAGGGGAAGCAGATAGGGAAATGAAGTCCATGCTTTGTGGTATTTGTATGTTTCTTCTTTCTGCCTTAATTGTAAGTGGTTTAGAGGGGTTTGTTAAATATTAAATGCATGAGAGTCAGGTACATATCTAGGGTTTTAACTTTTTACACTTGCATTTTAGTTGTCCTGTTGATATTTTAGAGGTTAAGAGAAATTAGTCTTTTTCAAGTGGATGTGTGTCATGCCACGTCAAGAGCTCTGGTTGCTCTGAATTAGGCTGTTGATTCCATGTCTAACTGAGTTGTTTAGTCATTAAGTCGTGTCTGACTCTTTGTGACCCCATGGACTGTAGCCTGCTGGTCTCCTCTGTCTATGGCATTCTCCAAGCAAATATACTGGAGTGGGTTGCTATTTCCTTCTCCAGCGGATCTTCCTGATCCAGGGATTGAACTTGCATTTCCTGCATTGGCAGGCAGGTTCTTTAACACCGAGCCACCAGGGAGGGAAGCCTGTCTAACTGAGATTACCATAAAATGCCTAAAAAAGCAGCCCTTGAAGTAGAGACTTAGTTTTTCCACTCAGTGAACCAACTAATACTTTCTGAGGGCCTCTAGATGCTGCTATGGCTGCTAAGTGGCTTCAGTCTTGTCCGACTCTGTGCGACCCCATAGATGGCAGCCCACCAGGCTCCGCCACCTCTGGGATTCTCCAGGCAAGAATACTGGAGTGGGTTGCCATTTCCTTCTCCAAGGAAATATTTAACTAATATATAACTAATATAACTAATATTTTCTGAGGGCCTCTAGATGCAGAGCACTATAAATTATATTAAAAATATTGCCACTTGAATAAGTCTGTAAAGAAACAATTTTTGGTACTGTCTGGTTGATTAGTGTATATCAGAGCTATTGTTTGGGTTTTCTGGATCCAGGGTGTTCAGAGATGCAAAGCATCTGTGTACAGATGGATTGGAATTTGGATTTGGAAATGATAACCTCTTGTTTGTTTTATATCATGTCTTCATTTTTTGTGTAGTTTGCTGTGTACTCTTTAATATGGATTAGAACTCATTTTAGTATCTCTTTTTAATATAACCTTGGGATGATTTCTTTCCTCCTCTTTTTATTTACCACTGTCTCTGACACACAGGCATGTGTATACATGAAAGAAGAGCTGCGGTTTGGGTAGAATCTATGGCAGGATAAAGGTATGATCTATTTGAAATTTTTAGTAGGTCGTTAGCTATAGTCATGAGAAAAGTCTACTTTGGAATTTCCTTGACCCTTTTTTGTTGTGAGAGGATTAATTCTAGCACACAGGGATGTCCCCAAGACCACATTTTCCTCCAAAGCTGGAGTTGGTGTGTCAGACACGACCCATGCTTCCTCCACATCCTGTTCATGCTTGCGATTTATTACGTGACTATTGTTGATCAAATTCAAGTGGCTTATTTTTGTTAGCTACTGGGGTATTTTGAGTCAGTTAAAAGAGGAAATAATTTTTTTAAAAGCTCACATAACTCTTTGTGTTAGAGAACATAGTTGCTGTAGGTAAAAGCAATGGGCTAGTTGGGTGTGTTGTGATGTCAGCTTTGCTACTGTATTGTCTGCTAGCTTCTCTTCATCTAACAAAGAAAACTGACTTTGAGTGCTTTTTCTTTAAAAAACTGATTGAATGCCTAGTGAAATTGACTTTGGGTTCTCTAGTACTGAATGGCTAAAGTGAAAGGAAGAAAACCCCCTCCTTCCCTCTCTCCTCCTTCCTTTTTCTTAAGATAATGCTATTTGAACCTAGTTCAAGTAAAGTTGACCTCTGGGGGTGTTAATAGAGAAAACTGAAATAAAATACTTATTTTTTCTTCTTTTCTGAGCCTTGTGTTAAATTCTCCCCAAATGATAGAATTAGCCCAGATGTGAAGTGCTAGGTTTTAGCAAACTAAGCTGAACTTAATTTATATTTCTTTTTGAAAAAGATTCTTGAAAAAATTTTTTTAAATTTTATTTATTTATTTATTTATTTTTTTGCTTGCGCTGGGTCTTCATTGGTTCATGCAGGCTCTCTCTAGTTGTGGCAGGTGGAGGTTCCTCTCTAGTTGTGCGTGGGCTTCTCATTGTGGTGACGTCTCCTGTTGTGGAGCACAGACTGCAGGGTGTGTGGGCTTCAGGGATTGTAGCACACAGGCTTAGTTGCTCCACTGTGTGGGAATCCTCCTGGATCAGGCATGGAGCCTGTGTCCCTTACAAGGCAAGAAGATTCCTATCCACTGTACCACTAGAGAAGTCTTGATTTGTGTTTTTTTATTTTTACTGTTTATGTGGTAAAATTAGATAATTAATAAAGATTTAAAGGAATATCTAACTGATAAACTCACCCTGTTTAACCTTCTTAAACCTAAGAAGCATAGTTTGCCTGAATTATGCAAAATACTAATTAAAGAGTTTAATTTGTTAATCATCTCTGTTTGATTAGAAGCAGATGTGGATTATCCGCAAAAATCTAAACGGACCTTTCAAAGATGGCTTTCATTATTTAAAATCAACTTGTCGAACTAATGTAGACGTAAACTTAAGGGATAACAAATACCAGTGGTTATCTGTAAATTTCCAGTGTAATACAGGGCAGCATAAGCCAGGGCTGAAGACTTGGTGTATAATGTCATTATGAATTTCATTTTTCCCAAGGTTTAAAAGTTGAACTTTGGTTTATCTTACTGAGCTCATTAGAGTCTCTAGTCGTAACTGTTAGTCTCTTGGGTCTCTAATTTTTTTTCCTGACTCTTTTCTTCCCGCTGTGAGTCAGCATAAGGGAGCCAGTAACAATCCTTGCACGTGCCTTCAAACCAAGCATGGGGACAGGCAGGTGTGTCACAGACAGGGCTGCCAGGCTCTCCTCACAGTTGACCAGATCTTCCCCGGGACAAGTCCGAGAGATGTGGCCGGAGACAGTCAAAAGGTATGGGCCAGTGTGTTAATGCCGGGAGGCATGGGAGCATCTTGGTTCAGTACCTGAGCAAGAATTTGGATCCCTGCCTTTGCATTCTTCCTAGCTTTTTTTTTTTTTTTTAAACCAGGAAGAGCAAGACAAGACACTTTGTAGACTGGTCAACTGTCTGTCGCTGATTGAAGGGTAAGACGAGGGAAACTAAGGTAAAGAATGCGTTACTCCTAGTCTGAGTAACAGTGAACGTTGGGGGTTTTAGTGGAGACCTAGGGTGTTAGGAAGGGGACCTGTACCTACAGGAATCCTCTTTGATCTGCGCCAGGGTTGAGGGTGGGGTGCCGGTTCAGTGGGGTCGTCTGAGGTCGCTCGGCCTGGGCCTCAGCGCTGCACCTCCTAGGGTTGCCTGTGATGCCGCCACGTTACTGGCCCTCCTCCTTCCCTGTGGGCTCCTTGCCTGCAGAACAGAAACTGTGACAGCACTACCTCATCCGTTGGGGAGCTTCGATAAGTTACCGGGTGGAAGCTCCTTAGAACAGTGCCTGGCAGGTAGCAAGCACATGATAAATGTTATCTCCTCCTATTATTATTTTTAGTTGCCATGCTAGCTTTTGCATAACATCTCCAAAAGATGGTGTATACAGAGAATATTGGATCGTTTCTAGCAGTAGCACTTTGAACCATTTAAAAATCATGGCTACATTTGTAACAATGTGGATACAACTTCAAATTGTCATAGTAAGTGAAGTAAATCAGAAAGAGAAAAACAAATACCATATGATATCACTTATAAGAAGAGTATAAAATACGACATATATGAACTTATCTATGAAACAGAAACAGACATAGACATAGAGGACAGACGTGTGTTGCCAAGCAGGAGGGATGGAGTGGAAGGTTGGGGTTAGCAGATGTAAGCTTTTATAAATAAGCAACA
This sequence comes from Oryx dammah, assembly GCF_014754425.2. NCBI lineage: Eukaryota > Metazoa > Chordata > Mammalia > Artiodactyla > Bovidae > Oryx > Oryx dammah. Next base: position 47,804,508 of record NW_024070195.1, read on the forward strand.
AAGGCCCTACTATATAGCATAAAGAACTATATTCAATATACTATGATAAACCATAATGGAAAAGAATATTAAAAAATATGTGTATAACTGAGTCACTGCTGTAGAGCAGAAGTTAACACAACATTGTAAGTCAACTATGCTTCAATTAAAAAGTGATGGCTACAAGTACATGCAAAATAACAAAAATATAAGAACTTCAGTTAGATAAGTGAAACATGAGTGTTTCATTAAAATGAATGGGCTTCTCTGGTGGCTCAGACCGTAAAGAATCTACCTGCAGTGCAGGAGACCTGGGTTTGATCCTGGGTAGGGAAGATCTCTTGGAGAAGGGAATGGCTACCAGCTCTTAATATTTCTGCCTGGAGAATTCGATGGACAGAGGAGCACAGATTTTAGTCCAAATCTTGCTTTTCTGTGTGTAGTGTAAGGGTTTAGGGATATATGCAAGTATGCGTTGAATAATTAGATGATTCCGATCATGAGCACTGTTTACATTTTAATTCAGACGGTAAAAGGAGAGCTTACTTTAAAATTCAGTTATATTTAGTTCCCAGAAGATTAAAAACAAGCTATTATCTAATAGGATGAAAGGGTTTGTTACCATAGGGACTTTGACCATAGAATATGGGGGTGGTGGTGCCCTGCCAGTATCCAGGGAAGGCCCGCAAACTGGCAGCTGCTGCCTCCTGCATTCTGAGATGCCCTGTAAGACGTCCAGCTAGACTTGCTGAGACCAGCTTGTGGGAGAGATCTGTCCTGAAACCAGCATAAACTAGCAGCTGCCATGCTGGTTTCAGGACAGATCTCTCCCACAAGCTGGTTTGACCTTGCAGTACACAATGAAGCAGGGAAGAGGCTAACAGAGTTTTGTCAAGAGAACACCAGGTCATAGCAAACACCCCTTTCCAACAACCCAAGAAACAACACATGGACATCACCAGATGGTCAGTACTGAAATTAGGGTTCTTTGCAGTGAAAGATAGAGAAGCTGTATACAGTCAGCAAAAACAAGACCTGGAGCTGACTATGGCTCAAATCATGAGCTCTTTATTCCAAAATTCAGGCTTAAATTGAAGAAAGTAGAAAGCTGTAGGCTATTCAGGTATGACCTAAATCAAATCCCTTATCATTATACAGTGGAGGTGATGAATAGATTCAAAGGGTTAGATCTGGTAGACAGAGTGCCTGAAGAACTAACCGTAGATGAAGGTTTGTAACATTGTACAGGAGGCAGTGACCAAATCTACCCCAAAGGAAAACAAGTACAGGTAGGCAAAGTGGTTGTCTTGGGAGGATTTACAAGTAGCTGAGGAAAGAAGAGACGTGAAAGGCAAGGGAGAAAGGGAAGCATACCCAGCTGAATACAGAGTTCCAGAGAATAGCAAGGAGAGATAAGAAGGCCTTCTTAAATGAACAGTGCAAATAAATAGAGGAAAACAATAGAATGGTAGGACTAGAGATCTCTACAAGAAAATTGGAGCTATCAAGGGAACATTTTGTGCAAGGATGGGTTCAATAAAGGACAGAAACGGCAAGGACCTAACAGAAGCGGTAGAGATTAAAAGAGGTTGCAAGAATACATAGAAGTGTACAAAAAAGATCTTAATGACTTGCATAACCATGATGGTGTGGTGACTCACACAGAACTGGGCATCCTGAAATGTGAAGTCGAGTGGGTCTTAGGAAGCGTTACTATGAATAAAGCTAGTGGAGATGATGGAATTCCAGCTGAGCTATTTCAGATCCTAAAAGATGATGCTGTTAAAGTGCTGCACTCAGTATGTCAGCAAATTTGGAAAACTGAGCAGTGGCCACAGGACTGCAAAAGGTCAATTATCATTCCCATCTCAAAGAAAGGCAATGCCAAAGAATGTTTAAAACTACAGTTGTGCTTATTTCACATGCTACCAAGGTTATGCTCAAAATCCTTCAATCTAAGCTTTAGGAGTACGTGACCTGAGAATTTCCAGATGTGCAAGCTGGATTTAGAAAAGACAGAGGAACCAGAGATCAAATTGCTGACATTTTTTATATCATGGAGAAAGCAAGGACATTTCAGAAAAAACATCTACTTGTTCTTCATTGACTACACTAAAGCCTTTGACTATGGGGGATCACAGCACTCTTGAAAATTCTTAAATAAATGGGAGTACCAGACCATCTTATCTGACTCCTGAGAAACTTGTATGTGGGTCAAGAGGCAACAGTTAACCAGATATGAAACAACTGATGGGTTCCAAATAGGGAAAGAAGTATGAGAAGGCTGTATATTGTCACCCTGCTTATTTAACTTATATACCGAGTACATCATAGGAAAGGTGGGACTAGATGGAGCACAAGCCAGAATCAAGATTGCCGGGAGAAATATCAGCAACCTGAGATATGCAGATGACACCACTCTAATGGCAGAAACTGAAAAAGCTCTAAAGAGCCTCTTGATGAGGGTGAAAGAAGAGAGTGAGAAAGCTGGCTTAAAATTCAGCATTTGAAGAACAATATCAGGGCATCAGGTCCCATCATTTTATGACATCTAGAAGTAGAAAAAGTGGAATCAGTGACAGATTTTATTTTCTTGGGCTCCAAAATAACTGCAGACGGTGACTGCGGCCATGAAATTAAAAGATACTTGCTCCTTGGAAGTCTAGACAGTGTATTAACAGACATATCACTTTGCTGACAAAGGTCCATATAGTCAAATCGGTGGTTTTTCCAGTGGTCATGTATGGATGTGAGAGTTGAACTATAAAGAAGGCTGAGTGCCGAAGAATTGATGCTTTCAAATTGTGGTGTTGGGAAAGACTTTTGAGAGTACCTTGGATAGCAAGGAGATCAAACCAATCAAGGCTAAAGGAAATGAGCCTGAATATTTATTGGAAGGCCTGATGCTGAAGCTATAAAACTTTGGCCACCTGATGTGAAGAGCTGATTAATTGGAAATGACCCTGATTTTGAGAAAGATTCAAGTCAAAGGAGAAGTGGGTAGCAGAGGATGAGACGGTTAGATAGCATCACTGACTCATTGAACATGAATTTTAGCAAACTTTCGGAGATTGTGGCGTTTGGATACAAGTTAGATACTTAACAACAGCAAGAGGTGGTAAACAAGGAGATATATTTGGGGTACTGTTCAGTTTGGCCTTGGAGTACAAAATGAAGTAGGGCAAAGGCTTACAGTTTTGCCAAGAGAGCGTACTGGTCATAGCAAACACTCTTCCAACTATACAAGAGACAACTCTACATATGAACATCATCCGATGGTCAATACCAAAATCATATTGATTTTATTCTTTACAACCAAAGATGGAGAAGCTTGTATACAATCAGCAAAAACAAGACTGGGAGTCGACTGTGGCTCAGATCATGAACTCCTTATTGCCAGATTCAGACTTAAATTGAAGAAAGTAGGGAAAACCACTAAACCATTCAGGTCTGACCTAAATCAAATTCCTTATGATGATACAGTGGAAGTGATAAATAGATTCAAGGGATTAGATCTGAAGGACAGAGTGCCTGAAGAACTCTGGATGGAGGTTCATAACATTTTACAGGAGGTGGTGATCAAAACCATCCCCAAGAAAAAGAAATGCAAAAAGGCAAAATGGTTATCTAAGGAGGCCTTACAAAGAGCTGGGAAGAGAAGTGAAAAGGAAAGGAGAAAAGGAAAGATATACCCATTAGAATGCAGAGTTCCAAAGAATAGCAAGGAGAAATAAGAAAGCCTTCTGCACTGATCAGTGCAAAGATACAGAGGAAAACAATAGAATGGGAAAGACTAGGGATCTCTTCAAGAAAATTAGAGATATCAAGGGAACACTTCATGCAAAGATGGGCTCAATAAAGGACAGAAACAGTATGTACCTATCAGAAGCAGAAGATATTAAGAAGAGGTGGCAAGAATACACAGAAGAACTATACAAAAAAGATCTTCATGACCCAGATATCCATGATGGTGTGATCACTCACCTAGAGCCAGACATCCTAGAGTGCAAAGTCAAGTGGGCTTTAGGAAGCATCACTGCAAACAAAGCTAGTGGAAGGGATGGAATCCCCATTGAGCTATATCAATTCCTAAAAGATGATGGCTGTGAAAGTGCTGCATTTAATATGTCAGCAAATTTGGAAAACAGCAGTGGCCATAGGACTTGAGGAGGTCAGTTTTCATTCCAGTCCCAAAGCAAGGCAGTGCCAAAGAATGTGCGAACTGCCACAATAGTTGCACTCATTTCTACGCTAGCAAAGTAATGCTCAAAATTCTCTGTTGAAGCAAGGGTTCAACAGTATGTGAATCGAGAACTTCCAGATGTTCAAGCTGGATTTATAAAATGCAGAGGAACCAGAGATCAAATTGCCAATATCAGTTGGATCATAGAAAAAGCAAGATAATTACAGAAAAGCATGTACTTCTGCTTCATTGACTATATTAAAGCCTTTGACTGTGTGGATCACAACAAACTGTGGAAAATTCTTCAAGAGATGGAAATACCAGAACTCTTACCTGCTTCCTGAGAAATCTCTATGCAGGACTTGGAACAATGGACTGGTTCCAAATCTGGAAAGGAGTATATCAAGGCTGTATATTGTCCCTCTACTTATTTAACTTATATGTAGAGTACATCATGTGAAATGCCTGACTCGATGAAGCATAAACTGGAATCAAGATTGCCGGGAGAAATATCAAAAACTTCAGATGTGCAGATGACACTACTCTTATGGCAGAAAGTGAAGAACTAAAGAGCCTCTTGATGAAAGTGAAAGAGGAGAGTGAAAAAAGTTGCCTTAAAACTCAACATTCAAAAAACTAAAATCATGGCATCTGATTTCATCACTTCATGGCAAATAGATGGGGAAAGAATAGAAACGACGACAGACTTTATTTTCTTGGGCTCCAAAATCACTGCAGATGGTGACTGCAGCCATGAAATTAAAAGACACTTGCTCCTTAGAAGAAAAACCATGACAAACCAAGACAGCATTTAAAAGCAGAGACATTACTTTGGTGACAAACATCCATCTAGTAACAGCTATGTGTTTTCCAGTAATCATGTACAGATGTGAGAGTTGGATCATTAAGAATCCTAAGTGCTGAAGAATTGATGCTTTTGAACTGTGTTGTTGGAGAAGACTCTTGAAAGTCCCTTGGACTGCAAGGAGTTCAAATCAGTCCATCCTAAAGGAGATCAACCCTGAATATTCATTGGAAGGACTGATGCTGAAGCTGAAGTTCCAGTAATTTGGCCACCTGATGTGACGAGCTGACTCATTGGAAAAGATCCTGATGCTGGAGAAGATGAAGGCAGGAGGAGAAGGGGATGACAGAGGGTGAGATGGTTGGATGGCATCACAGACCCAATGGACATGAGTTTGAGTAAGCTCCTGGAGTTGGTGATATACAGGGAAGCCTGGAGTGTTGCAGTCCGTGGGGTTGCAGAGTCAGACATGACTGAGCGACTGAACTGAACTGTTCACGTGCTGTGGGGGATTTAAAAGCACTTTGTTAAGTAGAAAGGGGCCTTCATAAACGATGAAAGCACCCCGAGTTACTGTAGACAGCATACTATAGCAGCCTTCATAAACGATGAAAGCACCCCAAGTTACTGTAGACAGCATACTGTAGCAGCTCCTTGATTTCTGTGTACCTGTTTTGAAATGGTTGTAGATTTTTACTTTCCTGTTTCCTTGAGAATTCCTTGGATTGCAAGGAGATCAAATCAGTCATTCCTAAAGGAAATCGATCCCAAATATTCACTGGAAGGATGGCTGCTGAAGCTGAAGCTCCAATACTTTGGCCACCTTATATGAAGACCTGACTCATTAGAAAAGACCTTGATGCTGGGAAAGATTGGAGACAGGTCGAGAAGGGGATGACAGAGGATGAGATGGTTGGATGGCATCACCGACTCAATGGACATTAATTTGAGCAAACTCTGGGAGATGGTGAAGGACAGGGAAGCCTGGCAGACTGCAGCTGCAGCCATGGCATCGTAAAGAGTTGGAAATAAGTGAGCGACTGAACAGCAACAACAACAACTGCTACTTTCCTGTTTTCTTTCAGCCTTTAATGCCTTGTCTGGCTCTTCATATTATGTTATTTGGATGAGAGAGAGACTTTAATTTGTGTGGAAAATGTATTGAAATTATTTCGTACTGAAAAACTGAAAGTATGTTTAAAAACTATTCCATAATTCCAGGGAAGTAGGACAGTTGAGATCTAATAAAACCTTTTTCTGTATGTTGACAGACACATTTGCTGCCATTATAACACTTTGCTTAAGGAACCAGAGAATTGTAGATGAATACAAACACAAACAACTCTTTGAATTTGCTGCTTAGTTCTCTGGATACCTTAAGCTATACCACTTTGGGGTTGTAATAATCTACTCAATGTGAGAAACAAAGTGAATGAAATATAGCATAAAATTCTCTTGTCAGTTTCAAAGACTGTCTTCTTTATTTCTATAAAGTTGAGTTAATAGTTAATAATTTTGCCTTTTTGGGGGGGTGGTAATTTTAAACTAACAGTAGCAAGGAAAGTGCAGTTAAGGAGCCAAGTGACCGATGTTTTGAATAAAAGATCAGTGTCAGTTTTATTACAGAGATCAATATAAGGTATGAATTCAGTATATTCTATCTCTTGCAATTTTGAGGACGAATAGAATGAAAATGGCTCCATTTAATTGAGGGAGTTCAGGCTTTGGAGGGAGACTGTGTGGATGAGATATGTACTTACAGTATTGCCAGAATAATGTCTGTAACAGGGAGGATCATGTTAGTATCACAGGCTCCTTACGGCTGACGGGAGCTCTTTCCTCGTGTTTCTGACGTGGAGGAGCAGAAGGAGGGCTGTGAACTGACTGAGCCCAGAAGAGCTCCCCGGGTAGTGTGGGCAGGGTGCTCCCTGTGTGCTGCAGCGTCGCAGCCTGGAGAACTGGAGACTGGATATTCCTGAAGATACACCTGCTCTTTTAGTTGTGTGACGGCTTTTCCTGTGTTGGAATCTGTATTTCATGTACTTGAGTCCAGATGGAGTGCTTGTAGAACTGTAATGAGGGATGAACTGTGAGGTGGGAAGAGAGATACCCAGGGAGGACTTGGAAGTACGATCATGGTGAGCAGCGTCTGTCTGCAGGTCCGTGCGTGGAGATCCTGGGGAGCATGTGTCTGCGTCTCTGTCAGTGTCCGCTGGTGGACTTGAGAGGAGTTGACTGCACAGCTCCTTTCCTACCAGGGTCCTCAGATTCACACACAGTTTGTCAGAAATGTGCTTGCAAGGCAAACTTGTTTGTAAGATACGTCCCTTAGCTGCCAGAATTCACTGCTGAGTCCATCCTACCTAGAAATCCTTTATATTAGTTTGTAACCAGTATTTAATAAGGGCTTTGTATATATCCAGCAGTGTGTGATGGAAGATTTGCATTAACATGTTTATAGTGGGGAGAGGAAGAAGGGACTTCTAAGGAGATAGAACAAGGTGAAATGTCTGATGCTGTCAGTAAAAGTTATGAAATTAAAGAGGGTGGTGTTGTGGGCTGGATTAATCTAGGAGGGCATCACTGAGCTAACGGTATTTCGTCTGAATCTGAAAAGACAAGAAGGCAGAAAGGAGATGGCAGAGAAGCTCTGATGGGGGTTTTCCATGCCTGCTGCAGCCTCAAATGTCTGGTAATTTTCTGAGGAACGAAAGTTGTTGAATTGGGTCACCAATTAGAACCCCTTTTTCAAAGCCATAAAGCTGATTTCTAAAATTTTCAGTTACAAACATATGTATCTGAGCATCACTTGGAGTAAACACCTCCTTTTCCTTCACCCAGGCACTAAAAGTACCTACTGTTCTAGTCTCTGGGCTTCCCTGGTAGCCCACCTGCTAAAGAATCCACCTGCAATGCAAGAGACCCCAGTTTGATTCCTGGGTCGGAAGATCCTCTGGAGAAGGCACCGGCTACCCACTCCAGTATTCTTGGTCTTCTCTGATGGCTCAGATGGTAAAAGAATCCTCCTGAAATCTGGGAGACCTGGGTTTGACCCCTGGGTTGGGAAGATCCCCTGGAGGAGGGCATGGCAACCCACTCCAGTATCCTTGCCTGGAGAATCCCCATGGACAGAGGAGCCTGGCAGGCTACAGACCATGGGGTTGCAAAGAGTTGGACATGACTGAGCCGCTAAGCGCAGCACAGCACATTCTACTGTCTGCTTGAATTTAGAATACATGATAAACATATACATGTAATAATACCTAACTTACAAAAGGGAAGCCCCAGTGGCTCAAGAGGTAAGGAATCTGCCTGCAATGCAGGAGACTCAGGAGATATGGGTTCAATCCCTGGGTTGAGAAGATCCCTTGGAGAAGGAAATGGCAGCATACTCCAGTATTCTTACCTGAGAAAACCCATAGACAGAGGAGCCTGGTGTGCATGGGGTCACAAAGAGTTGAACACAACTGAGCATGCACAACTTAGTTTTTACTGAATTTCCAAGATTTGATATCCCATAGCTTATAACATGGAGAAGGCAATGGCAACCCACTCCAGTACTCTTGCCTGGAAAATTCCATGGATGGAGGAGCCTGGAAGGCTGCAGTCCAGGGGTCACAAAGAGTCGGACACGACTGAGCGACTTCACTTTCACTTTTCACTTTGATGCATTGGAGAAGGAAATGGCAACCCACTCCAGTGTTCTTGCCTGGAGAATCCCAGGGACGGTGGAGTCTGGTGGGCTGCCGTCTCTGGGGTTGCAGTCAGACATGACTGAAGTGACTTAGCAGCAGCAGCTTATAACAACTCAGTTTCTTTTTCTGACCTTATTTTCTCCTCCTCTTTTATTCATTCTCGATTTGCTTGAATGAACATGACTTTATTGCTAGTCTGTACGGACTGTAAGCAAGCTTCATCATTTCTTCCCCAGACAAAATAAAGCCTTATAATATCTGACTGTTAGCTGGTTACATTGGAAAGCTTCCATCTTATCCTATCTTTTGTGTATGAGTTTGGCTGCCTCTCTTCCAGTGACCTTGAAGATGTCCAGAATGTTGCAGAGTTAAAAAAAATAAAAACAACATAGAACTAAGTAAAGTTGAACAATTTTCTACTGGGCTACATTGTAAAAGTGGGAAGGAAAATTACTTTCCTTTGTTTTTTTTTTGGGAGACATTTGCCAGTTGGAGCCTCAACAAAGATTGAGTTTAGAGGCCTTTAATTGAGCACCAAAAGGTTATTGCAGAAGATAACATAAGGAGATGTCATAAAGTGGCAAATTTGAAGCTCAGTAATACAAAGCCATGTGAAGGTATAGGCATTCTGCCAGTTTACTGGGTGCTTGAAATAAATAGTTTGGAATTAAAGAAACAGTTACAGATTTCATATACTTGATTAACTTAGTTCACAGGAAAACTGGAGAAGGGGAACACAGTTCAGATTGCTTTAGTTGTGAAGTCTTCTTGGCATTTATTAAAATTTTGCTTTAAAATATTTATTGATTATAAAGTATAATAATGTAAAATCAGAGCAATTGTTAATCTAATATTTTATGTCAAACTATTGAAATAAAATTCCACATATATTTGGGTGAAAATAAATTGTGATGGTAGGCATTCAGTCCTGAATTATTGACTAAGTCAGCAGCAGTGAGTATTTCTCAAACTAGGCACAGTGATTGTAAGTATGTAGGAGGGCCACCCACTGAAGCCTGTAAATGGTTCCTGACCCTTGGGTCTTCTGATCTGTTGAAGAACCATGACACAATTATATAAGTAACCAGTTAATAATAATAGAAAATATATGATTGTATATATAAGATATGTACAGTGAAAGTGAAAGTGAAGTCGCTCAGTTGTGTCTGACTCTTTGCGACCCCGTGGACTGTAGCCTACCAAGCTCCTCTATCTATGGGACTCTGCAGGCAAGAGTACTGGAGTGGGTTGCCATTTCCTTCTCCAGGGGATCTTCCCGACCCAGGGATCGAACCCAGGTCTTCAGGAAAGCATTAAATATTAATCTTCCCATAAATGTTAAGCTGTTCTCATGTTGTACTAGTTTGAGGTAAAGTACAATTTTTTAGGCTTTATTATTATTCTTTTGTTTGAATGAATATGCCTCTTGTCCAAACAAAAACAAAAAAGGAGATTGCATTGCTTTCTCTTGAAGGATATTTTTGCTGGATGAAGAATTCTTTGTTGGCAGATACTTTTAGCACATTGAAAATATATGACTCTGCTGTCTTCTGGCTTCTTTGGCTGCTGAGAAGTCAGCTGGTGGACTAATTGTTGCTCCTTTGAGGGTCAGATCACCAGCCTGCTTATTGTAGGCTTTTAAAATACTGTTTGATTCATTTCTGTTTAATTTAAACTTTGTCAGTTTGACTAGGAGTGAAATTCTTTAATTTATCCTGTTTGAGTTTCTCTAGGTTTCTTAGATCTGTAGATTGGGGTCTAATACTAATTCTGGACATTCTTGGCTATACTAATTTAAAATTTCCCTCCATTCATTCTTTCTCCTTTCTGTCTGGGATTCCGGTTAATGTATTGGAGACCTTCTTAGCCAGTCCTTCACATCTCATTCTCATATCTGCCTTTTCCTTTTTTAAATCGTTATCTCTGCTGAATTACAGATTTCTCCTGAACAACTTTCCAGTTTGTTATCTCTCTGTCCTCCTTGGTCTGTTTTTCTGTCATGTGTTTGTTTTTTTAATGTTTATTTATTTGACTGCATCAGGTTTTAGTTGGATCACGTGGGTTTATTACTGCGGCAATGACTTCCTCTGCTGTGTGTGGGCTCAGTGGTTTCAGCCTGCAGGCTTAGTTGCCCCTCAGCATGTAGGGTCTTAGCTCCATGACTGAGGATCAAATCCTTGTCCCTTGCCTTGGCAGACGAATTCCCAACTGCTGGACCATCAGGGGAGTCCCTCTGTTGTGTTTTAAATTTTGGCTATTGTAGTTTCTTGAAGTTCTTCTAAAGAAATGTTGTTAGTTTTTATAGATTCTTGTTCCTTGCTGATGTTTGAAAATTTGTTGTTCTCTTTTCTAAATGTTACAGGTTGTGCTTATCTCTAACTTGTACTGCCTTGATTTCCATGAGCCTGGTTTTCTATGCCTGGTTGCTGTCCGTACACGGTTCTGGGTGTTCTGAGGGTGAGTGTGCTCTCTGAGAGGCAGTGTGTGGCCTCTGACAGTCCTGGGGTGTCACCAGTCAGCGACTCTTATTAAGTCATCTTAGCACTGTGCCTCCTGGGCCTGTGTGCACTCTGGCTGTGTGCGTGGCATGTTACCTAGAGTGGCCACAGCTTCTCAGGACTGTGTTCCTGTCTTTTTCTTCTCCTCTTTGTCTGATGCCTCGAGAGCCTGCTCTTTATTCTCGAGTCGTTGGGGGAGGATTGGTTAGTCATGCTAGTTCATTCTTCCCCTGGGGTGTCTTCCTTTGGGAGGGTCAAGGTCTCCTTCAGGAGGCCATGGTCCTCCGGTGTTAATCTTGACTTTTGCAGCCTTGCTCCTTGAGGCTGTGGTTCTGAGCAGAAGCAGATGGCTAATGCCCTCAGGGCAAAAGTAGCATTGGTTTTTCTGGGTTTCAAGTGTCCTCAAAATTTGGCTTGGCGGTTTCCCTTGTTCTGTCAGTTTTTTAGTGCTCTTATGGCTCAGATGGTAAGGCGTCTGCCTGCAATGCGGGAGACCTGGGTTCCATCCCTGGTTGGGAAGGTCCCCTGGAGAAGGAAATGGCAACCCACTCCAGTACTCTTGCCTGGAAAATTCTGTGGACAGAGGAGTCTGGTAGGCTACAGTCCATGGGGTTGCTAGGAGTTGGACACGACTGAGTGACTTCACTTTCACTTTCTTTAATTATTTTTTAATGGTTTATCCAGTAGTTTTCATTGTTTTCAGTGGGAAGTAGATCTGAGTAACTTAAGAAATCAGAAACTGACTAAGGGCCCAGGGCTGGAGCCAGGAGTCTCTGTTAGCTCCCTGGCTCTTGGGAATGTAAACACTGCCTCCCCCAGTGGGGGCTGAGCAGCCTCTGTGCAGGCTGGGTGCAGAGAGGACCACTCTTAAGGGTGCTGTTGCTTTAATTTGCTGAACTGTCCACGTGCTCATATGGAGCAACTGTGTCAGGAAAACCGGAACTTTAATAAGGCACTGCTCATGCTTTCACCTGGCATGACCCTTTGGCTTTCATTTCTGGGGGTTTCCTTTCCATCTTTCTTACTGCTTATCTTTTTCTTCCATTTCTATCAGTGTCTTAATTCTTAGATTACCTTACTGTTGCTCGTTGGTCTACTGTAGTAACCTCTTGAGTAGTCTTTGATTACTATGAAAATTGAACATCTTTTTTATGAATTCTTATGACCTCTTGTGTGAGTTATCTGTTTTTATCATGTGATGAATTATGTTATTATATGCTCTCAAAAATTTTTAGTCATTTGAAGTTTTACTATACAGAATATTTATTCTCTTTTTCTGTATTTCTTCAGTTTGAACATTGTCACTTCTTGTAGTTTGTATATTCTAGTAGGTAAATGTTTTAGCAGGTTATTATGACAGAAGCTGGGAATATAAAAATGAATATAACACATTTATCTCTGCTTGTGTATGTGTGCTCAGTTGCTTCAGTCATGTCCAACTCTTTGTGACCCCATGGACCGTAACCCAGTAGGCATCTCTGTCCATGGGATTTTCCCAGCAAGAATACTGGAGTGCATTGCCGTGCCCTCCTCCAGGGGATCTTCCCCACCCAGGGATTGAACACGCATCTTCCGCGTCTTCTGCATTGCAGACGAATTCTTTACTGTTGAGCCACAGGGAAAGCCCCTGTATCTTTGCTTGGGTTTGTGTTATGGTGAGGAAGATACACACGTGCTTGAGGTACAGTGTGTAAATGCTGTAACACTGCGTGTTCAAGCACAGAAAAGAGAGTGACTTGTTGATGAAATTGGGGGAAACTCTGTGTAGGTAATGTTACCTGCATAGCCATTTTACTGTAGAAAAGCAGGGTATGGAAGGACATTTCAGATCTAGAAAATACGTGCAAAGTTAAAGTGATGAAAGTCACGGTGCCATGGAATCATATAGGCTGGTATCATCGGAGAACAGAGTAGCTGGGGGATGAAAATGGAAACCAGGATGAGTTTCAAGACCTGGGATAAGCCAGGCTTTGATGGGCCCATGGACTGTGTGGAATGGGGACGATGGGCCATGAGTGGTGGGTGACGTGTCCCGCTGGGGAGAGTGTGGGGGCTCTGGGCTGCTGAAGCGGACGGTGCTTGGGCAGTGGGCTGGGACTATGAACCTGGAATGTTCTGGTCTTCATGTGGATATGAGAGGTACTTTGGACAGTGGCAAGAAGGGAGCTGATACTGGGTCAGCAAAGTTTGGATTTGGATTCTGTCTCTCCTGGTTTTAGCCCTGAAAATCCCATATCCTGAAAAACCCTAAGTCCTGTGAGAACTGGGACGGGGGTCTCCATGGGGAGGGCTGATGCTTCTGGGGCCTTGAGTGATGTGTGGAGGTGCTGGCTGGAGTTGGGGGAGGAGGGTAAGTCTGTGTTGACTTAGGTGGAGCAGGAGCCCTGGGAAAGGAGTAGGTAGCTGGTTAGGATGGCTCAGTGGGAGATGTTTTGGCGTGAGCTCAGAGTGGGTATGCCAAAAGTGGGGGGCTTGTAGAGGGCCGGGTGAAAGAGATGAGAAGGACTGGGAGGACGGTGGGGTCTCTGGAGGGCCTGAGTTTGGGTACTAAGGGCAAGGACAAGGGACATACGTGAAGATAATCGTGCAAGAGATTCATTGAGAACTTTGGGCAAAGCTGTTTCACTTCTGGCTCTAGGTTTCTGACTCAGGCTTTTTTAGCCTGTTGGTTGGAGGATGGCAAATAGATGGGGAAACAGTGGAAACAGTGACAGACTTTATTTTCTTGGGCTCCAAAATCAGTGCAGATGGTGACTGCAGCCATGAAATTAAAAGATGCTTGCTCCTTGGAAGGAAAGCTATGATCAACCCAGACAGCATATTAAAAAGCAGAGACATTTCTTTGCCAGCAAAGTCCATCTAGTCAAGGCTATGGTTTTTCCAGTAGTCTTGTATAGATGTGAGAGTTAGATTATAAAGAAAGTTGAGTGCTGAAGAACTGATGCTTTTGAACTGTGGTGTTGGAGAAGACTCTTGAGAGTCTCTTGAACTGCAAGGAGATCCAACCAGTCCATCCTATAGGAAATCAGTCCTGAATGTTCATTGGAAGGACTGATGCTGAAGCTGAAACTCCGATACTTTGGCCGCCTGATGCGAAGAACTGACTCATTGGAAAAGACCCCAGTGCTGGGAAAGATTGAAGGTGGGAGGAGAAGGGGACGACAGAGGATGAGATGGTTGGATGGCATCACTGACTCAAAGGACATGAGTCTGAGTAAACTTTGGGAGTTGGTGATGGACAGGGAGGCCTGGCGTGCTGCAGTCCATGGGGTTGCAAAGAGTTGGACACGACTGAGTGACTGAATTGAACTGAATTGAGGTGGAATAATATAATCTGATTTTTCTCTACCACTTATTTCACTAAAGTTCAGTACTTTTATATTTAACCCATTGTCTTTTGGGATATATTTTTACGTTTGGTCTCAGGATTAGAGATGAATTTTTAAATAAATTTTCTTAGCATTGCTTTCTGTGTACTCAGCATCATTTATTACATAATGTGTTGTTTACTCATTGTTACTTTACTTTATATTTTGCTATATTTACTGGCATTTTCCTAGACCGCACCAGCCTAGGAGTGACTCAGCCCATAAAGTGGCCACTGTTGAGTCCTGCCCTTCCATTCAGATCTGGGGTGGAGTGTGTGTGTGAGAGAGAGGGCAAGCGAGAGTAATTAATGGAGGCTGATTAACTGGGAAGGACTTTCTTCCGTCTTCTGTGTTCCATGTGACTTCCTGGGTTTCTGGCCTTTCAGTGGCATCAAGCTGTTCATAATAAACCTCAGTGTTTGATGGTGAGAGCTGCCTGGCTACCCTGTTAGTGATGATCCGTAAACCTCCGCCAAAGCCACTGCCCAGTGGTGCCATTGGTGCCTTTCGGGTGTATCCGCAGCTGTTGGAGTGAGCGGTTGCTATACTGGTCTCTGAAGGCAGGTGCCTGGAGTTGCCTGGAGTGGACCCCCGTCACCTATCTTCCACCGTGGCACATGCTTCCGTCTGTCTGCACACTTCTAGCACTGGGCCTCGGGCATCCTGCCCCTGGGCCATTGGGGGGCTGTCCCACCCCTCACCCGGCCGCCCTCGGGTGTGTGTCCCACCCCCGCCCCCCAGGCTTGGGACACGCTGGTCCTCGAGGAGCGCCTGTCCTGCTGCAGTGGCGGGAGGGCACCGCACCTTCTCTGTGAGTCACTGCTGCTTTCCACTGTTGCTGCTGGTGGAGTCTCCTTGTCTTTCGTAGGCTCTGGCTGTGGTTGAGTCACACCGCTTACAAGTAGCATCTTACTCTTCTTCGTGTCGCCTGTTGGCACTGTCCCCTCCTGAAAGGTGCTGCAGGAGTGTTGCTGGGTGGGGTGGGGTGGGGAGGGTGGAATATTTTCCTGATACTTCCTCTCAGACTGAGCTGCTTGTGTGTGTGTCTAGGCTTGTTATGCCCAACTCAGGACTGACTGCTCTTTTATTTAGGATATTTAAAGAAGTCTTGTATAAATTACCCAGCTTTTTGAGGCTTATTTTCTAGGAGAGAAGAAATGTGCTTGAATATAAGTGATTAGTCTTTCCTTTTTGGTATAAATTTTAGTGCATTCCAAATATGCCTATGCTCTTAAAGAAGAGGGCAGTAATGAAATAACCAGATGATTGTACATGGATCATGTTGGCAAAGTTACTGAGACATCAACATACTAATTAGAATGTCAGGATATTAAATTATTATTCATTTTTCTAACTTTATATGTTTTGGGCAACTATAAATGAATTACAGACAATTTATAAGTGGAGATTTCCCCTAGAGATTTACCAGTTATAACAGTTTAAATTTTTTCATACTTCCCTTTATTTGATTCTCTTCTGGACATTTAAATGAAGGAAGTATTTTTTAAGAATTGGATTGTAAGTAAAAAAAAATGTTTTAAATGAACTTTTATTTTAGGTAGATAAGTCTGGTTAGTAGCTTAGTCATGTCCGACTCTTTGCGACCCCATGGACTGTAGCAGCCACGCCCCTCTGTACGTGGGCTTTTCCAGGCAAGAATACAGGAGTGGGTAGATCCTTCTCCAAGGGATCTTCCCAACCCAGAGATCGAACCAGGGTTTCCAGCATTGCTGGCAGATTCTTTACCATCTGAGCCACCAGGGAAGCCTGGTTATTTATTACTATGTAACATTCGTCAACAAGCTTAAAACAACAATTCTGAAAACTAACATTAAAACTTAAAACCACAGCCTAACCCTACTGTTTTAAAACAATTCCATTTTATTATATCTCACAATTTTGAGGGTCAGGGATTCAGACTGGGCTCAACAGCAGATTTCTTCTGCTTCATATGGTGTCATATGGGCTCCATGAGGCAGTCTGGTCTAGGTTGTCCAGGACAGCTTCACACATGCCTTGTGCTGGGTGAGGACTTCTAGAAGGCTGGGCGGTGCTGGGATCCTCTCCGTGGCATCCTGCAGGTGAGGGAGTGGACTTCTTTCCTGGGCCACCAGGAAAAGCTGGCCCAGGAAAGAAGTCTAGTCAAGGCTATGGTTTTTCCAGTAGTCATGTATGGATGTGAGAGTTGGACTGTGAGGAAAGCTGGTGAAGAATTGATGCTTTTGAACTGTGGTGTTGGGGAAGACTCTTGAGAGCTCCAATACTTTGGCTACCTCATGCGAAGAGTTGACTCATTAGAAAAGACTCTGATGCTGGGAGGGATTGGGGGCGGGAGGAGAAGGGGACGGCAGAAGATGAGATGGCTGGATGGCATCACCGACTCAACGGACATGAGTTTGAGTGAACTCCGGGAGTTGGTGATGGACAGGGAGGCCTAGCATGCTGAGATTCATGGGGTCCCAAAGAGGCGGACACCATTGAGCGACTGAACTGAACTGACTGATGCCATGCCCCTTCCCTCAAAGGATTTGAGGTGACTTGCAACAAGGCACATGTGATAAATATGTATAGAGACAAAATATAAATGGTAGTGGAGGATGCGGATCAAGAAAAAGATGAGTCAGTAAGTGGTGTCTGCATTTGTCCCGTGGCTGAAGCCCACACCCAGGAGTCTGTCTCTCCACCCCTCTATCTGCAGCCTGTCAGCTCTGCTGCCTCTCAGACATGCCTCAGCTCTGCCCACTTACGTTTTTCCTGATGTGCTTTCCTCTTTGAGGCCTGTATCTTTTCCCTATTGCCGACTGCCGGTAAAGCTCTTTCTCCCTCGGTACAGTTCCTTACGACACAATCCCTTCTCCATTCAGCACTAGAGCAACCTTAAAGTCTCAGGGTAAATCAGATCTGAGCTTTCCTCTGCCTCAAATTTCAGTGCAGGGCACCGTTGTTAGCACAAAGGCCTGTCCTGGCCTCGGGCCCTGTCTGCCCCACTCCGGCCCTCGCTTCAGGGTCTCCCGTTCCTCTCGCCCACTAGGCTTCTTTCTCTCCATCACTTCAGCATGAGCTGTTACCTCTGCTTCGGATGCTCTTGTCATTCAAGTTTCCAATTAACTGTCACTTCTCCAGAGAGGCTTTAATTGACTACACAACTGAAGTATAAATCTGTCCCATCCGGAGCACATCCCTTTGCTTTATTTTCATCATCGATCACAGCCTGATAGTTTATTATTGTCTGAGTCACCCCATTAAAATATAAGCTGCTTGAAAGCAGTGTTTTTTTTTTTTTTGGCTTGTTTAATAGCTAGATTCTATCTGCTGGAAATTGTGCTTGGTACATAGTAGGTCCTCAGTGTTTCAGAATGAGTGAATTCTACATGCAAAATAATCAAATGCTAGAATTGATGGCAGTATTTCTAGAACATGATACATTTATTTTAGAAAAGATTCCTTTCCTGGTATTTACTGTTTTAGACTAGTGATATGTTACAGAGTCATTAAAGGACCTTTTAAAGAAATACACACCTCTGTGCTTCAATCTGTAGGTCTAAATGGTACGAAGGATCTGTAATTTTGAAAAGCTCCACTGCGAATCTGAGGTATAGCCATGTTTAAGGACTAGGGCTTGAGAGAGCTGTGTGGATTCAAGGAGAAAACTGGTCAAACTGTTTATTAACATGAATGAATATTGATGATTGAAAGTTTATAGAATAAATCTCTGGAAAGCATTTGTTTATCTCTTTGCTTTAGCAGCCAGGATAATGGCCTAGTGGTTTCAAAGTGGTGTGCCCCAGACGAGAGTGTGGGAAGGATGTAAGTAATACAACTTACACATTTTTAATATTATTCCTTTTACATTTTAGGGGGTGGACGGACGTGTTTTCAGTACCTAATGTACAGTGATATGTATATGTAATTTATAAACATACTGGAATTATGTGCTCAAGATAATTTATTGATGAAAATGTGTGATTCAGAGAGGAGGGAGATGACTGGTCAGTCAAGATAGGTGGTGCTGTGTTAGCCAATGACCCCAGGCCTCAGAGACCACTAAAAGGTTTGTTTCTTGCTCCTGCTCTGCATCTCCTGTGGGCTAGTGGTGGCCCTTCCCCGTGTCATTTGGGTGCCATGACTCAGGTGGATTAAGCAGTCTTTGTTTGGAACTTCACCAGTTGCTGTGATGGAGGAAGGCGAGAACCCAGTTAGTCACATGTTTGTAAAGCGTTGGCTTGGGAGTGACGTGTCATTTCTGCTCATATTTCTCTGGCAAGTTGTGTGACTGCTTGTGAGTGCAGCAGGTAGCGGCTGTGTAACCCCCTCAGAGAGGGACTCTGCACGGGCAAGCAGAGGGCAGTCTAAACAGCCGGCCTCCACCACCTGCTTGTTCAGTGTAGGGGCGTTTGCTGCTCCAGCAGCAAAACTCCTGACCCTGTCAGGAGTGCTGGCAGAGGGAGTCTGGTCTCCCTATTCTATGGTTTGATGAAGAATACCAAAAAGAAAAAGATACCACAGCCCAAATCCTTAATTCTGTTACTAAGGAGCATGTAAAACAGCATGATTATAAAATAGGGAAATATGACTTTATCAAAACTGTTAGAGCCCTGTGTAATTTTTTGCCTGAAAAAAGATTATACGGCTACCCCGTATACCTTTTGAAACATTCAAGTACTTAGTATTTGGTGGGTAGTTGTGGAAAATAGAGGTTAAGGTGGGGGATTGTGAGTAGTGGTGGAAAGAAAACTTTAGGGCTCAAATGTTCAGGGTCTTTGCTGATTGACAGTTAACCAGACTGAAGGTGGAGCACCCCTGGAATAAAAAAGTAAGTCATTCTGGAAATGCAGTTCTATTTAGAGCAGTTTGTTATATACTTCTTTTCAGGAAGATGTTAATTTGGGAGGCATAATACACCTTGATTGTAAGGTGCTGTAGAGATAGCCTAGCTCACTTTATTACTTATTTTGTACACCCTCCTACATGACAAGTTCTTAGAAACCAATTTATTTTCAGAAAGCATTTCACTTTATTTATTTACTTACTTGAAACATAGTTGACTCACAGTGTCATATTAGTGTCAGTTACATAATGATTCATTGTGTACATTACAAAGTGATCACCACTATGCCTCTACTTACCATCTGTCACTATACCAAGTCATTACAGTAGTGTTGACTATATTCCCTATGCTGTACATGGTATCTTCATGACTTAACTAGAAGTTTGTACCTTTTAATTACCTTCACCTATTTGCCCTTTGCCCTATCCTGCACCCCTTTGGCAAAAACTAGTTCATTCTCTGTATTGATGAGTCTGTTTCTGTTCTGTGTTTGTTCTCTTGCTTCGGTTTTTCGATTCCACATATAGGTTAGATCATATGGTATTTGTTTTTCTCTGACTTATTTCCCTCTAGATCCATCCATGTTGTCACAGCAGAAAGATATTCATGGCTGAGTAATACTCCATCGTGTATATATGCACCACGTCTTCTTTCTGCTTTTGTCTGTCAGTAGGCACTTGGATTGCTTCCATATCTTGGCTGTTGTAAATAATGCTGCATTGAACATGGGGGTGCACATATCTTTTGAGTTAGTGTTTTTGTTTTCTTTGGATAAATACCCATGAGTAGAATTGACGTATTTTACAGAAGGTTTATTTTCAGTTTTTAAGGAATCTCCATACTGCTTTCCACAGTGGCTGCGCCAGTTTGCATTTCTACCAACAGTGTATTATTTGTCATGCTTTTGATAGTAACCCTTCTGACAGGTGTGAAGTAATATCTCTGGTTTCGATTTGCTTTTCCCTGGTGAGTAATGATGTTCAGCATCTTTTCATGTGCCTGTTGGCCATCTGTTTGTCTTCTTTGGAAGAAGTATCTATTTGGCTCATCTGCCCATTTTTGTTTTGTTTTTCTTTTTATAAACCTGTTTATTTGTTTGGCTGCTCTCAGTCTTAGTTGTGGAATGCAAACTCTTAGTTACGGCGTGTGGGATCTAGTTCTCTGACGAGGGATTGAACACCAGCCGCCTGCATTGGGAGCACAGAGTCTTAGCCACTGGACCACCAGGGAAGTCCCCCCAGTTTTTAATCAAATTGTTTTTTGACATTAAGTTATATGAATTGTTCATATATTTTGGATATTAACACCTTATCAGTTATAATTTACAAATGTCTTCTCCCATTTAATAAGCAGCCTTTTTGTTTTGTTGATAGTTTTTCTTGTTCTGTATAAGCTTTTTGGTTTGATGTAGTCCCACGTGTTCATGTTTGCTTTTGTCTTTTTTGCCTGGGATGACAGATCCAAAAAAAAATGCCAAGACTGATGTCAGAGAGCATAATGCCTGTGTTCTCTCCTGGGAGGTTTTTTTTAAAAATTAATTTATTTTAATTGGAGGCTAATTACTTTACAATATTGTAGGTTTTGCCATACATCGACATGAATTAGCCACGGGTGTACATGTGTCCCCCATCCTGAATCCCCCTCCACCTCACTCCCCACCCCATCCCTCTGGGTTGTGCCAGTGCACCGGCTTTGAGTACCCTGCTTCATGCATTGAACTTGCACTGATCATCTATTTCACGTACGGTAATATACATGTTTAGATGATATTCTCTCAAATCATTCCACCCTTGCCTTCTCCCACAGAGTCCAAAAGTCGGTTCTTTACTTCTGTGTCTCTTTTGCTGTCTTGCATATAGGGTCTTTCTAAATTCCATATATATGTGTTAATATACTGTATTGATATTTTTTTTACTAACTTACTTCAGTTTATATAATAGGCTCCAGTTTCATCCACCTCATTAGAACTGATTCAAATGTATTCTTTTTAATGGCTGAGTAATACTCCATTGTGTATATGTACCACAGCTTCCTTATCCATTCGTCTGCTGATGGACATCTAGGTGGCTTCCATGTCCTAGCTAGTGTAAACAGTGCTGCGATGAACACTGGGGTACACGTCTCTCTCTCAATTCTGGTCTCTTTGGTGTGTTTGACCATCAGTGGGATTGCTGGGTCATATGGCAATTCTGTTGTCAGTTTTTTAAGGAACCTCCACACTCTTCTTCATAGTGGCTGTACTAGTTTGCATTCCCAGCAGTGTAGGAGGGTTCCCTTTTCTCCACATCCTCTCCAGCATTTATTGTTTGTAGACTTGATGGCAGCCATCCTGACCCACATGAGATAGTACCTCGTTGTGATTTTGATTTGCATTTCTTATAATGAGTGATGTTGAGCATCTTTTCCTGTGTTTGTTAGCCATCTGTATGTCTTCTTTGGAGAAATACCTGTTTAGTTCTTTGGCCCACTTTTTGATTGGTTGTTTATTTTTCTGGTATTGAGCTGCATGAGCTGCTTGTGTATTTTGGAGATAAATTCTTTGTCAGTTGTTTTGTTTGCTGTTTTTTTCTCCCTTGCTTATAGTTTTCTTTGTTATGCAAAAGCTTTTAGGTTTAATTAGGTCCCATTTGTTTATTTTTGTGTTTTTCCCCATTACTCTGGGGGATGGGTCATAGAGTATCTTGCAGTGATTTATGTCAGCTAGTGTTCTGCCTATGTTTTCCTCTTGAGAGTTTTATAGTTTCTGGTCTTACATTTAGATCTTTAATCCACTTTGAGTTTATTTTTGTGTATGGTGTTAGAAAGTCTTTTACAGGTGATTGACAGTTTCCCCAGCACCACTTGTTAAAGAGATTGTCTTTTCTCCATTGTATATTTTTGCCTCCTTTGTCAAAGATAAGGTGTCCATAGGTGCGTGGGTTTATCTCTGGGCTTTTTATTTTGCTCCATTGATCTCTATTTTGTCTTTGTGCTAGTGTCATACTGTCTTGGTGACTGTAGCTTGTAGTGCAGTCTGAAGTCTAGAAGGTTAATTTCCTCTAGTTCCATTCTTCTTTCTCAAGATTGTTTTGGCTATTTGAGATTTTTTTGTATTTCCATACAAATTGTGAAATTATTTGTTCTAGTTCTGTGAAAAATACCTTTGGTATCTTGACAGGGATTGCATTGAATGTATAGATTGCTTTGGGTAGTATACTCATTTTCACTATATTGAGTCTTCCAATCCATGACAATGGTTTATTTCTCCATCTATTTGTGTAATCTTTGATTTCTTTCACCAGTATTTTATTGTTTTCTATATATAGGTCTTGGAGAAGGCAGTGGCACCCCACTCCAGTACTCTTGCCTGGAAAATCCCATGGACAGAGGAGCCTGGTGGGCTGCAGTCTGTGGGATCGCTAAGAGTTGGACACGACTGAGCAACTTCACTTTCATTTTTCACTTTCATGCATTGGAGAAGGAAATGGCAACCCACTCCAGTGTTCTTTCCTGGAGAATCCCAGGGACGGTGGGAGCCTGGTGGGCTGCCGTCTATGGGGTCGCACAGAGTTGGACACGACTGAAGCAACTTAGCAGCAGTAGCAGCAGCATATATAGGTCTTCTGTTTATTTAGGTAAATTTATTCCTAAGTATTTTATTCTTTTTCTTGCAATGGTGAATGGGGTTGTTTCCTTAATTTCTCTTTCTGTTTTTTTTTTCATTGTCAGTGTATAGGAATGTAAGGGGTTTTATGCTTTCAGATCTTACATTAAAGTCTTTAACCCATTTTCAGTTTATTTTTTTTATGTGGTGTTAGAAAATGGCCATTTCTTTCTTTTGTATGTAGTTGTCCAGTTTTCCCAACACCATTTATTGAAGAGACTGTCTTTCCCCTGTTGTAAATCTTTGGCTCCTTTGTAGTAAATTAATTGATCAAAAAAGTGTGGGCTTATTTCTGGACTCTGCATTCTGTTCTGCTGATCTGTTTGTTTTTGTGGCAGTACCATATTATTTTGATTACTGTAGCTTTGTAGTACAGTTGGAAATCAGGAGCATGATATTCATTCCAATTTTTTTTTTCTTTCTCAAGATTGCTTTGGCTCTTTGGGGTCTTTTGTGACTCCACACAAATTTTAGGGCTTATTCTAGTTAGGACTGTTTAGGACTGCTCTAGTTCTGTGAAAGATGCTATTCTTGGCATTTTGGTATTTTTTGGTATTTGGTATTTTGACAGGGATTGTATTGACTGTAGATTTTTGGGAATATTATGAACATTTTAATAATATTTATTCTTTCATTCCATGATCATCTAATGTATTTCCAATTGCTTATATTGTCTTCATTTTCTTTCATCACTGTCTTACTGTTTTCAGAGTACAGGTCTTTAGCCTCCTGGGTTAAATTTATTTCCAGATATTATCTTTATTTTGATGCAAAATGGGATTTGCCTAATTTCTCTTTCTGATAGTTATTAGTGTACAGAAAAGCGTTAGACTCCTGAGACTCCAGTCTCAATTCAGATTATATGCCAGAGTTAAACTAAAACATCTTTGTTGTTCAATTGCTAAGTCATGTCCAACTCTTTGTAACCCCACAGACTATAGCATGCAAGGCTGGTCTGTCCTTCACTACCTCCCAGAGTTTGCTCAAACTCATGTCCATTGAGTCGGTGATGCCATCCAGCCATCTAATCCTCTTCCTTCTCCTCCTGCCTTCAATCTTTGCCAGCAGCAGGGTCTTTTCCAATGAGTCAGCTCTTCGCTTCAGGTGACCAAAGTTTTAGAGCTTCAGCATCAGTCCTTCCAGTGAATACTCAGGGTTGATTTCCTTTAGGATTGACTGGGTTGATCTCCTTGCAGTCCAAGGGACTCTCAAGAGTCTTTTCCAGCACCATAGTTCAAAAACAGTAGCTCTTTGGTGCTCAGCCTTCTTCATGGTTCAACTCTCACATCTGTACATAACTACTGTAAAAACCATAGCTTTACTGTACGGACCTTTGTCAGCAAAGTGATGTCTCTGCTTTTGTTAGTACAGTGGTGAGTATCATTGCCTGTCACTCAGGAGACTGGGGTTTGATTCCCCAACGGGGAGGCAACGTGCCTTTTGGGCTTCTCTCGTGGCTCAGATAGTAGAGAATCCGCCTGCAGTGTAGGAGACCCAGGTTAAATCCCTGGATTAGGAAGATGCCCTGGAGAAGGGAATAGCAACCCATTCCAGTATTCTTGCCCGTAGAATTTCATGGACAGAGAGTGGAGTCTTGTGGACTACTATCCATGGGGGTTGCAAAGAGTTGGACACGACTGAGCGACTAACACTAACTAACTAGGTTTGTCATAGCTTTTCTTCCAAGGAGCAAGCGTCTTAATATCGTGGCTGCAGTCACCACCCACAGTGATTTTGAACCCGGGAAAATAAAATCTGTTACAGTTTCCATTGTTTCCCCATTTATTTGCCATGAAGTGATGGGACCAGATAGGACTTGGATGCCATGATCTTAGTTTTTTGAATGTTGAGTTTTAAGCCAGCTTTTTCACTCTCCTCTTTCACCTCCATCAAGACTCTCTGTAGTTCCTCTTCACTTTCTGCCATTAGGGTCATGTTATCTGCATATCTGAGGTTATTGATGTTTTTCCTGGCAATCTTGATTTCAGCCTGGCATTTTGCATGGCATACTCTGTATAAGTTAAATAAGAGGGTGACAATATATAGTCTTGACATACTCTTTTCCCAGTTTTGGATTAGTGGTGGTGAAGTATTAGTGGTGCTTATATTGCTGTGGAATTTGTTCAGTTAAAATCCCAGATATTATTATGACAAACATCTGTATGTTCAGAGTTCCCTAATCTCTGCTGCTGTAATAAGTGATTGTAAAAGAGACATGGTTGATTAACACATTTGGTGTCAACTTTAGTATTGCCAGATCCTGTGAAAACCATTTGGGCAAAAAAAAAAAATCCATAGAGTCGCTTATGATTATCCCCATTAATGGTGGGAAGAACAGGCATATATATTAACTTTTTATATAATTTTAAATTAGTAAGTATTCATTGCACATATTTGAAGTATTTTTGTGTTTAAACTGGAAATCACTTAATAAAGAAAGATTATCATGAGGATGTACAAATTTCTTGTTCCCTTTTGCTGCATCTCCTCTGTCAGTTTCTTACTTTATTGGTTATTTTTCTGTTTTGACTTTCCTTGGCACTGTCTGTCCCTTTATATTCTATAAGCAACACAGACACATAAGCTATTGTGACTTTGCTTGAGAGCATATTGAATCTGCAGGTTAATTTGAGGAGAATTGGTACAGTATTATTTCTTCTGGTGCATGTTTATATGTCTCTCTGTTATTTAGGTTTTCTCCAGTTTTCTTCAGCTAGGTTTTATAGTTTTTTTCTGGGGCCTTACATATTCTTTGTTAGATTTATTTTGTTATTAGTTTTAATCCTGTTATGAATGGTTCAGTTCAGTTAGTTGCTCAGTTGTGTCCGACTCTTTGTGACGCCATGGACGGCAGCATGCCAGGCCTCCCTGTCCATCACCAACTCCCGGAGAGTACTCAAACTCATGTCCCTTGAGTTGGTGATGCCATCCAACCATCTCATCTTCTGTCATCCCCTTCTCCTCCCGACTTCAGTCTTTGCCAGCATCAGGGTCTTTTCTGGTGAGTCAGTTCTTCGCATCAGGTGGCCAAAGTATTGGAGTTTCAGCTTCAGCATCAGTCCTTTTAATGAATATTCAGGACTGATTTCCTTTAGGATGGACTGGTTGGATCTCCTTGCAGTCCAAGGGACTCTCAAGAGTCTTCTCCAACACCACAGTTCAAAAGCATCAATTTTTTGGTGCTCTGCTTTCTTTATAGTTCCAGCTCTCACATCCATACATGACTACTGGAAAAACCATAGCTTTGACTACACGGACCTTTGTTGCTAATGTAATGTCTCTGCTTTTAAAAATGCTGTGTGGGTTGATCATAGCTTTTGTTCCAAGGAACAAGCGTCTTTTAATTTCATGGCTGCAGTCACCATCTGCAGTGATTTTGGAGCCCCCCAAAATAAAGTCTGTCACTGTTTCCATTGTTTCCATCTATTTGCCATGAAGTGATGGGACCAGATGCCATGATCTTAGTTTTTTGATTGTGAGTTTTAAGCCAACATTTTCGCTCTCCTCTTTCACTTTCATCAAGAGACTCTTTAGTTTTTCTCTTTCAGCCATAAGGGTCATATGCTTATCTGAGGTTATTGCTGTTTCTCCCGGTAATCTTGATTCCAGCTTGTGCTTCATTCAGCCCAGCATTTCACATGATGTACTCTCCATGTAAGTTAAATAAGCAGGGTGACAATATACAGCCTTTTCATACTCCTTTCCCAATTTGGAACCAGTCTATTGTTCCATATCTAGTTTTAACTGTTGCTTCTTGACCTGCATACAGATTTCTCAGGAGGCAGGTCAGGTGATCTGGTATTCCCATCTCCTGAAGAATTTTCCAGTTTGTTGTGATCCACACAGTTAAGGGCTTTGATGTAATCAATAAAGCAGAAGTAGATTTTTTTCTGAATCTCTCTTGCTTTTTCAGTGATCTAACGGGTGTTATAAATGATAGTTTTTTAAAAAATCCATTATTAAACTTAGCTGTTGGCAGATAGAAATATAATTAGTTTTTCTGTATATGACATTGTATCTAGAAACCTTGCTTAATTAGGTAAATAGGTCTAATAATTTATTTATGGATTCTTCTGAATTTTCTAAGAATTCTACTCATATAATCTGTAAATAAAGCCAATTTTGTTTTTTGTTTTCCAGCTCTTACAGTTTTCTTTTGGTTGTACCAATCTGTTTTCCATTCATGGAGCCTTGTTTCCTTGTGTGTTTGTTTTCTCTGTGTGCTAGAGATTGTATTTGGAGGAGTGTACTGAGCCTTAGGAGAATTGTGTCTTTGTTTGGAAAGGTTTTTATTTACTTCTTTCATTAGTCTGTGGGTGCAGCTGGTCAGGATACTGTTTATATCCATCCAGAATCTGAGATCCCTGGATGCTGCGCTGAAGATCCCTACAGAGACTGATTAGCTTCTGGTGCCCCCTCCTCATTCCTCCTGGATTTAAGAGAGAAGAGACAGTCTCCTGGTTGTGGTAGAATCGCTTTGAAGTTGCTTCACCAGAATTAGCCAAAATAAAAGCCTCTCTTTCTCTCATAATTTTTTTTTGGCCTCGCTGTGAGGTTTGTGGGATCTCAGTTCCCTGACCAGGGGTTGAACGCGAGGCCGTGGCAGGGAAAGCGCTGCGTCTTTACCACTAGGCCACCCGTCTGATACTCTCTTTTTATCTCTGCCACTTTGTCAAGTCACTTTTTACACTTTCTCATTCATGCAGATATCATTATCCTTGTCTTTTATAATCCTCACACAGTTATTATCTATGTACTTTATGAATCTTTTTGTTTTTGCTCATGAAGTGATGTTTTACTGCTTGCTTTGTTGTAAAATACAGTGTGCTTGGTACAGTCTTTGCAGATGTGTTTGCAGAAATCCTTTGAGGCATGCTGCGGATGTACTTTGCTCACAGAGGATTTGAGCTTCTGTCAGGTGTCTGGGGCCTTTGAATCAGGGATGACCTTAAAACAAGTTCAATGCTTGGGATTTCTCTAATGACCTGCAGCGTGAGAGCAGGAGCATCTCTCATTAATGATATCCCACGTTAAGAGGGCCCAACTCTATGTACTAATCTTCTTTGCCTTAAAGAAGATGCTTTAAAATTTTCTGTCAGTGTATTTTCTTTGATTTCTGTGAGAAGCTGATCTGAATAGGATGATTTGCTTTACTTAAACGTCACATTGTACTGTACTTTAACCAAACACCTGTTCTGGGCATTTAGGCTTTAAAAATTATTATAAATAGCATTGTGATGAAAGAAAATTTCCCAATTTGTGTATTTGTTCTCTTATTAAGATTAATTCTAGAAGTGAAATTGTTAGCGTCAGTGTATTTTAAAGCTTATTTATGTGTATTGTCAAAGTACTGTATGCAAGGATTGTCCCAACCCTGTGGATTTTAATGTTTTCCATTTTAATAGGTAGAAAATAATATCACATTATTATTTTAATTTCCTTTCATTATTTTCAGTTATATGAATCTTGGCTTTGTTTTACTTTTGGATTATTAGTGTTTATGCCCTACTACCTTGGGGTTTATTGAGAGTAACTCAGATGTCACATGATACAAATATTTCCCACAGTTTATCATTTATAATTCATCTTCATTTGTAGATCTTTTCTTTTTCTGTATAGAAGTTTACAATTTTTATCTTGTCATATCCATCAGTATTTTTTTTCAAAGCCATAATTAGTCAGTGATAGTAGACTGTAGTTGTTCTTACAAAAACTAGTGTTTTATTTAAATTTGAAATTGTTTTATGTGGCTAGAAAATTCCACTCTTAGTTCAGATAGGTATTTTAATAAATTAACATAACTCCACATTAAGGTAATGTTCATTTTTTTGTCTGTATTACCTTAATTTTTATTATAATTTCTTTTGTTTCATACTGTAATACTTTCTGTTTCTCTGCTACTGTTCTTTTGGTATGTGTCCTCAGAAATTGGCAGAGTAGGAATTTGAAAGTATATTGAATTTGAGTTTTCGTCCATATTTTGGCTTCATTAATGATTATAAAATCACCTAGTAATTGTATTAGGAATGATTTGAGATATCAGAGTTTCGAGAGTTTTAAAAAAGTATAGAATCTTCGCTAGAACAGGAAGTACTTTATTGAAATTGAATACAGAGTTTTAATTTTTAAATGACATATGTTTCCTTCTAGATAAGTGATGAAGAAAAGGCTCTCCGAGAACAGGATATTGTGGCTTCATCGCCTAGCTTGGGTGGGGCTCTGTCGGGTCTGGAGTCAGTCTATAAGGTAGGTGCACTTTTAGAGCACTTCTGAGGGTCCATGCTGCTTAACTGGTGCATTTGTGAAGCCTCTGGGGCGCAGCCTCGCCCCTCCTGCTTGGAGGTTGTTTTTACCCGCTGCTCTGCTCAAGGCTGTGCTGCAGCAACACCGGACCCTGTCTGGGTGCTGAACTGCTTATGGCCAAGCTCTCCTCCCTGTGTGCAGTCTTGCCTGTCACATGCAGGGTGGTGGCAGGGGATGCGTTTCTCACGGGGCAGCAATGCTAAAGAGCCCCCAGGGTCTCTACCCCTCAGCGGTGTTCTGGACCTGGCAAGAATCATGACGTGTACTGAAGGCTCAGTCTCATGAGAAAATAGCCTGTGCTGGAGCCACCTGTTCAGACTTCCTGCTCTGGTCCTTCCCAGGATTATGGAAATAAACCCTCTTCCTGCCTCCTTGTGTCCTGTGTCACCCCACACGGAGCTGCATCACTGCTGCTTTTTATGGCTGTGGGACTGCCACGTGGGTCCGCCTTGTTGCCTCAACCAAGCGGTGAATGGTTTCAGGGCAGGGACTGTATAGTAGATGTAGAAATGTGTAAACTAATCAGAAACTTTCTGCAGAAACACATGATCTGATTATTGTGTGGTGTCATTGAATACACTGAAGAATTATGGCCATATACATTTAACTCTTCCATAAAACTTGAGCCAGTAGGTTATATGGGGAGTCTTTTCTTTTTTTTTTTTAACCTAATTTTTTACCTCATTTTTAAGAAGTAGAAAGTTATTGAAGAGTAAGGATGACTTTTTTCAACTTACTAATACTGTTATCATAATCTGCTCATCTCTTAAAATTTTATGGTAGTTTATAAGACTTTAAAAAATGTAAGTAGAATAGGAAAACAATAGAATGGGAAAGACTAGAGATCTCTTCAAGAAAATTAAAGATACCAAGGGAATATTTCATGGAAAGATTAGCTCAATAAAGGACAGAAATGATATGGATGTGACAGAAGCAGAAGATATTAAGGAGAGGTGGCAAGAATACACAGAAGAACTGTACCAAAAAGATCTTTAAGCTGGTTTTAGAAAAGGCAGAGGAACCAGAGATTAAATTGCCAACATCTGCTGGATCATCGAAAAAGCAAGAGAGTTCCAGAAAAACATCTATTTCTGCTTTATTGACTATACCAAAGCCCTTGACTGTGTGTATCACAATAAATTGTGGAAAATTCTTCAAGAGATGGGAATACCAGACCACCTGACCTACCTCTTGAGAAACCTGTATGCAGGTCAGGAAGCAACAGTTAGAACCAGACATGGAACAACAGACTGGTTCCAAATAGGAAAAGGAGTACGTCAAGGCTGTATATTGTCACCCTGCTTATTTAACTTATATGCAGAGTACATCATGAGAAACGCTGGCCTTGAAGAAGCACAAGCTGGAATCCAGATTGCCAGAAGAAATATCAATAACCTCAGATATGCAGATGACACCACCCTTATGGCAGAAAGTGAAGAGGAACTAAAGAGCTTCTTGATGAAGGTGAAAGAGGAGAGTGAAAAAGTTGACTTAAAGCTCAACATTCAGAAAACGAAGATCATGGCATCTGGTCACATCACTTCATGGCAAATAGATGGGGAAACAGTGAGAGACTTTATTTTTTAGGCTCCAAAATCACTGTAGATGGTGATTGCAGCCATGAAATTAAAAGATGCTTGCTCCTTGGAAGAAAAGCTATGCCCAACCTAGACAGGATATTAAAAAGCAGAGACATTACTTTGCCAACAAAGGTCTGTCAAGGCTGTGGTTTTTCCAGGGGTCATGTATGAATGTGAGAATTGGACTGTGAAGAAAGCTGAGTGCCGAAGAATTGATGCTTTTGAACTGTGGTGTTGGAGAAGACTCTTGAGAGTCTCCTTGGACTGCAAGGAAATCCAACCAGTCCATCCTAGAGGAGATCAGTCCTGGGTGTTTGTTGGAAGGTCTGATGCTGAAGCTGAAAGTCCAGTACTTTGGCCACCTGATGCGAAGAGCTGACTCATTTGAAAAGACCCTGATGCTGGAAAAGATTAAGGGCAGAATGAGAAGGGGATGACAGAAGATGAGATGGTTGGATGGCATCACCGATTCAATGGACATTAGTTTGGCTGGGCTCTGGGAGTTGGTGATGGACAGGGAGTCCTGGTGTGCTGCGATTCACGGGGTCACAAAGAGTTCGGACACGACTGAGTGACCGAACTGAACTGAACTGAAGTAGAATAGTATTCAGTTAAAAAAAAAAAATGTTTATTGGCAAATACTTATTTTAAAGGCAATGCTGGACATTTATTATTATTTCCTTTTCTTAGTATTGAGATTAACTTTTCTAATATATTCCTGTGGAGAAAGAGTGTGTGGAAACATAGATGAAGAAATTTGGATCCACTTTACTTACTAGCAGTTTTTAGCACTGAGCATACTGTATATACATTGGATTCTACTTGATGCAGAAAATATGTTGTATGAGGGCAGTGTGATGTACTTAGAGGGCCTGAGCTTAGAGTTTGAAATTCTAGTGATTATAATTTGTAAATTGATAAGAATAGAAATAATCCATTCTAACTTGGCTTATTCAGTTTTGAAAGATCTACTCTGAAGCAAAACCTTTTTTGGCCTGCCGCTCCTTCCTAATGCTGTTGTTTACTCACAGGGAGTACAGATTGATCTTGCTTTTTTGTTGTTTGTTTTTGATCTGCTGGCACTGATGACTTTTTCAAAGGAGGCATTTTGTTTAGATTCCTTAGGATGAAGTTTTAGGAGAATTTTGTAATGACTTATTTTCTATGTTCCACTCTGAATTCAGATCCCTTTTGCTGAAGCTTTGGATTTATTCCGAGGAAGGAAAGTCTATTTGGAAAATGGCTTTGCTTATGTACCACACAAGGATATTGTCGCGATCATCCTGAATGAGTTTAGAACCAAGTTGTCTAAGGCTTTGGCTGTAAGTATTTAGTTTCCATATTCACTTCATTTCCATATGTTCATGTTTTCAATTACATACTCTCGATAGATTTGTTCTGTACGTCTTAAGAAGTAATATAATTATTATAATGATATTGAGATTGCTTGTGTTATTTATAGAACTCCTAGGTTTTAATTTTTTTAAGAATTTGTTTTATTGAAGTATAGTTGATTTACAGTGTTATGTTAATTTTGCTCTTCAGCAAAGTGACTCAGTTATGCATATATATATTCTTTGTTACGTTCCTTTCCATTGTAGTTGATCACAGGATATTGACTATAGTTCCCTGTGCTATACAGTAAGACCTAGATATTTATCTATTCTATATGTAATAGTGTGTGTCTGATAATCCCACACTCCCGATCCATCCCTCCTCCTTGGCGATCACAAGTCTATTCTCTATATCTGTGAGTCTCTTTCTGTTTCATTTGTTGTTGTTCAGTTGCTCAGTATTGTCCAACGCTTTGCAACCTGTGGACTGCAGCATGCCAGGCTTCCCTGTCCTTTACTATCTCTTGAACTTTGCTCAAATTAATTTCCATTGAGTTGGTGCTGCCATCCAACCATCTCATTCTCTGCCGTCCCCTTCTCCTCCTGCCCTCAGTCTTTCCCAGCATCAGGGTCTTTTCCAGTGAGTCAGCTCTTCGCATCAGGTGACAAAAATTTTGGAGCTTCAGCATCAGTCCTCCCAATGAATACTCAGGGTTGATTTCCTTTAGGATTGACTGGTTTGATCTCCTTGCAGTCCAAGGGACTCTCAAGAGTCTTCTTTGGCATCACAGTTCAAAAGCATCAGTTCTTCGGTGCTCAGCCTTCTTTATGGTCCAACTCTCAGATGCATACATCCCTACTGGAAAAATCATAGCTATGACTATATGGACTTTTGTTGGCAAACTGATGTCTGCTTTTTAATATGTTGTCTAAGTTTGTCACAGCTTTTCTTGCAAGGAGCAAGCGTCTTTTAATTTCATGGCTGCAGTCACTGTCTGCAGTGATTTTGGAGCCCAAGAAAATAATGTTTGTCACTGTTTCCATTGTTTCTCCATCTGTTTACCATGAAATTGTGGGACTGGATGCCATGATCTTTGTTTTTTGAATGTTGAATTTTAAGGCAGCTTTTTCACTCTCCCTTTTCTCTTTCATCAAGATATTCTATTTATCCTCTTTACTTTCTGCCATAAGGGTGGTGTCATCTGCATATCTGAGGTTATTGATATTTCTCCTGGCAATCTTGATTCCAGCTTGTGATTCATCCAGCCCAGCATTTCACATAATATACTCGGCATAAAAGTTAAATATGCAGAGTGACAATATACAGTCTTGGTGTACTCCTTTCCCAGTTTTGAAACAGTCCATTTTTCCATGTCTGGTTCTGACTGTTGCTTCTGAATACAGATTTTCCAGGAGGCAGCTAAGGTTGTCTGGTAGTCCTAGCTCTTTAAGAATTTTTCAGTTTGTTGTGGTCCATACACTCAGAGGCTTTAGCATAGTCAGTGAGGCAGAAGTAGATGTTTTTCTGGAATTCTCTTGCTTTTTCTATGATTTAACAGAGGTTGGCAATTTGATCTCTTGTTTCTCTGCCTTTTCTAAATCCAGCTTGAACGTCTGGAAGTGCTTGGTTCGCATATTGTTGAAGCCTGGCTTGAAGGATTTTGAGCATTACTTTGCTAGCATGTGGAATGGGTGCAATTGTGGGCTTCCCTGGTGGCTCAGAGGGTAAAGCATCTGTCTACAATGTGGGAGACCTGGGTTCAATCCGTGTTGGGAAGATCCCCTGGAGAAGGAAATGGCAACCCACTCCAGTACTCTTGCCTGGAAAATTCCATGGACAGAGGAGCCTGGTAGGATATAGTCCATGGGGTCTCAAAGAGTTGGACATGACTGAGCGACTTTACTTTCACTTTCACTTGAACATTCTTTGGCTTTGACCTAGATAAGTTCATTTGTGTTATATTTTAGATTCCACATATAAACGATGTCACATGATATTTGTCTTTTTCTTTCTCATCTGTATCAGCCGTCCATGTTGTTTCTCATCTGTAGCAGCCATCCATGTTGTTGCAAGTGGCATTATTTCATATATATGTTTTTAATGACTGAGCGGTATTTCATTGTATATGCATAGCACATTTTCTTTATCCATTCATCTGTCAGTAAACATTGAGGTTGTTTCTATCTCTAAGCTACTGTAAAATAAGTGATGCTATGATTATAGGGGTGCATAGATCTTTTTGAATTAAGATAGATCTTTTTCTGGGTATATACCTAGGAGGGGGTTTGCTGGGTCATAAGGCAATGCTATTTTAAATTTTCTGAGGAAACTCCATGCTGTTTTTCATAGTGGCTGTACCAACTTACATTCCCATGAATGATTCCCTTTTCTCCACACCCTCTTCAGAATTTGTTGTTTTTTTAGACTTTTTAAATGATGGCTGTTCTGACTGATTTGAGGTGATAACCTCACTCTAGTTTTGATTCACATTTCTCTAGTAATTAGTGATGTTGAGCATCTTTTCATGTGCCTCTTGGCTATCTGTATTCTTTGGAGAAATGTCTGTTTGGATAGTCTGCCCATTTTTTGATTGGGTTATTTGTTTTTTTTTTTTTTTTGTTATTGTTATTGAGTGGTATGAGCTGTTTATATGTTGGAAATTAAGTCCTTCTTCATTGCATCATTTGCAAATATTTTCTCCCAGCCAGTCCATTGGTTGCGTTTCTGTTTTGTTTATGGTTTCCTTTACTATGCTAAAGCTTATAAGGGTAATTAGGTCCCATTAGTTTATTTTTAGTTTTATTTCTATGACATTGGGAGACTAACCTAAAAACTGAAAACAGTGGTAACAGTTTATGTCAATGAATGTTTTGCCTGTGTTCCATTCTAAGAGTTTCTTGTTGTCATGTCTTATATTTAAATCTTTGAGTAGATTTTTATTTGTTTCTCAGTTCAGTTCAGTTCAGTTCAGTTCAGTTGCTCAGTTGTGTCTGACTCTTTGCGACCTCATGAGTCGCAGCACGCCAGGCCTCCCTGTCCATCACCAACTCCCGGAGTTCACTCAAACTCATGTCCAACGAGTCAGTGATGCCATCCAGCCATCTCATCCTCTGTCGTCCCCTTCTCCTGCCCGCAGTCCCTTCCAGCATCAGGGTCTTTTCCAGTGAGTCAACTGTTTGCATGAGGTAGCTAAAGTACTGGAGTTTCAGCTTCAGCATCAGTCCTTCCAATGAATATTCAGGACTGATTTCCTTTAGGATAGACTGGTTTGATCTCCTTGCAGCCAAAGGGACTCTCAAGAGTCTTCTCCAACACCATAGTTCAAAAGCATCAATTCTTCAGCACTCAGCTTTCTTCACAGTCCAACTCATGGTTAATTTTGTCATTTTTTCTTTCTTCTGATAATGTTGATGGTGAGCTGACTAATTTTGTGAGCAATCTCTGTTTCTTCAAGATTGTGCCTTTTTTCCCTTGGAGATGGATGTCATGTATGTCCGTTAACAGTTAGTGGTGCCTGTGGTAAATAAAACCCATAGATTTCTGTTCTAAATTGGAATTTTGTGTCAGTAGAGGGCAATATAGAAGAAAGTCTTTATATTTAAGTACTAACAGCAGTGCTAGGTTAACACTACTGGGTGAAATTGTTAAATAAGTACCATAATCAGTGCTTTTTAAGAGACTTGTTAAAAACAGACACTTAAGCGATCATATCTTAAAAATACACACATTTTTCAGTGGTATTGTCTGTTAATTTGAGTCTGGTTTTCTTTTGTACTTTTTTGGGGTATTTTTTGAGTGCTTAATGTCTAGTATATAACTTCAAAGTTAAATGCTGTCACTGTTGTCTCACATGCTAGCAAAGTAATGCTCAAAATTCTCCAAGCCAGGCTTCAACTTCAATTTGACAGTACATGAACTGTCAAATTCCAGATGTTGAAGCTGAATTTAGAAAAAGCAGAGGAACCAGAGATCAAATTGCCAACATTCATTGGATCATTGAAAAAGCAGGAGAGTTCCAGAAAAACATACTTCTGCCTCATTAACTATGCCAAAGCCTTTGACTGTGTGGGTCACAACCAACTGTGGAACATTCTTCAAGAGATGGAAATACCAGACTACCTTCCCTGTCTCCTGAGAAATTGATATGCAGGTCAAGAAGCAACAGAACTGGACTTGGAACAACCAACTGGTTCCAAATTGGGAAAGGAATACATCAAGGCTGTATATTGTGACCCTGCTGATTTAACTTATATGCAGACTACATCATGAGAATTGCTGGGCTGGATGAATCACAAGCTGGAATGAAGATTGCCAGGAGAAATAACAATAAGCTCAGATATGCGGATGACACCACCCTTATGGAAGAAATCGAAGAAGAACTAAAGAGCCTCTTGATGAAAGTGAAAGAAGAGAGTGAAAAAGCTGCCTTAAAACTCAACATTCAAAAAACAAAGATCATGACATCTGGTCCCATCACCTCATGGCGAATAGATGGGGAAACAATGGAAACTGTGACGGGCTTTATTTTCTTGGGCTCCAAAATCACTGCAGGTGATAACTGCAGCCATGAAATTAAAAGATGCTTGCTTCTTGGAAGAAAAACTGTGACCAGCCTAGACCAACATATTAAAAAGCAGAGACATTACTTTACTGACAAAGGTCCGTCTAGTCGAAGCTATGGTTTTTCCAGTGGTGATGTATGGATGTGAGACTTGGACTATAAAGAAACCTGAGCACCAGGGAACTGATGCTGTTGAACTGTCGTGTTGGGGAAGACTCTGGAGAGTCCCTTGGACTGCAAGGAAATTCAACCAGTCCATCCTCAAGGAAATAAGTCCTGAACGTTCATCGGAAGGACTGATGTTAAAGTTGAAACTCCAATACTTTGGTCACCTGATGTGGAGAACTGACTCATTGGAAAAGACTCTGATGCTGGGAAAGATTGAAGGCAGGAGGAGAAGGGGATGACAGGGGATGAGGTGGTTGGATGGCATCACCGACTCTATGGATTTGAGCTTGAACAAGCTCCGGGCGGTGGTGATGGACAGGGCAGCCTGGTGTGTTGCAGTCCATGGGGTCTCAAAGAGTCAGATTCGAGTGAGAGACTGAACTGAACTGAATGTCTAGTACATAGCTTCAAAGTTATATTGTGTCGCTTTTTTTTAAGCTTTACTGATTACAGTATAAGCAAATGCCAACCTTTCCTTTTGAGTTAAAACTTACATTGTTTTCTGGTATAAATAATTTTGTTTCCTGACCCTGGGGTTACCTGCACATATATAGTTTAGCTATATCAGCATTTGGAAACACTAAAATACTAATTTTGTATTAAATGAGGCCATTTATGAAATCACATAGCATATTGGGTGCTCTTCCTCTCCTTACTCCTATGTGTATCTGTGTGTGTGTTTTGTCGTCAGTAAAGTTAGTGTTCTCAAACAGTTTCTGTTTTATAAAATAATTTTATTCATTTGTTTTTGGCTGTGCTGGGTCTTCATTGCTGTGTGGGCTTTTCTCTCGTTGTTGTGCCTGGGCTTCTCATTGCACGGGTGTCTTGTGGAGCACAGGTTCTGGGGTGTGCAGGCTTCAGCTGTTGGCGTGTGGGCTCAGTGGTTGTGGCTCCTGACCACTCAGGCATCAGCTCAGCAGTTGTGGTGGACTGGCTTAGTTGCTCCGGGCCATGTGGGTTCTTCCTGGGTCAGGGATTGAACCTGTGCCTCCTGCATTGGCAGGTAGATTCTTTACCACTAGGGGTCACCAAGGAAGCTCCTTAAGTAGTTTCTTGATGGTTTACTAGCAATTTCTACCGTGACTTACCCTGCATCATCATGTACTTACAGATAAGGGCTGTGCCTTTCACAGCTGAAAGTCTCTCGGGAGACACTGATGTCTGCCTGTTGACTAGCTGCCCCTCTTTTATTACGATTGGTTTTGTTCTTTCTCTCTCACGCGCAACATTTTGGGCAGCGCTTCTTTGTGTGAGGCAGGCGTATAATTTCTAGGACATTGGGCATCTCTAGCTGTCATCCACTAAATGCCAATACTGGCCTTCTAGCCCTATGACAGCCAGAAATACCACCATGAATTTCAGGAAGCTTGTGGTGCCACCTTGAACTGATCACGGCTATTTCCTTCTCGTTTCCAAATTGTGCATGTGAGACAGTGCAGTTCTGACTGAAAATATGAGAAGTTGTTGAGGGGAGCTTTTGAAAAACATTTTCCTTGCTGATAAAAATGGGCTAAAAGACCATGTATATTTGCTGTTCAGTGTATCTTCCCAATAATCTAAAGTACACAGAATGGCATGTGGCAATTTGCAAATTTTATAAATTTTTTCTTTCTGGGTAGAATATGGAGATCTAAATGTACTGAGATTAAAGATAAAACAATGAGTTCTTAAGTTAGTAATTTTTCCAACAAATTTCACTTAAGCTTTGTATTTTCTTGGTAAGAAATATAGCACGTGAACTTTGAATTTGTTTCTCCTGCTTTCCTTCCTGCTCATTCATTCTTCTTCCAACATACTTTTTAAAAAGGCTAATAAATTTTTGGAATTTTGAAACAGTGAGAAACTTACAGAAAAGGTACAGGTAAAGAAACAGTAACTTTTCCCCTAAACATTTGAGAGTAAGTTCTCAGTGTAAGATCTCATTATCCTCCATACTTTAGTATGTAATTTCTACAAATAAGGATGTCTTCCCATATAATCACAAGTTTAGCTGTCAGAACAAAAGCTTAGTGTCCATACATGGCTGTTGTCTCAGACCTCGTTCAGTTTTCACTGCTTGTCCCAGTCATGTCCTTTATTTCAGAAAGGTCTAATGTAAATCACAAGCACTGTTCGCTAAGGTCACATTAATTTCCTTTGGTCTGGAAGGGGTTCTTAATTCCTCCTTTACTTTTGTGACTTCACTGTTTTTGAGCATTACAGGCTAGGTATTTGTAGAATCTTTGTCGATTCAGATTTGTTGTTTCTGCATGTTTAGAGTATAATTATAAATCTTGAGCAGGAATAGCATAGAAGTGATGCTGTGTTCTTTTCACTGAATCCTGGCAGGTGACATATGATTTTGATTCATCCCAGTTCTGATTGTCTTTATCACAATTTATCCCAGCCAGCTGTTGAAAAGCATTTGGGTTTTGTTTTCATTCTTGTGGTTATTAATAATACTGCTACTCTGAACGTCCTACGACATCTTTGACAGACACATTTCTGTTGGTTATATGCTTAGGAGTGAAACTGTAGGGTATAATGTCTGTGTTTTACTTTAGTGAATTCAGGTGTATTTTAATGAATGTGTCCTGATCACCTGTGGGTTGTGGAGAATTCTGGCCTCAGTCTGGGTTTATCTGAGTGGAACAGTGACTAGTTCCTGCAGGCAGTGCTTGGCTTTCTCCTGGTAGGTCAAGGCTGAGTCTGGTTGCGATGCTGTCCAGCGTCTGTCCTTTGTCTCGCTATGCAGGGGAGTGGGTGGGGGGTTGTCCAGGAAGCTGTCCTGACAGCCTGGGGGCTGAAGGTGCTGGCAGGTGGCGAAGTTTCTGCTGTTAGGACTGTGCTGAAGGGGAAGTTAAACCTATTGCGGTTACTGCCCTTTCCGGTGAGGAAGGTTTTGACGATGGAGTATGTAATTGCAAAAAATTGAAAATGTTCTTGAGGATGGGAAAACTTGCCCTAAAGGTTTAGAAAAAGTTATTCTAAGTAGTGGAAGAGGATGAAATAAATGATGCTGTGTTGAGGTCCTTTAATGGACCGGAACCTGGTGGTCTGAAGTCGATGATAAGAAAGTGAAAGAGAGAAGGAAGCTAGTATTCCCTGGTTTATGCAGAGAACCAATAAAACCCTAGAACAGGGCTTGCACTGCTCACAAAGGCACAGGGCGTCCTCCCGAGGAGGTCTTGAAAGCCCAGGCAGGAGAGTGAACTTGGTGGGTTTTCACGTTCCAGAGAATTAGCCGGAGGGAGGGAGTGGAGGGGGGAGAGAAAGAGAGAGAGAAAGACACGGGGACCCAAGTCTCTGGTGGAGCAGAGGTGCTTTAATGATCTTTCTGTGAGTATATATAGGCTGTTATACAAGGAATCTCTTTTGACAATGATAAAGATCAGAAAACCAAATGTACAGCAACCATTATCAAGGAAACAGGGAATTAGCAATGGTCATAAGGTCAGAAGACAATCCATATCTCAAGAAAGAGGGTCCTGATTGAGCAGTTTTGTCATAAGGAGAATGGTTACTGAAGGAAATCCACACATGCGTTTTCTCCCCAACCTCAGTCCTGGGAGCAGTGTGCTGCTCCACTGGTTTCCGTTATCAGGAACTGATAAGGAACAGAGGATTTTTTTTTTTTTTTAATTTATTTATTTATTTTTAATTTTTACTTTACAATTCTGTATTGGTTTTGGCATAGATCGACATGAATAAGATTTTTGAGAGACAGAAAACAGCACGCAGGAATCCTCCTGTTAAACGTTCCCTGACAGTGCTGGGGCAAGTCAAAATTGATGGGAGAGTTTTATCCCAGCTGACATCTTAAGGTGTTTAACAGCAGCTTTGACCATGTGGGTTATAATGAATCTGCCTTTTGAATGTGCTTTAAGACTGGTAAATATGGACACTATCTTCTTACTTGGTAAGAACTCTTTTCTCACCCCTCTGATCCTGGGAGACTCAGTTGTGGCACTGTTTCCTGCTGGAAGCCTCCCTTGAGTCCTGGAATTAAGTTGAATTGTCTCCTTTGTGTCCCCACTGCACTCTGTGCCCATTGAAATTATTCTAGGTTAGTGTTTTTCTTTTCAACTACAGTGTAAGCTTTTTGAAGGTAAGGGCTTGGTCTTAAGTAGACTTTTCTCTCAACATAACTTGGAGAAGGCGATGGCACCCTACTCCAGTACTCTTGCCTGGAAAGTCCCATGGACGGAGGAGCCTGGTGGGCTGCAATCCATGAGGTCGAAGAGTCAGACACGACTGAGCGATTTCACTTTCACTTTTCACTTTGATGCATTGGAGAAGGAAATGGCAACCCACTCCAGTGTTCTTGCCTGGAGAATCCCAGGGATGGGGGAGCATGGTGGGCTGCTGTCCGTGGGGTCGCACAGAGTCGGACACGACTGAAGTGACTTAGCAGCAGCCGCAGCAGGAAAAAATAGGAATAGATGTTTAGTTATTTCTTTCCCCGCTTCAGTAGATCATCTTGTGTATATTCATTTTGGAAACCCTTTCATACATTTCTGGT
The DNA here is from genome assembly GCF_014754425.2 of Oryx dammah. NCBI lineage: Eukaryota > Metazoa > Chordata > Mammalia > Artiodactyla > Bovidae > Oryx > Oryx dammah. Next base: position 47,845,955 of record NW_024070195.1, read on the forward strand.
GTTGTCACTGGAGACGTGTTTTAGTGACAGGAATGTGAGACAGAGTTATTTGGGAGAGAAAGTGGTTTTGGTATTTAGGCGTGTTAACTGAATTGATAGGACAGTCTGGTAAATTTGAGTTGGAACTTATAGGAGTGCTTAGAGATTTGGACACAGATTTGGGAGTCACCTATGTGACTGTGAAATTTACAGCCAAGTCAGTTGATGCCGTTTCTAAGGAATAAAGCATAAAGATTGAAGAAGACCTATTAACTAAACTGAGTATTTCAAGGAGGAGTGTAGGGTCAGGCAGGCACACTGGATCCCACAAACAAACAAGTCCTTACGAGTGATATGTACATATCTTTCTCCATATGTATTACATTTTAGAGAATCAGGCTTTTAGCACCATCCAAAATAGGATTGAGTTGAAGTTGTTTTAGTGAAGTATTCTAGGTTTTTGATAGGATAGGTTAGATTCATTGAAAAAAGTCATATATACATATGAAATTGCTTTAAAAATTCCAAAATGTTATAAATTTTTCAGGTGTTCATTTGAATGGCCTTGTTCATGTGTAGAATAGAGTTTTAAGAGATTTTGACCTTCCCTTTTATTTCTTGCATTTTGTGTCTATGGAAATTATTGGTGGCAAAGATTTTAATGATTCATTTATTTCAAGTTTTCTTTGCTTTCTGGTTGCTAGCAGATATCAGCAGCACATAGACATAGGGTTTATAGAGCAGGACAGGGTTTCAGAGGTGTGTGGTAATCATCTGTGTGTTATCTTGTCCTTATTCCTGCCAATTAGAATCCAAACTTGAGTGGACATGCCCTGTTGTAAATGGTGGTTCTTTAGCTGTCTTTTATGAGAATCTCTCAATAAAACGTACAGGCCTCTTCACTTTGCCCATGAAAGGTTAGCCCTGTAGAGGCTGAGTGGCTTAGCAAAATTCATGCAGTGGATGCGTGAAGGACTTGGGTTCTTGGCGGTGGGTTCCCATAACTCCTGAAAGTCCCTGCCTTTCCCCCTATAGATTGTTACCTCTCCCTGGGCCCCTCTGTTGCTCTCTGATTCACCCTCAGTGAGTGTTCCATGACATGTCTGACATGTAGGCTTCTCCAGGGTAGGGACTGAGCCCTCTTCGACTTCATCCTCTCTGATGCCAAGCACAGTACCTTAGGAAGAGCAGGTGCTCAGGATCTGGTCAACCCTGTGAGAGCTGCATGTTTGTGTTTTCCCCAGATTTACTGAGAACAGTGAGTTGAATGAGGTGGCCCTTCAGTGTTCTGTTTATAACAGGGAAGAGTGGAGCACCTCACAGTGTGGGAGGGCTGTGTGTGCAGGAGTATTTCTGCAGTCTCTCTTGGGAATGTCTGTGGCCACAGTGGCCTGCTTCCCAAGAACCACTGCAGTTGGCTGCAGGAATTGCAGTTGTTACTCTTGTGAGAGTTTTTCTTTGGAGCATGTAAAATGTGAGGGTATATTTTATCCAGAAAGCTAATGATGCAGCGTCAGCCAGGGTTGAACTCTCGCTTCCTTGAGAACAGCAGCTTCTCCTCTCACCCTGAACTCACTCTCCAGAGGAGTTCCTGGGTTTCTATTTCTGTGGTCACTTTGTATCCCCTGAGCACCCTTCCCCCTGAACTTGTTTATAAATACGCCTCTTCCTTAGACCTTTTATCATATTTATCAGTTACAATTACCCCTTTTAACACTGTAGCCCAGATTGGTAGAAAATAGTATTTTTACACACTGTAGTATCTTTCTCCACTGAGCTGCGTTGCTTTCACTGACACCTGAGTGCACTGAAACACTGATTTTTTTTTTTTTTTGTCCCTGTTACTCTCTTTTGACGAGGAAATATCTGAAGGTTCAGTTGCTAGGAAACAGCTGAATACAGAAATTTTTTTTTGGGGGGGGTTGGTCCTTATAAATTCAATTCTTTGACAGCTCTACTCTTGCAGACCAAAAATTTATTCAGTCTCTACAAAGAAAGATACGTAACTGTTAGTTTTCTAGTTTAGAAATTTTGTACTGAGGTTGCTAGGAATGTGAATACATTTTGTTCCAGGATTGATTAAATATTGAAATGTAATTTTTAACAGTGACTGGACATTGAGAAGTAATGATTATGTGTGTATCTTTGAGTTTCAGGCTTTTTTACATTTTCTGATTCTTCATTAATGAGAAAGAATGAGGATGAGAGAGAGATACATACATGACACAGAAGAATTTAAACCAAAGTAAAATATTATATTAATTAAAACAACTTTGTCTCATAGAAATAGGATTGACTATATCCTGTATTCAATCCAGATCAGCTTTTTTATCTATGACACTTAATAGTGGTATTAAAAAGAATAGTGGCCAGAAAAAGAATAAATATTAAAAAGGAGCATTTGGTTATATACATTTGGCTTTATTTTATGACTGATTATCATTTTTGTCATAATTATATTGTGTTTAGAAAAAGATTTTTATTCCGATTCAACATAGTAACTCTGCAAGTATTCACTGTATGCCAGTCAAATGCACAGGGGCACAGGTTTGATTAAGCTTTCAGGGTGCTCAGATGGTGAGGAGGCAGCAGTGGGCAGAGACGTAAGCAGTCCTCCTGCGCTGTGGTCAGGAGCAGGACAGTGTGTCCTGTAGCACAGAAAAGAGGTGATGGGCTATGATTGGCTGCAGAGAGGACTTCAAGGGAGAGGTCAGCTCTGAGCTGAGTTTTGTAGGACCCTTTCTTGAATGTGAACAGTCCCCTGGCTTGTCTTTTTTGGGATGGGAGGCACTGGGGATGAGGAATAAGAACGGTGTCTGTTGTCTTTGTTTGTAGGTTTGCTCTTTGTTTCTTCCTTGCCCACACCTTTGGTTAGTTTGTCTTCCCCACCTATCTGTTCAGGCATACTCATTTTGAATCTTCCAGGTTTCACTGCTTCCCTATTTAATTGCACACATATATCTGAGGACTTTGGCAGGCAGTGCAGAATCCATCTTCTTATTTACATGCATTGAGAATCTTGTGCCTCAGAAATAAAAATCTTATTAAGGCTTTATGTCTTAATCCAACTGACACAGAGAGAACTCTGTAATCTCAAGTAGACAGCATATGTACTAAAATTGGAATGGTGTGGAGAATGTTGTCTGAAATGTACGAGGAGAGTAATGTGTGAATTCAAAACAGAAATAAAAGCAGCAAATGAAAATTGTCCCAGACTTGTTAATACTAGGAATAATTAAGGAAAGATGGAATTGAGAATCATTAAATGTATAGGTTTGGTTTCACCTAAATTTTTAAAAAGGCACTAAGAGTAGGAGTAAACGTTTTATGAGACTTGCTGTTTGTATAAAATCCATTTTATTTTTAATAACTTTGTACTTTTAGGATACATCTTAGAACATATTAGGTGAGTTTCAGTGTTTTCAGGCCTACGTTTTAAATTATTAACCTATTGTAGACTTTAGTAGTATTAATATTGAAGGCATTTAAGCGCTAGTGTAGAAAAAATTATGGCTGTCCTTTGAGCACCTATGATTTTGTCCATATATAAGGCTGTATTTGTTGAGTTGCAAAGCAGTTTGGGAAACAGTGTCAGTGAGCAGCTAAATTGAGGTGTGATATTCAGAGTGATAATCGAGAAAATACAGACCTGAAAATGGAAAAAGACATAGAAATAGATTTCTTTCTCACAAACTTGGAAATAGAAGAATAACAAAGTTGGTAACAGGGATGTTATCTTCCATACCTGTTCCATCAAAAATTTCAGTTTTCACATTTACTATTACAGGCTGCAATACTAGAGAGAAGATGAAATAACATGCAGTCTTAAAGAAAGAAACGAACTAATACAATTTTGGAATTTGGCAGAGTAGCTATAATCCCAAAGAAAGGGAGTAGCAGTTTGCATTTATAGGCTTTTCTAACAGTTTTGTGGTAAGTACATTATCATTAATCTTTTGGACTCCTTTTGAGCTTTGTTTAAAATATTAGGAAGGAAGTCATCTCTACAAGGATGCTTGAAAAAAATTATATACTGAAAGTCATAGAAATTATGGCTTTCCTTGATGGATTCAGTGTTTTGTGTATTTCTAACTCTCATTTTTTTAAACATGTTGACCAAAGAATTTATCCTTTGGCAATATTTATCAGTTGTGCAGACTTGGATTACTGTGGTGTTGAATGGTTTGCCTTGAAATCAAATAGAGATCATTCTGTCATTCTTGAGATTGCTCCCAAGTACTACATTTTGAATTCTTCTATTGACTGTGAGGGCTACTCCATTTCTTCTACTGGATTCTTGCCCACAGTAGTAGAAATAATGGTCATCTGAATTAAATTCATCCATTCATCACTGATTCCTAAAATGTCAACGTACTCTTGCCATCTCCTGCATGACCATGTCCAATTTACTTTGATTCATGGACCTGACATTCTAGGTTCCTGTGCAATATTGTTCTTTACAGCATTGGACTTTGCTTTCATCACCAGACACATCTACCACAGGCTGTTGTTTCTGCTTTTGCCCAGCCTCTTCATTCTTTCTGGGACTATTTCTCTGTTCTTCCTCAGTAGCGTATTGGATAACCCAAGGGGCCCATCTTCCAGTGTCATATCTTTTTGTCTTTTCATATTGTTCATGGGGTTCTCAAGGCAAGAATGATGAAGTGATTTTCCAAGACAAACCATTCAATATAACAGTAATCCAAGCCTATGTCTCAACCACTAATGTTAAAGAAGTCGAGCAGTGCTGTGAAGACCATCAAGACCTTCTAGAACTCATACCGAAAAAGATGTCCTTTTCATCATAGGGGATTGGAATGCAGACGTAGAAAGTCAAGAGACAACTGGAGTAACAGGCAAGTTTGGCCTTGGAATACAAAATGAAGTAGGCAAAGGCTAACAGAGTTTTGCCAAGAAAGCACACTGGTCATAGCAGACACCCGCTTCCAACAACAAAAGAGACAACTCTACTCATGGATATCACCAGATGATCAGTATTGAAATCAGATTGATTATATTTGTTGCAGCTAAAGATGGAGAAACTGTATACAGTCAGCAAAAAGAAGACCAGGAGCTGATTGTGGGTCAAATCATGAGCTCCTTATTGCAAAATTCAGGCTTAAATTGAAGAAAGTAGGGAGAACCACTAGACCACTCAGGTATGACCTGAATCAAATCCCTTACTATGATACAGTGGAAGTGACAAAAAGATTCAAGGGATTAGATCTGATAGACAGAGTGCCTGAAGAACTATGGACAGAGGTTCGTACGTTGTACAGGAGGCGGTGATCAAAACCATCCCCAAGGAAAAAAATGCGAGAAGGCAAAATGGTTGTCTGAGGAGGACTTAAAAATAGCTGAGAAGAGAAGCAAAAGGTAAAGAAGAAAGGGAAAGATATACCCAGCTGAATGCAGAGTTCCAGATAATAGCAAGGAGAGAGAAGAAAGCCTTCCTAAGTGAACAGTGCAAATAGAAGAAAACAATAGAATGGGAAAGAATAGTGATCTCTTCAAGAAAATTGGAGATACCAAGGGAACATTTCATGCAAAGATAGGTACAATAAAGGACAGAAACTGTAAGGACCTAATAGAAACAGAAGACATTAAGAAAAGGTGGCAAGAATACACAGAAGAACTGTGCAGAAAGGTCTTAAATGACCCCCATACCATGATGTCTAGATCACTCACCTAGAGTGAGATATCCTGGAGTGTGAAGTCAAGTGGACCTTAGGAGCCATTGCTACAAACAAAGGTGATGGAATTCCAGGTCAGCTCTTTCAGTTCCTAAAAGATGATGCTGTTAAAGGGCTGTACTGAATATGCCAGCAAATTTGGAAAACTCAGCAGTGGCCACAGGACTGGAAAAGTTCAGTTTTCATTTGCACCCCAAAGAAGGGCAATGCCAAACTACCACACAGTTGTGCTTATTTCACATGCTAGCAAGGTAATGCTCAAAATCTTTCAAGCTAGGCTTCAACAGTATGTGAACCGAGAACTTCCAGATGTACAAGCTGGATGTACAAGATGTACAAGAAAAGGCAGAGGAACCAGAAATCAAATTGCCAACATCCATTGGATCATAGAAAAAGCAAGGCAAACTTCTACTTGACTGACTACGGTAAAGCCTTTGAGTATATGGATCATAGCAAACCGTGGAAAAATTTTAAAGAGATGGGAATACCAGACCGCCTTAGTTGCCTGCTGAGAAACCTGAATGCAGTTCAAGAAGCAACAGGTAGAACTGAACATGGAACAACAGTCTGGTCCACAATTGGGAAAGGAGTACGTCAGTGTTGTATATTGTCACTCTGCTTATTTCACTTATAAGTAGACTGTGTCATATGAAATGCTGGGCTGGATGAAATACCAACAACCTCAGGTATGCAGATGATACCACCCTAATGGCAGAAAGTAAGGAGGAACTAAAGAGCCTCTTGATGAAGGTGAGAGAAGAGAGTGAAAAAGCTGACTTAACACTCAACTTTCAAATAACTAAGATCATGGCATCTGGTCCCATCACTTCATGGCAAATAGATGGGGAAAAAAGTGGAAACAGTGACAGGCTTTATTTTCTTGGGCTCCAAAATCACTGCAGATGGTGATTGCAGCCATGAAATTAAAAGCCGCTTGCTCCTTGGAAGAAAAGCTATGACCAAACTAGACAGCGTATTAAAAAGAAGAGATATTACTTTGCTGACACAGGTCTATATAGTCAAAGGTCTGGTTTTTCCAGTGGTCATGTATGGATGTGAGAGTTGGACCATAAAGAAAGCTGAGTGCCGAAGAATTGATGTTTTTGAAGTGTGGTGCTGGAGAAGACTCGAGAGTCCCTTGGCCAACAAGGAGATCAAACCAGTCAATCTTGAAGGAAATGAACTCTGAATATTCATTGGAAGGACTGTTGCTGAAGTTGAAGCTCCAATACTGTGGCCATCTGGTGTGAAGAGCAAACTCACTGTTAAGAATCCGATGTTGGGAAAGATTGAGGGCAGGAGCAGAAGGGGGTGACAGAATGAGATGGTTGGATGGCATCACCAACTCCATGGACTTGAGTTTGAGCAAACTCCGGGAGATAAAATGGAAACTTGGCGTGCTTCAGTCCATGGGGTTGCAAAGAGTCTGACACTGAGTGACTGAACAGCAACAATCAGTTGCATACCATGGCTTCAGCCTGAGGCAGTAAGTTACATGTGCAGGTATACACCCACCCGTGTCTTATATTTCGTGTACTCATCACTTACATATTGTATGAGCTTTCAGTAACAGGTCTCTCATCCATATTTCTTTCCAACTTTTTTTTTTTTTTCCTGTGTGGTAAAATACATGTAACAAGATGTCATGTTTGTGTGGGGCAGTTGTATGTGGTTCTGAGTGTCATCAGAGGAGAGCCCCACGCACTGCTCTTGCTGCTGTCAAACCAGGCGTTTCTTTTTCTGTTTCTGGTGATGAACTATAGTTGTAGCTCTTAGTGCTTCATCGCAACCTTTCTCTTTGTTTCTGGGGCCAAATACAGTTATGATTCTTCTGTCTCACCTTGTAATTTCTACATGTGCCATTGTAAAAGTACAAAGGACATGAATGGTTTTTAAAAAGTCTGTGAATGTTACTTGTTATTGAACTAGCCAACAATTTGATATTTATTTTGCCTTCAATAATGTCTCAGCTTCTAAGAATACCATATATTTGAACCCATTCTTTTATATATAAAGAAAAAAAATCTGTATTAAATAGAGTTGTAAGTATCTGTTTAAAAATATGGTATGGGGCTGTACAGTTTTCATATTACAGTGTCAAACGATTCATCTATGCTTTTGGTTCATTGTTTACTATGTTACTTAGGATACTTCACATTTCAGTGTGGCTTGGACATGGTTCAGTGTATACACACACACACTCTTACATGCACTCGCCAGTTTTATTTTTTAAACTTTCCCCCTCATGACTCTGCTGGTTTATCACAGTGTTGTGTTAAGAAAGATTAACAGTTTTCAGGAAGATGCAACCAGGCAATAATAGGTGGTTTAATTTAGAGTAGCTTAAGCCTAATGGACAAGCCCTGCCTTCCACTGAGATGATGTCTGTTGTGTTAATATGTAGTTCTTTACTAAGAAACATCCAAATGTTGATTATATTTTACTTTTGGTAGAGAACAGTGTTTGAGAATTAGGAGAAATGTGAATGCTGCAGTTCACCACAGTACAAAACTGTTCTGTCCTTTGTATTCATTGAAGGCTGTTTTCTCTTTCTAGGTCATTCTCTGGAAATTGTTAGGACTGCTCTGTGTGTGTGTATGTGTATGCACGCCTGTGTCCCTAATCGAACAATGTTAGTGATCTTCTTTGGCCTGTATTTGCTTTAACTGTGCCCAGTATTGCTCTTTAAGGCCATCCTTGGCATCAGAGGCATTGAAACTGACATTTTGTTAAGAAATGCCCAACAGGGGCCCAGTTCACTAAAGAATCCCTTATTCCTTGTTTCACAGTCTTGTTCTTTAAAGATCAGATACACTTCTCCATGACTATCCAACAGAAGCCATCAAACAGAATAGAAGCTATTTTAAATGAGTGTATTTTTTGTTTTCACTTGTTAAAGATTTACAGCATATTCTTGGAGAGTAAGTGTAGTGATGATTAGAATTACATATGCCTGTAGTATACCTTAGGTTAAAAATGTATGCAGGGTGTATTTTAATGTTTATAAGCTCTATTTTTTTTAAAAATAATTGTTCCTCTTTTCTATGATTGGGACTATGGTTTTTATCAGTATTTAAATTTTTAAACTAGCTTTATCGCAGTATAAGTTAAATGCATAAAATTCAACAGTTTTAAGTGTACAGTTGGATGAGTTTTGACCTGTGTATGTGAATCATCGCCACAATCAAGGTATGTAACCTTTCCATCTCCCCACCCCCTCCAAATTCCTTGCCCCTTAAACATTTAATCTTCTATATGTGGCCTTGGGCAAATACCCATCTGCTTTCTGTCATGATAATTTTGTTGGTTTTAGAATTTTATATGAGAAAAACTAACAAAATTTTCTTATAATTATATATAATTATAAAATTATAATTTTATATAAATTGAACCAAATATGTGTTCTGTGTTTGGCTTGTTTTGATCTATATTATGTTTTCAGTATTCATTTTTGTCAATTCATATTTTGGTAGTTTATTCTTTTTTGTTATTGTGTAGTATTTCATTTATGAATGTATCACAGTTTTTTTATCCCATCCTGATTTGATGAATATTTAGATTGTTTTCAGTTTTTGCCTACTATGAATGAAACTGCTGAGAACCTTTGGATAAATACCCTTGAATGGGATTGCTGGGGTGTATGGTTAGTATATATAGATATGTTGAACTTTATGAGAAACTAGACTGGAGTCCTTTGCGTTCCCTCCAGTAGTGTACGAGTTCCAATTATTTTACAACCTTGGGGAAAGTTAGTATCATCAGAATTTTACATTTTAACGCTTCTAGTGGGTATGGCTTCCCTGGTAGCTCATCTGGTAAAGAATCTGCCTGTAATGCAGGAGGCCCTGGTTTGAATCCTGGGTTGGGAAGATCTGCTGGAGAAGGGATAGGCTACCCACTCCAGTATTCTTGGGCTTCTCTTGTGGCTCAGCTGGTGAAGAATCTGCCTGCATTGCTGGAGATCTAGGTTCAATTCCTGGGTTGGGAAGATTCCCTGGAGAAGGGAAAGGCTACCCATGCCATTATTCTGGCCTGGAGTCCATGGGCTCACAAAAAGTTGGACATAACTGAGCAACTTTTATTTTCACTTTTCACTTTCAGTGGGTATGTGATGATAATCTCCTTTTGTTTTGATTTCCCTAATGACTAATGATATTGACTGTCTTTTCAATTCTTACTTGTAATTTCTGTACCCCCATTGATAAAGTGTTTGTTTATATCCTTTTTTGATCTTAATAATTGAGTTGTTTTCTTGTTGAGTTTTATGAGTTTTATATATCTATATAATCAATAGAATTATGTCTGTATATACACATCCATGTATAAATATGTGTGTGTATGGTTATGTATTTTATGACTATTTTAACCCAGCCTACACATACCTACACATTTCTTGTTTGTTTGAACAATATCTTTTGAAGAGCAAAAGTGTTAAGCTTTGATGAAGTTCATCTTACTAGTTTTTTCTTTTATGGTTCATTTCTACATAAAAAGATGCTCAACATCACTCATTATCAGAGAAATGCAAATCAAAACCATAATGAGGTACCATTTCACACCAGTCAGAATGGTTGCGATCCAAAAGTCTACAAGCAATAAATGCTAGAGAGGGTGTGGAGAAAAGGGAACCCTTTTACTCTGTTGGTAGGAATGCAAACTAGTACAGCCACTATGGAGAACAGTGTGGAGATTCCTTGAAAAACTGGAAATAGAACTGCCTTATGACCCAGCAATCCCACTGCTGGGCATACACACTGAGGAAATCAGAATTGAAAGAGACACGTGTACCCCAGTGTTCATCGCAGCACTGTTTATAATAGCCAGGACATGAAAGTAACCTAGATGTCCATCAGCAGACGAATGGATAAGAAAGCAGTGGTACATATACACAATGGAGTATTACTCAGCCGTTAAAAAGAATACATTTGAATCAGTTCTAATGAGGTGGATGAAACTGGAGCCTATTATACAGAGTGAAGTAAGCCAGAAAGAAAAACACCAATACAGTATACTAATGCATATATATGGAATTTAGAAAGATGGTAATAATAACCCTGTATGTGAGATAGCAAAAGAGACACAGATGTATAGAACAGTCTTTTGGACTCATGGGAGAGAGAGAGGGTGGGATGATTTGGGAGAATGGCATTGAAACATGTATAATGTCATATATGAAACGAATCACCAGTCCAGGTTTGATGCAGGATACAGAATGCTCGGGGCTGGTGCACTTGGATGACCTAGAGGGATGGTACGGGGAGGGAGGAGGGAAGAGAGTTCAGAATGGGGAACACGTGTATACCTGTGGCAGATTCATGTAGATGTATGGCAAAACCAATACAATATTGTAAAGTAATTAACCTCCAATTAAAATAAATTTATATTAAAGAAATATCACCGCTACATCAGTTAAAAAAAAAAATTATCTAACCCAAAGACACAAAAGAATTTTTCTTACATTATCTTTTAGAAATTTTATGATTTTAGTTCTTATTTAACTGTGTGATTCATTTTAGATTGAACTTCCCTGGTGGCTTAGATGGTAAAGCGTCTGTCTACAATGCGGGAGACCTGGGTTTGATCCCTGGATCGGGAAGATCCCCTGGAGAAGGAAATGGCAATCCACTCCAGTACTATTGCTTGGAAAATCCCATGGACAGAGGAGGGTGGTAGGCTATAGTCCATGGGGTTGCAAAGAGTCGGACACGGCTGAGCGACTTCACTTTCACTAGTAATGTAAAGGTCAGCATTCATTCTTTTCCATGTTCATTTCCAGTTGTATGAGCACCACTAATAGTCTTTTCTAGATTAGGCTACCTATTGTAGGTAGATTAGCTTGGCACCCTGTTGAGAATCATTTGATCATGTGAACATGGGGGTGTTTCTGTGCTTTATTTTGTTCCACTGATGCAAGGGTCTGTCCTTAGAATAATAGCACCCTGTCTTGATTACCTTAGCTTTGTAACAGATTGTGAAATCATGTGGTACAAGTGTTTCAACTTTGGTCTTTTTAAAAATTGCTTTGACTCATCTAGATCTTTCTACTTCCAAATGCATTTTAGAATCAGCTTGTCAATTTCTACAAAGAAATCTGCCAGAATTTTGATTGGGATTATATTGAATCTGTAGATCAGTTGGTAGAGGATTGATACTTTAATGACGTGGAGTCTGTTAATCCATGAACATTGTATATATCCAGTTATTATTTATTTATCCAGTATTTTTTATTTTTAGATTTTTTGATTGCATTGGGTCTTTGTTGCTGCCTGTGGGCTTTCTCTAGCTGTGGCGAGTGGGGGCTGCTCATAGCAGCATCTTCCTGGTGCAGGGCGCAGGCTCTAGGTTCTGTGGGCTTCAGTAGCTGTGTCACAGAAGCTTGGTAGTTGTGACTCATGGGCCCCAGAACACACGGGCTCAGAAGTTGCAACTCATAGGCTCTGCAGCATGGGCTCGGTTGCTCTGCAGCATGTGAAATCCTCCTGGAGCAGGGATCAAACCCTTGTCCCCTGCTTTGGCAGGCACATTCCCATTCACTGTGCCACTAGGGAAGTCTTTTAAATTTTTTCTCATCAGTATCTTTTAGTTTTCAGTGTAGAGATTTTTCACATATTTTATTTCTTGAGTATTTTATGTTTCTGATGCTTTAAGAGCAGTTTATTTATAGTTTATTTCATTATCAATTTTTTTTGTTGCTAGTGTATAGAAATAGAATTGATTTTTAAATATTTGTATCTTGTGATTTTGCTAAACTCACCTGTTAATTTCGTAGCATCTTGGTAGGTTCTGGAGTATTTTCTACATAGATGCCCATGTAGTCTATAAATAAAGACAGTTTTACTTCTTTGCTTCCAGTCTCTATGCCTTTTATTTGTTTTTCTTGACTGTTAACAGTGGCTAGGACTTATAGTTCAGTGTCAAGTAGAAGTGATGAGTTCCTTGTTCTTAATCTTAGGAGGACACATTTGGTCTTGTACTATTAAGTAGGATATTAACTGTGGATTTTACATGGATGTCATTTTATCAGGTAAAGGAAGCTTCTTTCTGTTCCCAGTTTGCTAATTTTTTTTGGTGGGGGGTCATGTTGGTTTTGAATCGGTGTTGAATTTTATTTAATCCTTTGAGCATTAATTAATTTGAGATATTATTAATTTGTTTATTGAGATGTGACTTTAAAATATTTGTTTAGTATTATTGCTTGAGTATTATTTTATAAATATTAAATCTTCTTATATTCCTGGAATAAACCTACTGTGTCAAGGTATATTATATTTTTTATATATTGCTAAAATTTTGCATAATTGCTTATAAGGGATATTGGTCTAGAGTTTCCTTTTTATATACTAATATTATATGTCTGATTTTAGTATCATATTAACCGTGACCTTATAAAATGAGTTGGGAAATATTTCCTCCTTTTATGTAGTTTATATAGCAGTGTAATATTAAACATACAACTTAATTATTTTATATGGTGTTGTTGTTACTCAGTCGTTCAGTCATGTCCGACTCTTTGCAACCCCATGGACTGCAGCACTCCAGGCTTCCCTGTCCTTTAGCATCTCTTGAGTTCGCTCAAACTCACGGCCATCGAGTTGGTGATGCCATGCGCCCATCTCATCCTCCGTCATCCCGTTCTTCTGCCTTCAGTCTTTCCCAGCATCAGGGACTTTTCCAGTGAATCAACTCTCCGCATCAGGTGGCCAGAGTACTGGAGCTTCATCTTCATCATGAGTCCTTCCAATAAATACTCAGGGTTGGTTTCCTTTAGGATTGATTGCTTTGATCTACTTGTTTTCCCAGGGACTCTCAAGAGTCTTCTCCAGCACCACAGTTTGAATACATCATTTTTTCAGTGCTCAGCCTTTTTTATTGTCCAGCTCTCCCATCCATACATGACTACTGGAAAAACCATACCTTTGACTATATGAGGCTTTGTCGGCAAAAGTATTATCTCTGCAGCATATTAAAATATGCTGTCTAGGTTGGTCATAGCTTTTCTTCCAAGGAAGAAGCATCTTTTAATTTCATGGCTGCAGTCACTGTCCACAGTGATTTTGCAGCCCAAGAAAATAAAGTCTGTCACTTTTTCCATTGTTTCTCCATGTATTTGCTATGAAGTGATAAGACTGGATGTTGTGATCTTCTTGAATGTTTTTTTGAATGTTGAGTTTTAAGTCAGCTTTTCACTTTCTTCTTTTACCTTCATCAAGAGGCTCTTTAATTCCTCTTTTAAAATAATTCTTCTTTTTTTATGTAGAATTATATAAATTATCCTCAACATTTTCTGTCCTCTTTTCCCTTAAAGACTGGAAAAGGTCAGTTTTCATTCCAATCCCAAAGAAAGGCAATGCCAAAGAATGCTCAAACTACTGCACAATTGCACTCATCTCAGAAGGCGATGGCACCCCACTCCAGTACTCTTGCCTGGAAAATCCCATGGGCAGAGGAGCCTGGTGGGCTGCAGTCCATGGGGTTGCTAGGAGTTGGACACGACTTCACTTTCACTTTTCACTTTCCTGCATTGGAGAAGGCAATGGCAACCCACTCCAGTGTTCTTGCCTGGAGAATCCCAGGGACGGCAGAGCCTGGTGGGCTGCCATCTATGGGGTAGCACAGAGTCGGACACAACTGAAGTGACTTAGCAGCAGCAGCAGCAGCAGCAGCACATGCTAGTAAAGTAATGCTCAAAAATCTTTAAGCCAGGCTTCAGCAATACGTTAACCGTGAACTTCCGATGTTCAAGCTGGATTTAGAAAAGGCAGAGGAACCAGAGATCAAATTGCCAACATCTGCTGGATCATCGAAAAAGCAGGAGAGTTCCAGAAAAACATCTATCTCTGCTTTATTGACTACCAAAGCCTTTGACTGTGTGGATCACAATAAACTGTGGAAAATTCTTCAAGAGATGGGAATACCAGACTACCTGACCTGCCTCTTGAGAAACCTATATGCAAGTCAGGAAGCAACAGTTAGAACTGGACATGGAACAACAGACTGGTTCCAAATAGGAAAGGGAGTACGTCAAGGCTGTATATTGTCACCCTGCTTATTTAACTTCTATGCAGAGTACATCATGAGAACCACTGGGCTGAAGCACAAGCTGGAATCAAGATTGCCGGGAGAAATATCAATAACCTCAGATATGCAGATGACACCACCCTTATGGCAGAAAGTGAAGAAGCACTAAAAAGCCTCTTGATGAAAGTGAAAGAGGAGAGTGAAAAAGTTGGCTTAAAACTCAACATTCAAAAAACGAAGATCATGATTTCCCATCACTTCATGGGAAATAGATGGGGAAAGAGTGGAAATAGTGTCAGACTTTATTTTTTTGGGCTCCAGAATCACTGCAGATGGTGACTGCAGCCACGAAATTAAAAGACGCTTACTCCTTGGAAGGAAAGTTATGACCAACCTAGATAGCATATTGAAAAGCAGAGACATTGCTTTGCCAACAAAGGTCCGTCTAGTCAAGGCTGTGGTTTTTCCAGTGGTCATGTATGGATGCAAGAGTTGGACTGTGAAGAAAACTGAGCGCTGAAGAATTGATGCTTTTGAAGTGTGGTATTGGAGAAGACTCTTGAGAGTCCCTTGGACTGCAAGGAGATCCAACCAATCCATTCTAAAGGAGATCCATCCTGGATGTTCTTTGGAAGGACTGATGCTAAAGCTGAAGCTCCAGTACTCTGGCCACCTCATGTGAAGAGTTGACTCATTGGCAAAGACTCTGATGCTGGGAGGGATTGGGGGCAGGAGGAGAAGGGGACGACAGAGGATGAGATGGCTGGATGGCATCACCGACTCGATGGACATGAGTCTGAGTGAACTCCGGGAGATGGTGATGGACAGGGAGGCCTTGCATGCTGCAATTCATGGTATCAGAAAGAGTCGGACATAACTGAGTGACTGAACTGAACTGAACTGAAATTTTAAGTTTGTGTTACAAGCTGATTTAATATTTTATAATTAAAAATTAATACTTTTAGCATTATAATTTTTTTAGAAGCAGAAGGAAAAAGCTCTGTGATTTAAAAAATAGGTGTCCAAAGACTTCGCTGGTGGTCCAGCCGTTAAGATTTTGCGCTTCCACTGCAGGGCCTGGTGTGACGTCAGTCCCTGGTCAGAGAACTAACATCCTGTATGATGCATGTCAGAATCAAAACAACAACAAAAGCAAAGATTTCACACACACACAAATAGGTGTCCAATAATTTTAGGAGAGAAGGTTTTTCATAAAAAATTTGTAAAGTGTAGGAATGTGTGAAGACAAAATATTTATATAGTTTTGTTCTTGATAGTATGATACTTAGCATTTAGAATCCATTGTCTTCTAACATTATTTCACAGGCATTTTCTTAAAATATTATAATTTTCATGAACAGCATTTTCTGATGATTATGTGATCTGTCATGTGGCTTTATGATAATTACCTATACCAGTGACGTTAGAATTTTATTGTTTCTAGTTTTTTAATGTAATTTAAATTTTTTATGTGAACCTTTATTTTCTGGTATCTTTTTATTAAAAACTTTTGACATATTTTATTGGAACTGCTTTTTCATATACTACCACAGTTTGTATTTCCCCATGTCATAAGACTTGGCTGCTCTAATAGGTAAAAGTAGTATCTTTCTGCTTTCAATTCCATTTGTATAATTATTTGGGAAATATTTTAAAAAGTCTCTTGAAGACTTTTGAACTAGTAACTCAGAAGAGTGACTACAGCAGTAGTATTAAGGGGACATAAATATATGGACAATAAGTTCTTGAAGTAAACATAAATAGTGTTAGTGAATTAAATAGTGTATTAAATAGTGAAGTAAACAAAAAACAAAATGTGTCTTGAAGTAAACCCAAAGGCATAAGGCCATTGAATTTGTATAACATAAGAAAAGGGAAAGGGATTTTATTTTGTATTAAATGGTCCTATTAGTTTAGTAGAAAATGGATAGAGTGAATAAAAGCCAGGAGTCTCATATTCTCATTTCTTCAAAATACACCAACACCTCATAAACTTAGTGAAAGAATCTCAGTACTTATAAGCTCACTGTTTATGGCTTATGTCATTGCTTAAAGTTTTTTTGGGGGGGGGGAATTAGCTACCTGTTATCTAAAAATAGGTGTCTGGAACACAGAGCGAGACCACTCAAAAGTAGTAATTTGCAAGAAATGAAAGAAAATAGCAGTGAAACTCAAAACTGTGTGAAGGGGAGGGTAGAAAATTTGTCCTTTATAAGTAAATTTGATAGACGATATAATTTAAGAATATGGATGACTGACAAACACTGACAGAAAAATGGAGGAGAATGAATTGATGTGTGTTTTGGTCGGCAAAACAAAGTATAAACTTTTAAATAGAACCTTGGTGTATATCATTTTTATAGTAGGTAGATTCCCATGGGTGTAGGAGCCTGGTGGGCTGCAGTCTGTGGGGTCGCTAAGAGTCAGACAAGACTGAGTGACTTCACTTTCACTTTTCACTTTCATGCATTGGAGAAGGAAATGGCAGCCCACTCCAGTATTCTTGCCTGGAGAATCTCAGGGGCGGTGGAGCCTGGTGGGCTGACGTCTGTGGGGTCACACAGTTGGACACGACTGAAGTGACTTAGCAGCAGATTCATTTATAACTTCTTTGTTTCCACCAAATGTCTGAGGCAACCTACACAAAGCATATTGATTAAAACAGTTTAAAAAAGAAAAAGGAAAGATAATTAGGATAAATGAACAAATCATAACTTTTGTCAGTATGGATGCTATGATTGGGTTTTGTATTTCAGTGTAAGCTTACTGGGACTAAAGGCAAAAAGGAAAGCAGTTGTTTTCCTTTTGAGAACAGAATGGAGGTGACTATGCTAGTTTCTGAAATCCAAGACATGAGAACTGTGCTCTTCCAGATGAGTAAAAATTTTTTACTGATGGAGGTTATATGAATTAATATAAAAAGCATAAATCACCAAAATGGTAAACCTTCCAGTATTTGAGACTCTTGTCAAAACTATAGTGGACATAAATGGTTTGAACTCTTTTGTTTTTAGTTTTTATTCATTTAATTTATTGAAGTATAGCTGGCTTATTATTAGTTTTAAGTACACAACAGTGATTTGATATTTTGACAGATTATACATCATCCAAAATTATTATAAAATATTCATTATATTCCCTGGGCTGTTGCTTCCCATGATTATTTATTTTATAACTGGTAGTTTGTACCTCTTAATCTCTTTCACCTAGTTTGCTTTTTCTGCCACCCCTCTTTCTTTTGGTTTGTTCTCAATATCTGTGGGTCTGTTTCTGTTTTGTACATTTGTTTGTTTTGTTTTTTAGATTCCACATATAATTGACCACATGTGGTATTTATCTTTCTCTTTCTGACTTACTTCACTGAGCATAATATGCTTCAGGTCCATCCGTGTTGTTGCAAGAGATAGAGTTTCATTATGTTTTATAGGTGAGTAATATATTACCTATATTTCACCTGTATATCATTGTATATACAGTATATGCTACATTTTTTTTTAACCATTCATCTGTCAGTGAGCACTTAATACTTCTATGAACATAGGGGTACATATATCTTTTCTAATTACTGTTTTTGTCTTCATTGGAAAAATATCCAGAAGTGGAGTTGCTGGATCACATGGTAGTTTTATCTTTTTATTTTTTGAGGAACCTCCGTACTGTTTTCCACAGTGGTTGTATGAATTTACCAATCCAACGCTAGTACATGAGAGTTCCCTTTTCTCTTGCCATAAATATATTGATGTGGACTATGCAACATACTTGATCCAGGTCTAGAAGTGTTTGACTAAATTGTAAATAAGGTGTGGGGTTGATTCGAGTTCTGCTGCTACAATGGTGAGGTACACCTGGACTTCATCCTTTGAGTTCAGTTCAGAGCCCAGACGACGTCAGAGTAGACAATCAGAGGCTACTTTCATACCTTGTCTAAAGGATGATCATGAACGGTACCCATTTGAAGAGCATGAATATTTTTATTAGAGTTGAGAAACAGATTGAAAAGAAGAGATACTTCTTTTTCATCTTTGAATTCTCAATGCTTACCATATTACTTTGCATATTATTGTTGTACAGTCAGTATCATGTCCAACTCTTTGTGACCCCATAGACTGCAGCATGCTAGGATTCCCTGTCCTTAGGTATCTCCTGGAATTTGCTCAAACTCATGTCCATTGAATCGGTAATGCCATCCAACCGTCTCATTCTCTGTCACCACCTTCTCCTGCCTTCAGTCTTTGCCAGCATCAGGGTGTTTCCATTGAGTTGGCTCTTCACATCAGATGGCCACAGTATTGGAGCTTCATCTTTAGCATGGGACCTTCCAATGGATATTCAGGGTTGATTTCCTTTAGGATTGACTGGTTTGATCTCCTTGCTGTCCAAGGGAATCTCAAGAGTCTTATCCCAATACCACAGTTTGAAAGCATCAGTTCTTTGGCGCTCAGCTTTGTTTATAGTCCAGCTCTCACATCCGTACATGACTACTGGAAAAACTACAGCTTTGACTATACAGACCTTTTTTGGCAAAGTAGTGTCTCTGCTTTTTAATATGCTGTCTATGTTAGTCATAGTTTTTATTCTAAGGAGCAAGTGTCTTTTAATTCTGTGACTGCAGTCACCATCTGCAGCGATTTTGGAGCCCAAGAAAATAAAGTCTGTCACTGTTTCCATCGTTTCCCCATCTATTTCTCATGAAGTGATGGGATCGGACACCATGATCTTAGTTTTTTGAATGTTGAGTTTCAAGCCACCTTTTTGACTCTCCTCTCTCACCCTCATCAAGAGGCTCTTGAGTTCCTCTTCGCTTCCTGCCATTAGAGTGGTATCATCTGCCTATCTGAGGTTGTTGATATTTCTCCCAGCAGTCTTGATCCCAGCTTGTGATTCATCTAGCCCAGCATTTCTCATGATGACAATATACAACCTTGATGTACTCCTTTCCCAGTTTGAAACCAGGCTGTTCCATGTCTGGTTCTGTTTCTTCTTGACTTGCTTGCAGGTTTCTCAGGAGGCAGGTAAGATGGCCTGATATTCCCATCTCTTTAAGAATTTTCCACAGTTTGTGATCCACACAGTCAGAGGCTTTAGCATAGTCAATGAAGCACAAGTAAATGTTTTTCTGGATTTCTCTTGCTTTTTCTGTGGTCCAGTGGATGTTGACAGTTTGATCTCTGCTTCCTCTGGCTTTTCTAAATCCAGCTTGTACATCTAGAAGATCTCAGTTCATGTACTGCCGAAACCTAGCTTGATGGATTTTGAGCATTACCTTGCTTACATGTGAAATGAGTGCAGTTTTATGGTAGTTTGAAATGAGTGCAGTTTTATGGTAGTTTGAACATTCTCTGGGATTGGTCATTTTGGGGGTTGGAATGAAAACTAACCTTTCCATTGCTGTGGCCACTGCTGAGTTTTCCAAATTTTCTGGCATATTGAATGTAGCACTTTTAACAGCATCATCTTTTAGAATTTTTAGATAGCTTAGCTCGAATTCCATTACCTGTACTACCTTTGTTTGTAGTAATGCTTTCTAAGGCCCACTCCGGGATGTTTGGCTCTAGGTGAGTCTCCACACCATCATGGTTATCTGGGTATTAAGGCATGTTTTGTATAGTTCTGTGTATTCTTGCCACCTCTTCTTAATATCTTCTGCTTCTGTTAGGTCCATACTGTTTCTGTCCTTTATTGTGCCCATCTTTGCATAAAATGTTCCCTTGGTATCTCTATAGTCTTTCCCATTCTCTTGTTTTCCTCTATTTCTTTGCATTGTTCGTTTAAGAAGACTTTATCTCTCCTTCTTGTTATCTGGAGCTCTGCATTCAGATGGGTGTCTTTCACTTCCTCCTTTGCCCTCCTTTGGCCTATATGTAACTTTGCATATTATAAAGATCCAATAAATGTTTATTGAATGAATGACTGAAAAGAAAAATTGGAGAGATTTGTGGGATTTGTAAGAGAAATGAAAGAATAGAAACCTTTCTAAAAATTTTTAAAGATAGTATTAGGTGATGAGAGCTGTTAGTTTTTCTGATATAGTTATGGGGACAACTTGCAGTAATGTCTTTGTTAGAATCTAGTTTATCTTCAGAATTTAACTGAAACAGTACTAATTTATAGGATGTTGTATATACTTACAAAATAATCCCAATGTTAAGTCACTTCTCACTAACCTGGCAGAGAAACCTCAAATTTCAAATAGCTGATTGTAGTAGCAGGTGTAATATTGCTTCTTAATTATCAAAGCTCTTTGAATACACTCTTTGTTATCAGACAACTTGCTGGACTTTGATGTGTTTGATATTTCTGGCATCTTATGCAGTGTCCAGCATTATATATGCAGCGTGTCAACAAGTTTCATAAATACTTTCTACATGTGGAGTAGAAGTGGTTTAAGACAGAATTCTTTTCTTTTTAATGTATTTAAAATTTTTTTATTTTTCTGAAGTGTAGTTGATTTAGTATGCTGTATTAATTTCTGCTGTACAGCACAGTGACTCATATATATATACATTACATGTACATTCTTACATATACATCCTATACATTCATATACACACATACACGTACATATACATTCTTTTTCATACTCTTTTCCACTTTGGTTTATCACAGGATATTGACTATAGTTCCCTGTGCTATAAGAGCAATAGGACCTTGTTGTGTATAACAGTTTCCATCTGCTCATTCTGAACTCCCAGTTCACGCCTCCCTCCCCACCTTGGCAACCACAAGTCTATTCTCTGTGTAAAGTAGGATTCTTGATATGAGTACCTTGTTTCCTCTTCCAGTTCATATGATAACAATCAATATAGCATAATAAAAACATCATTTAAGAGCTGTGTGGGTTTGGAGAAGGAAAGGGATCTCTAACTGTTAAGGGATATGAAGCCAACACTGATTAATCTTTAACACAAAGACGGACATTCAGTAATTTACTTACTCGCCTCTTACTGTTAAAGAAAGAAAAGGAACTGCATCTTTTTGCTCTTCTTTTGACAAGTATGTGTGCAGACATCTAGAGCCTTGCTAATCTGTTTGAACACAAAAATTGTAAATCATTATTTTAACAGGAATGTAGCCTTTTGCAAATAGGTGAATATTTATAGCCAGAAGGTTGCTACAAGGCAGCTCTGAGGGAAATTGTAGTGCAAAACAAATGCTAAAAAATCCTTCACCAAAGAATCAGAGGTATTTATAATTACAAAGACTTAAAAATGGACAGACACAGATGCTATAGTCATAGATTGAATGGAGGAAAATAACTGGGCAGAAGACCACATTTACATTAGAAAAAATGTAGGGGAAGTTTTAGGGGGGAGACTCACGTACGGAAAGTTTCTGTTTGTCAAAAGGGGGTTTTAGATAAGAAGTCTAGGTCTAAATTGAAAAGGTATGAATTTAGAGGGAGGATAAGGGATAAACTTAGGGATAGTAATAGGTTAAAATTGTCTTTCCTATGCTTTTATGTTCTTGTTCACTCATTAATATTTCTTGATTGCCTCCTCTGTCCACAGTGTGTAAAGAGAAACTTAGGAAGTATTTTCTGTAGTTTAGTTTTGCCTTGTCAGTTAAAATAGAGATTCGTTATTTGCTTGCCAGACTTGGCTTCTTTTTTCCCTATGCGCCTACTCACACCCACATGTGAAAGTGATGAGGATGGCAGGGGCGCAGTGTAGGCTCCTTGCATCTGAGGGCACCGAGAGGAATTGTTCTGGGGCATGCTTTCCACAGTTCTTTCTGTGTTTGTATACACATTTTACTTCTCTGAGGTGTTCAGTTTTCCGAAGAGTTAAGTGTTCGACATGAATTTTACCTGCATGTGTGATGGTAGAGGTGGCACAAGGTGGGCTTTGCTGTGGGGGGATTTGTTAGGACACAGGTGCAGTGTTCAGGTAAGAAGCTTTGAGAACTCAGAGTGGATAGGAGGAGGCATGAGGGTGTGAGCTACGTGCCCTTGAGCTTGGCCAGTCGATGACAAAGGGCTGGCCCAGGAGGATGGGCAGGGAGAGTGTGGGGAGTTGCCGTCAGAGAGTAGTGTCCAGAGGGTGTGTAGCTCTCGGACTTCCTGCAGACTGATGTCGGTGTCCAGGAGGGTCCGCTCTGGTGCGTGGGATACAGCAACACGACTGTCCTGTTACTGCCAGCGCTGTCTGGTCTGGTGACATTGATGTGGTTTTGGGTGGTCTCTTTGTATGGAAGGGGAAGTAGCCGTAGCTGGGGGTTGGGAGTTGGTCCAGAGCAAAGGGTGGTCTCTCTGGGCCTGGTGACTGGCAGGACCCAGCCAGGGTATTTGGGCTCCAGCCAAGCGGTCTGGGTTGCAGTGTGGGTCCCCTTCCAGCAGCACATTGGAGTGAGCTCACCAGCAGTCTGGTGGGGTCTTGGACAGACCCATAGTAGGCGTGGAGGCAGGGGCAGGAAGGATAGGCGGGGTGCAGTACGACTTGTGTTTATATTTAAGCTCAACCTTTAAATAGCTTTTTTATGTTTGGGCGAGTTTTACCAACACGAATGTAGTCTTGTTAGTGTAGGAGTCAGTTTTGCCAGTATAGAGAGTTGTTCTCACATTTTCATTCTTTTCTAGCCAGATCATAAGAATATGGCTTAGACTTAACCCATTAGACCCACCTTCCACGAGACCTCGGTTAGAACCAAGGGAACAGAGTCTGCAGAGAGCTTCCACTTGTGTTGGTGGAGGGTGTGGGTTGCAGCCAGGGCTTCCCAGTGTCACCAGGTTGATTGCTGTGACGGCTGTTTTCTAATTACTCCTGTTTTGTAGCATGCTTGGGACCTTGTCCCTGGAAGGTTACTTTTGACCATATTTATCTTCCCAGCAGTCCTGTGAGATGCCCAGTAACCTCTTAAACTCCTTTTTCTACTGATTAGCCAGGGTCAGCTTCTTCTGTGTTCTGCTAAGGGCCATAGTGTCCCCCCAGTGTACCTGGCTGCAGCTGAGCACAAGGGGTCGGCAGTCAGTGCCTGCTGTCAAGTAGGAGTGAGGGTGGCTGGAGACTGACCCCTGAGCCTACAGGACTTGGTTTAGATCGTTCTTTGAGGATGAGTTAGAAGAGAAATGGCAAACAGCTGTGGTAATAATTGGTCTGACTGTTGAGTGTACGAAACAGTGATCTTAGTTTTGTACATGTTTAAGGTTCCAGTAGAATTATTCATTTTTGGAGCTATATGGCATGTAATTGGAAATGCAGTTCTAACATTTGGGGAATAGAAGTGATTTATTCAACTGACAGTTATTTTAAGATTCTGTTGAAGGTGGATGAGAGCAACAGGGAATGAGGAGAGAATGGTGGAGGACAGGCCTCGGTGAGCGTTCATACTTGTGGGGAGCGAGCGTGGGTGGAACGGAGAAGCAGAGTGTTCCCGGGAGCAGGCGGCAGCGCCACATCCTGCAGACGGCATAGAGACTGAGAGAGGCTGTTAGTGTTTTTGTGACTTTGGAGAAAATCATGGAAAATAGAACAAAACCTATGGTAGCAGAGTGGAAGGCTGAAATCGCATCTGGAACAGTAGAGGTTAAGTGAAGATTCTGGTCAGATTTTGTTAGACAGATTTGGAATCTGAATCATAAAATAAATTCTGAAACTAGGAAACAACCCATATCCTTAGTAGTTTTTGTCAGGCTTGTTGTTAAGTTCGTCTCAGTACTTGCACCAGGGTATCAAATCCTTTTGTTTTCATGAGGCAACAGTGCTCTAGTGTGGAAAACTTGGGAAAATATTTTGCTTTTCAATTTTAGTGTTCATTGAACACTATTATGTACGCGATAAACAAATGCTAGAGAGCTTAAATATTTGTGACATTTGTGTTTTTATTGTGAGTGTGAGATACTATTTTGTATTACAATGATTATTGTTAACAGTTTGACCTCATTGTATATTTCTGCTAGAGTATTCAGTGATAGCGATTTGATTTATATCTTTTCTCCCTATCCTGGTTTTTCCCCATCCTCATAAACAATGACTTCATTATTACTGAATGAGAGGCTTGACTACTGTGTTTGGTTAGAGCCTCTGTGACTCAAGGTTTTCAATTTTCTCTGCATTTTGAAGTGCTGTGTTTTTATATTTTCATTTTCTCTATTTTAAAGAGCTATCTGTTTATGTTTGATATTCTGATAGAATTATCTGCTGAAAATGAAAGTGTATGCTGCTTGAATTCTGCCTTCAAAATAATCATTTAAAATAGATACAAGATATTAGAGCAAGATGAAAGGTGCCAAGATGTCAGCCTTCATTTACAAAGGTTTATTACCAACCTATCAACAAGTCAAGACTGGATCTTGACTTGTCCCAGTGTTAAACATATGTCTTGCATTGTGATTTGAGCTATGGGTATCTCATCAGACATGCAGTTTAAATTTATAAGGTCCTGTTTTTTGACTCAAGTTGTGTAGTCAAATAGAAGACATTAAATTCAAAACGTTTCTTAAGGTAAAGATTTGTTTATATGTTCTGTCATTTTCATGCAGTGTGTTTTAAAATGAATTGCAGTCCAGTCTTGGCTTGTGGAAGATGGTCTGAATATCACTACATGTCCTAGAACTTTAAGGGTTCTTCAGTGGTTGTTCAGTTCAGAATCTAAACCCTCCTATAAATTATTCCTTTGTGTAAATGAAAGTTCCAAGTGTCTTTTTAGCTTTTGGTTTTGCTTACAACCTGATTCCTGGCAGCACACGCGGTGCTAGAGTTCCTTCTGCCCCGTCCCCATGATGGAGGAGACAAGGCCCCCAGAGGCTGCCTTGCCCCCGGGCAGCATCTGCTGCAGAATGGAAGTCTGTCAGGAAGTTTGCATTGCTAGCCTGATATTCCTCATTTGTTTTAATAAACTATATCAACAGGTTTATGAGATAATTCATATAGTCTAAAAATTGAATATTTAAAAAATGTTTTTTTGTCATTATCTGTATTGAGCAGGCTAACTACTGAAACTTCGAATTTTACTTCGAGACCAAGTTGCTGTACCAAAAACCCCACCAGACTTTTATTAGAATTCACATGTCAGAATTTGATGATAATAATACTATTTACATTTCTTCTTGATGGGATTTCCCCTTAGAGTATTGCTGGTCTACAAATGAGAGCATCTTATGCTAAACAGGTTTTTTACCTAGGTGCAGCAGAGCTCTGTTTACAATGTGACCTTTTAGAGTAAATTGGCAAGCATGTCATGCTCAGCACTAAAAAGGCTGGGAAAATAGTTTCTTGCCGATGAATCTTTGGGATGCTCCATTTACTTGAAATTTTAAACAATGAGTTAAAGGACCATGTTGAAACATGAATGTTTCAAAATGACGATTAATGAGGAACTTGTCACTTGGGATTCACTTCAGGTCCTGTTTACAGTGTCAACCCAGAGTCACTGCTTGTAACACAAATGGATGATTTTTATAATGTATACATACAAGGTTAGAGTAGGAAGATAGTAATTTAGCAACACAGTAAAAGCCTTGTGTCCTTTGCCTTTGTTCATTTCAAAGTTGACTTGTTAGCCTATCAGTAAGCTTATTTTCATTTCTTCCTTAGCATTGTACCAAGGTATTGAGGGATTCTTCTGAAAATTTATTATATATATGTGTGTGTGCTGTATACACACACATATATAAACATACATATATATATGTATATATTTTTTTGATCTGAGAAGTTCTAGGTTTAGGAGCATATTTTAATAGATTTTTATGTACTTTCACCTAGTTCATCATTATTCAAATAAGCATGTGGGTAAACTTCATTTTAGGCCAGAAATGTTGCAGTTGATAGTATGTGAAATTAACCAGGATCAGTATGTTGACGGTTAATGTGGGATAGATTTAAAAGAACCCAAGGCCACGTGTGAGACAACACAAACGTTACGTTAATGTTGAGGTCCTTTAATGGACCGGAACCTGGTGGTCTGGAGTCGACTGACGAAAGTAAAGGAGAGAAAGAGGCTGATACTCCTTGGCTTACGCAGAAAGCCAGTAAAGCCCCTGCACGGGGCTCGCTCCGCTCACGGAGGCCTCAGGCGCCCTCTCGATGGGGTGAAGGCACAGAGCGCCTTCTCAAGAGGGTCTTAGAAGCCCGGGCAGGAAAGTGAACTCAGAGGGCCTCTGTGCTCCAAAGAAATAGCCTGAGAGAGAGAGAGAGAAAGAAAGAGAAAGAAAGACATGGGGACCAGAGCTCTGATGGAGTAAAGGTGTTTTATTCAACATTGTGTGAGTATTTATACTGTCTTAACAAGGCAGCTATTTTCAGCAGAGTTACAATCAGAACTTACATGAGGTCATCCATATGAAAGAGAGAGGGTTGTAAATAATGACTTTTACCATATGGTTCGCAAGAAGGAAGAGGGTACTTATCGCTGTATTGAAAAACTAACAAAGGAAATGCCTGGATCCCTCAGCCCCAGAGAGAGTTGGCTCTCCTCTTAATTCCTGAATATTCAGGAATTAATAAGGAAGAGAGGATTCCTGACAGATCCAAAACAGCACACAGGAAACCTCCTGTTAAATGCTTCCTGACAGTTAAACCCTGTCGCCCTGAGTGGGGTTGGGGGTAGGAACCTTGGAATTTGGAATAACATGAACGTGGTGGTTGAGGTTGTGGCACAGTTGGGAAGCCTGAGGGCTGCAGAGTTGGGTCTGGTAAGAGGTCCACGGTCACTGGACCGTAGGGTTTAAGGTAAAGGTGCAGGGCCTAAGGTGGTCTCTGTCAGATCCTTTTGAGGTGATGAAGAAGCAAAGCTCTGCGTTGCTGGAATGAGTAGCTTAGTGCTGAAGGTCCAGGGCTGTCATGGAGCTCCTAGAGTGCTGCTGACGGTGGCAGATTAGTGGCCGGTCATCCCAGCGGTGCAGGAGCTCGGTGAGTCTGTGTCTCAGGGTGCGCTTTGACTCTGTTTGGAGGTCCTTCTTGTGTGTGCCTGGGTCTCTGTGTGCTGCAGGCATGCCTGTGGGTGCACATGGGGGCGCTTGTATTCCACAAGGTTTTGGCTTGACTGAAGCCCCATCAGGATATGTTCATGCTATGTTCTGAGTATTTTCTTTTTAATACCTTATTTCTTAGGAGTGGCATTCCTGCATTTTAACTTTGGGCTGACCAGGAATCTGTATATGAGGCCAGCTGTGAGTGGATGGGTACAGAAGTAGAGATGAGTGTGTTTTAGCCAGCATGGATTGTAAAAAAGTGCATTTACTTCAGTGAATTATGAGAAAAACAAGCAAAAAAACAAAATGTGGATTTAATTTAAACATCAGATACTCCCAGAAATTAAGAGATTCTTTTGCTGCCTATTTAGTCAGGTTAGCTCTCTGAGGTTTAATTAAAAGACCAAGACAAATTATTAATAAATGTTTGTCACAACCACATATTACAGTGCTTGAAGTAATGTACTTTATTAATGTAAGGGTAGTAAAAGATTTTTTAAGTTGGCGTCAAAGGAGAGATTAAACCTAATTGAAAGTCTGGCCAAAGAAAAACAACCAGATTTTAAATATTCAGTTAGATGAGAACAGATGCAAAATATAGGAGCAGTTACCAGACTCCAGAAGATAACCTGCTGCTGCTGCTAAGTCGCTTCAGTCGTGTCCGACTCTGTGCGGCCCCATAGACAGCAGCCCACCAGGCTCCTCTGTCCATGGGATTCTCCAGGCAAGAACACTGGGGTGGGTTGCCATTTCCTTCTCCAATGCACGAAAGTGAAAATTGAAAGTGAAGTCGCTCAGTCGTGTCTGACTCTTAGTGACCCCATGGACTGCAGCCCACCAGGCTCCTCCATCCATGGGATTTTCCAGGAAGAACACTGGAGTGGGGTGCCATTGCCTTCTCCGGAAGATAACCTCAGAAAGTGATAACCTGAGAAAGTGATAAAATAAAGGTATTTGAACTTGTAAAGTAATTGATAAACAGCAGATCAAGGGTAGAGATCTTTGCAGTAGCTTCATTAAAAGACTATCACATTTGGGAAACTTTTATAAAAGGGGATTAAATTGCCGTTAAATCAAAGAACTGCTTACACAGTAATTCTGGCCAGTAATTTAAGGGGATCTTATTTATGCAGAACAGTACATTCAAAAGACTGTCACATTGGATACTTCAAGTTGGAAGAGATTGGAAAGTGCATTTCTCACATAAGTTATTACACCTGATGCTAAAATACCATGTCATCAGCAGTCTTTATGAAGAAGTTATTATTAATCTTGATGCAGATAGACAACTAGAATACATTGTTAATTATTAAAGAGTCTCTTTAGATATTTTATACATATGCAAATAAATGCTATTCAGATAACTTAAAAAACTCTTGAATTGTGTTCCCTCAAGTATAAGGTAGAAGAATAATGAATGAATGAATGAACAGACATGCATATAAAGCATTTTTTTTCTTGGTTAGGTGGGTAACTATATTATACTTAAGAATAGCTTTGACTTCTCAAACTTTTCTCACATAAAATAAGTACTGTGTGTAGTATTTTTGGCCTGATTGTGTATTTTTAAAAAATATAGCTGCCCTGGATCTTGTTTGTGAAATGCTGGGTCTTTCGTTGCAGCATGTGGAATCTAGTTCTTCCACCGAGTATCAAACCCAGGACTCCAGAGCTGGGAACATGGACCACCAGGGAAGTCCCTGGTTGTACAGTTAAATTATATTGTTATTTCCTTTGCTTTTTGAACAAATAATATTTGTTCATTTGATTTGGATTCTAAACACAATATTTTATGGGATTGTTTTAATTGTTCATTCAGTTCAGTTGAGTCGCTCAGTCGTGTCCGACTCTTTGTGACCCCATGAGTCGCAGCACGCCAGGCCTCCCTGTCCATCACCATCTCCCGGAGTTCACTCAGACTCACGTCCATCGAGTCAGTGATGCCATCCAGCCATCTCATCCTCTGTCTCCCCTTCTCCTCCTGCCCCCAGCCCCTCCCAGCATCAAAGATTTTTCCAATGAGTCAACTCTTCTCATGAGGTGGCCAAAGTACTGGAGTTTCAGCTTTAGCATCATTCCTTCCAAAGAAATCCAAGGGTTGATCTCCTTCAGAATGGACTGGTTGGATCTCCTTGCAGTCCAAGGGACTCTCAAGAGTCTTCTCCAACACCACAGTTCAAAAGCATCATTTCTTCGGCGCTCAGCCTTCTTCACAGTCCAACTCTCACATCCATACATGACCACAGGAAAAACCATAGCTTTGACTAGACGGACCTTAGTTGGCAAAGTAGTGTCCCTGCTTTTGAATATACTGTCTAGGTTGGTCATAACTTTTCTTCCAAGGAATAAAGCGTCTTTTAATTTCATGGCTGCAGTCACCATCTGCAGTGATTTTGGAGCCCCCCAAAATAAAGTTTGACACTGTTTCTACTGTTTCCTCATCTATTTCCCATGAAGTGATGGGACCAGATGCCATGATCTTCGTTTTTTGAATGTTGAGCTTTAAGCCAACTTTTTCACTGCCCTCTTTCACTTTCATCAAGAGGCTTTTTAGTTCCTTTCACTTTCTGCCATAAGGGTGGTGTCATCTGCATATCTGAGGTTATTGATATTTCTTCTGGCAATCTTGATTCCAACTTGTGTTTCTTCCAGGCCAGCGTTTCTCATGATGTACTCTGCATAGAAGTTAAATAAGCAGGGTGACAATATACAGCCTTGATGCACTCCTTTTCCCATTTGGAACCAGTCTGTTGTTCCATGTCCAGTTCTAACTGTTGCTTCCTGACCTGCATACAGACTTCTCAAGAGACAGGTTAGGTGGTCTGGTATTCCCACCTCTTTCAGAATTTTCCACAGTTTATTGTGATCCACACAGTCAAAGGCTTTGGCATAGTCAATAAAGCAGAAATAGATGTTTTTCTGGAACTCTCCTCCTTTTCCCATGATCCAGCGGATGTTGGCAATTTGATCTCTGGTTCCTCTGCCTTTTCTAAAACCAGCTTGAACATCAGGGAGTTCACGGTTCATGAATAGTGTGGTCTAATTTATAATAACATTAGACATTTGACTCAGACACTGGAAATCTCTTTCATACATGTGAAACATTTGGTCAACATAAGTTTAATGGTCTCTTTAAAGACTAAGTAATTCTCAGAAGCTAGACGTTTGTAATAGTCTGGGTAACGAGTTCATCTGGGTTCATCATTTATTGTATTTTATTCCTGTTTATTGCAGAGTATTATTCCATTATGTGAATATCTTGAAATGGGGAAAAATTCGAACAGGCAGTTTACAGAGTTGTATATGTATTAATGGCCTATAAGTATGTGAAAAAGATCCTCAGTATCATGTGTCATCCAAGGAAATGGAAATTAAAGTCAAACTGGGATATAACTACATACCCTCTAGAATGGCTAAAATTAAAAAAACATTCAGAACAAGTGTTGGTGACCAAATTGTATTCTCATGCTTTTCTGCTGGGGGTGTAGAATGGTGCCACTACTTTGCAAAGTAACTTGTCAGTTTCTTATAAAATTAAGCATATATTTACCGTAAGATGCTGCAGTCTCACTCTGAGATATTTACCCCAAAGAAAGCAAGTCATATCTATACATAGTCTTGTTCATTAATATTCATGGCATTTTTATACATAATATCTCCAAACTAGAAACAACCCCAATGCCCACCAGTAAGTGAATGGATTAATGCATTCTAGTATAGATTTGATTTTGTTCTTGTACCCAAGGTTTGTCCTTGGCTAACTTAGAAATGTGTAAAATTTTTAGAAATGTGGTACTGAAAGATTCTTGAAAAAAATTGCCAGATCTTTGTTAAGCTAAAGACTGTAGTAGAATTCTGTTTCATTTCATTCCTAAAATAATAAAAAACAGTGGCTCTCTGCATTGTGTTTGTGACCTAGAATAAGCGGGAAAACCTGAAATTGTGGCCCAGCCATGCTCTATCTGAAAATAGTTCCCTTCTTCTGGGTTAGAACTGAATTGTCTAGAAAATGAGATGGACTTCTGTACTTCTGTATATCCTGGCATAGATTGACTTAAACAATGCAGTCGTTTGTCTTGTTCCTCTCAGATTCTTTCAGTCTTAGTTTTGTTACATGTTTTCTTATTTTACACATTTCGTAACTATTCAAAATGATTTGGGGAATGGATGTGTCAGATTGTTTTAAACCAAAAACTTTCCTGCAGTTGTAATTTAACTATGTCATTCAATTTTCAGCCTTATTGAATTTTTATCAGTGTTGTCTGTCTGTGTTGCAGTCATATCTTTTTTGGGTTTATGGTTTATTTATAAATGAAATTAAGCTGTATTATATGAATTCATTAGAGATGATGAATTACGAGTTTTGTTAGGAGTACTTACTCAGATAGTAGAAAATTGTAAGATCAGAAATCAGAATTCCTGAATCTTTTACATATGGTTTGTATATTATAATGCTGCTTTTTCTTAAAATAAGAGTACTGTAAATTGGAGGCTTGTTCTTATAAATGAAACTTTGCACATTAATTGCGAATTTCAAGCTGTTTCAATTAATTTAAATTTGTATAGAAAACTCAGCAATTGTTTCCTGAGGGGACTCTAGGAATCCTGTGGCTATATCTAGATAGTAGAGAAGCTAAACTACAAACTGACTTTACAAAAAAGCCACTTATTAACTATGTGGCTTAATTTTAGACAATTGGAGTTGATTTTTTTTGAATCAAAGATTATTTATACTCTTGCTTTCTTAAAAAATTATACACACAACAGATGTGTTAACCCTGTCAGTATCTTATTGCTGAAATATAATGTTACTCTCTGGTAACTGAATATGAATCAGTTCCAATACTTTAAGTTGTTTACTTTTCCTCTCTACCTTGCTTCATTGTTTCTAAAATTAAATCTAGGGAGGATAAAATTAACAAATAGAAATTGGTGTGAAATTGCTCTTGAAATCCTGGACAGTGTATTTCAAGGTATATTAATCAAATCCCCTTGTAAAGGTATTTTGAAGAAAGAAAGAATGACATCACTGTTGATTTTTGCCTGAAACCTTGATTCTCGTTACTTCTGCTCGAGGTCCATGTCTGGGTTTTCTTGGCTCTGGCAGCATACCCGCACAACTGTGGGGGCATGTGCATGTTTCGGGTGGGGGCAGCCTGATGCCGCAGCTGTTTCTTTGGCACGTGTGGAGGGTGGGCGTGAGCTGGGCAGCACAGCCACTCAGCATGCTTCTTCAGGCTTCTCTGGAGCGTCCAGGAGCTATGAATGTATATTATTAGGAACAGTTTTTAAGGAAATGGTTTTATTTTTAATTTTGAAAATTACTTATTTTTGGCCCTGCTGGGTCTTGGTTGTTACTTGGGCTTTTCTCTAGTTGTGGCAAGTGGGGGCAACTTTGTGGTTTCTGTGTGAGGGCTTCTCACTGCAGTGGTCCCCCATTGTTGTGGAGCACAGACTCTAGGCCACGAGTGGTTTGGTGGTTGTGGCCCATAGACTCAGCATTGTCGCTCTGAGGTTCTCGAGCACTGGCTTAATCGTTGCGGAGCACGGGCTTAGCTGCTCTGTGGCGTGTTGATCCTCCGGGATCAGGGATCGAAACCGTGTCTCCTGCATTGGCAGGTGGATTCCTTACTGCTGAGCTACCAACGAAGCCCTAGAGATGACTTTAGACTCATAGAAAAGTTGAAAAATAGTTCAGAGAGTTTCTCCTCTACTCCTTGCTTAACTCTCCCCAAAGATAACACCTGACCTAACCACAACACTACCTTGTTATTAACTAAGCTCCAGACCTTTTTTCAGATTTCACTGCTTTTTACATGTACTGTGTGTGTGTGTTTTCTGTGAAGTTTTACCATGTGCATTGAGACTTGTAATCACCACACTCGAGATGCAGAACTTTTCCATCACCACGCTCTTCTTCATAGTAATGCCTTCTCTCCACCCCTGGCAGCCACTAATCTGTTCTCCATCACTACAGTTTTGTCATATTGGGAATGTTATATAAATGGAGCCATACCATTATAGGCTCTGTTGTGTCTCCCCAAAATTCCTGTGTTGAAATCCTAGCACTCAGTACCTTGGGGTGTGACTGTATTTGGGGATGAAGTCAAAGTGAAGTCGCTCAGTTGTGTCCGACTCTTTGTGACCCCAGGGACTGTAGCCCACCAGGCTTCTCTGTCCATGGGATTCTCCAGGCAAGATACTGGAGTGGATTGCCATTCCGTTCTCTGGAGAATCTTCCCGACCCAGGGATTGAACCTGGGGCTCCTGCATTGCAAGCAGATTCTTAACTATTTGAGCTACAAGGCTGTTAAAAGAGTTGATTGAATTACAATGAAAAACTGTTTGGGTGGGCCCTAATCCAGTCTGATTGGTGTCCTTATAGGCAGAGGAAATTTGGGCACACAGAGACACCCCAGCAGTGTATCCACAGAGAAAAGACCGTGTGAAGACAGAGAGGGAAGGCGGCCAGGAAAGGCCTCGGAGGAGCACCTTGATCTTGAACCTTTAGTCTCCAGAACTGCATGGAAACTGTTTCCTGTTGTTTAAGTCACTCAGTCTGTGGTGTTTTGTTATGGCAGCCCTGGCAAACTAGTACATGCATAGTCTGTAACCTTTAAAGATTAAAAAAGTTCAGTCTAATTCTGCATCCACCAGTGTATTAGCAGTTCTTTCCTTTAATTGCTGAATGGAATTCCATTGTGTGGATGTCCTGCAGCTTGTTTATCCATTCTTTTGTTCAAGGACATTTGGGGTGTTTCTATGTTTTGGCCTTTCTGAATAGAGCTGCTGTGAATACTCATGTACAGGTTTTTGTGCGAATATACGTGTTTATTTCTCTAGGGTAAACGCTTAGGAGTAAGGTTCTTGGGTCATGTAGTGAGTATATTGTTTAATGTTATATAAGAAACTGCCTAGCAGGTTTCCAGAGTGGCTGAACCATTTGCGATTCTGCTGGTGATGTGCAACAGTATAGCCGCTCTGCATTCTTAGCCGCGCTTGGTATTGGCAGTATTCTTATCATTCCCATTCTGCTAGCTGTGTGCTGGTAGCTCATCGTGGCTTTAATCTGCCTTTCCCTAATGGCTAATGACGGTCAGCATCTTTTTAGTTGCTTCCATCCCTCTGTCCTCTTTGATGAAGTGTGTGTGTGTGTGTGTGTATTAGTCTCTGTCGTGTTTGACTCTTTGTGACTCCATGGACTTTTTAGTTGCTTGCATCCCTCTGTCCTCTTTGATGAAGTGTGTGTGTGTGTGTGTGTGTGTGTGTGTTAGTCTCTCAGTCGTGTTTGACTCTTTGTGACTCCATGGACTGTAGCCCGCCAGGTTCCTCTGTCCATGGAATTCTCCAGGCAAGAATCCTGAAGTGGGTTGCCATTTCCTTCTCCACTTTGATGAAGTAGTTGTTTCTGATTTTAGTTCAAATGTAGAGCATTGCAGTCTTGGAGTCAGGGCCAGGAAGTTGACCTTGAGGATGGGTATGGGGTCAGTTGGCATCAGGGGGTGTGGGGTGCTATGGAGGTGGAGAGTTGTTAGTCCAGCCTCAGTGAAGTAGTCCTCTGAACTGAGTTCTGCACCTGGAGTCTGTTCTTCGTGCTGTGCTGTGTGTCGTGGCAGGACAAGGCAGTGCTTGAAGGAGAAATCCATCTCATTAGAGACTCTTAAAGTCTATTGTTCATGAAGGGTTCTGTCCCTTTCTCCATTTGCTCATGTATTCTGTGGGTTAGTTGGTAAGTAGCTGAGAAACACTGGAGTCCTAAAGACACTGGATTGAAGTCTGAATCTGTAAATGCTGCTGCTGCTAAGTCACTTCAGTCGTGTCCGACTCTGTGCGATCCCATAGACGGCAGCCCACCAGGCTCCCCCGTCCCTGGGATTCTCCAGGCAAGAACACTGGAGTGGGTTGCCATTTCCTTCTCCAATGCATGAAAGTGAAAAGTGAAAGTGAAGTCGCTCAGTCGTGTCCTACTCTTCACAACCCCATGGACTGCAGCCTATCAGGCTCCTCCATCCACGGGATTTTCCAGGCAAGAGTACTGGAGTGGGGTGCCATTGCCTTCTCTGGAATCTGTAAATAAGTAGTAGAAAAAAGAAAGCAATTTTATGTGAACTGTCAGCTTCTAACATGAGTTTCTGGTATCTTGAAAACCTCGTATTGAGAGAAACAAGTTAGACTAAAGGTGTAATACATGTAATTAAATCCCATAATGTAGGTTTTGAGGATTATTTGCATAATAAGTAATTTTAAAACATATCCTCTATTAACTTCAGGCATTTTCTTCAAATAAGCATATCCTAGCTTTAGTGAGACTGGTTGCAGAACCAAAACAGAAAAGCTTTTGCATGTTTTGAAGATAAACTGTTTCAAATCGGACTACTCTCTCACAAAGTATTCACACTGTTGTGGGTTCTGTGGACGGAAGTGTTAGGGCCAGGTTTCAGAGTGGATGCTCCTGGGGCACACATGCATCACCACATGCAGACACTCGCACACGTAAACGTGGACACACGTGGCTCCCCTCCTTCGGCCCCTTCCCCTCCCTGTCCTCTGGGTTGGGTGCTTCTCCTCCTTGCCCCAGCCCCCTTCTCTAACGTGTCCATGTGGACACCGGGCGGTGACTGTGCTTAGGTCTTCGTGACCTGCAGCGCCGTGGCTGCGCCCAGAGCAGTGTCCGTGGGGCCCGGCCATCCTTCTCTACGTGATGCAGCGCCTGTGAGCACTCGGGGTGAACTGCTCTGCCAGTTTCAGTCGTGAGTGACTCGACTGGTGACACTCTGGAAAAGACAGCTTCGGCTGCTTCGACAACTTCGGCTGGTATTTGATCCCCAGGCACCTAGTGACATTTTCATGTAAAAGCTGCTGAGTGTTGCTGCTCCTGTGGCCCAGCATGGCTGTGATGAGTGCGTGTGCTCCTCTCAGCTCTCCTTCCAAGCATAACATGGGCACGTTCTTCTAAGTCAGGATTTTAAAATATATGCATGTGTCTGTAGGTTTTTATTTCTGTGTCTACTTTGGACCTGAAATAGAGAATTGAATGAGTAGTTGTGGCTGTAATGCAGCAAGACTGAAGCGTCTTTGTAGACATGGTTTACCGTAGCATCTGGTTTTACTGTAGGAACTGTAAGATATTAAAGCATTATTTTCTCCCTTAATACGGATGTGGTCTATTCCAAGTACTATGTTATCACCAACTTAGCCTTTGTAAAGTAAGAAAGATGAACGGAATACTGGCGTTTGGGATTTCTTTTTTGTGTATTCATCTACTCTTGGAGTAAGTGAGCTTGGAAATATGAAAAATGAGAAAAGCTTATTACATTATGGGCAACAGATTATGCAGTTGCTTTCAAGAATGAAATTGGCTTACATTCTAGAAAACTACAGCTTTTCCTAAGTTTTTCTACCATTAAGCACCTTTTGAGTCAGGAGTTGGCACATTATGGGGCTATATAGAGCAAATATTATTTTTGTAAAGTTTTACTGGGATAGAACCTTCTGGTGGCAGAGTTTGAATACTGAGATCATGTGGGCTTCAAAGACTAAAATATTTGCCATCAGACTGCAGACCCCCAGTGCTACATGGTAGCACAAAAAATGTTTATAAATCTTTGTTTTATTTTAAGTTGTGTTGAAAGACTGGGACTCTTTTCTAGTTAAAAAGTTACGCTATCATTTTACACTGAAGGGAACAGGGCACTTAATGTTGGCAACTTTGGGGATCCTCTCTTTACCTCAACTAGTGATTATGTATATAACCTTAAATAGAAGCAGCCAAAAGTTTGTAATCAGTTTATAGCAAATTACTTTATGTTTTATGATATGGAATTAAAAGTTTAATTTTTTCCCTAATGCCTGAGTGAGCTTGTTTTGTGGCATGTCTAGAGAGACTTGGGTTTGAATCTTGCTTTTTCCCCTTAATAATTATGCTGGCAGGTAACCTCACTTCTCTGTGCTGTGCTTAGTCGCTCAGTCGAGTCCAGCTCTTTGTGACCCTGTGGACTATAGCCCACCAGGCTCCTCTGTCCATGGGGATTCTCCAGACAAGAATACTGGAGTGGGTTGCCATGCCCTCCTCCAGGGGATCTTCCTGAGCCAGAGACAGAACCCAGGTCTCCTGCATTGCAGACAGATTCTTTACCAGCTGAGCCCCCAGGGCAGCTCCCATGGTAAAAGGGGGATGTCAGACTCGCCCTGTAGGGTTGCAGGCTTAATACGTGTAAAGCACGTGATGTAAAGCGGTGCAGTGCCTTCGTATTGTGAATGCTCACTGTACGCTGTCGTCTGTGTGGCTTGCTTTTATAGCACGTCACTGAACTATCTCCAGCCACATGGGGGCAGCCTCTGTCATTGAAAGCAGTGTGCTTGAATGAAGGTAAAAGAATTTTGTAAGAATTTGCCCTGAACCCTTAGCTCTTTCTGTAACAGCAGTAACTGTCAAGTTACGCTGTTCCTATGAGTTATCAGAGTTGAAAACCAAGCAAACACCTGCATTTCTGGAGTAACATGAAGGTTGTCTATCAATACAGTACAATCAAATTTAATTTAACAGATTAATTGAGGCAGATACTTCTTTTAAACTCTTGATTTAATTTTTCTGTTGCCTGCTTTCTGCCATTTAAATATTTTTCTCTACAGCTCGAGCTTCTGAGAGTGTGGTGTGCCCTTTAATATGTCAGATTCCTGGGTTTCTGCTCTGATTTACTGGGTTGAGCTCTCTTGGAACAAGCCCGTGATCGTGATTCTCATGCACACTGAAGTCTGCAAACCACACCAGGGGACAGAGTGATTTAAGATGCAAAGGACTGCATTCTCTTTTCCAGTGTTTTTGGTGTGAGGCCCCACTGGGAGGAGAATGGATTTCTGTCTGGCCCCAGGATTTGCTGAGGTTCACACAGAGATCGTGGAGGAAGGCCCTTCAGGAGACTGTGGGCTCTGCCTGTCCTTCGTCCTCCTTGCTGTCCTGGCTGGGTCGCCTTTCTGTCCCTTGGGTTACTGCTTTGCTTTGACCACCAGCTGAGCCGCACTTACACGAGCTAACCCTTTTAGGGCAGCCTGATAATTCCTAGGGAACGTTGGAGACTCAGGGTAAAACAGATGCTTAAAGGAAGAGACAAATGTCATGAAGCGTGGACTTCTGTCTGCTTCTGAAGACCCATTGGATCCTGGGCTCCCTCTCTCCCAGCAGCTGCAATGACGTGCGTGCGCGGCTGGCTCTGCTTCCAGGCCCCACAGTGTGCACTGCCTCCTCTGAGGCCACATGGAGGCCAGCTGCCTGCTGATGTGGCTTCTCTTAAGACAGTGCCTACTGCTGGTTTACTTTAAAATGCCAGATTCCATAGATCTTCCCAATTTAGCCTCAAGACTGTCACCAAATTCAGTATCTCTTTGTTGGTCGTGGGTGGTTACTACTTAAACAATCTTCATGAATTTGCTACTCCTTTACTTTTCTGGGTCTTTCCCTGCTGGCTCAGACAGTAAAGTGTCTGCCTACAATGCAGGAGACCTGGGTTTGATTCCTGGCCTGGGAAGATCCCCTGGAGAAGGAAATGGCAACCCACTCTAGTACTCTTGCCTGGAAAATCCCATGGACAGAGGAGCGTGGTAGGCTACAGTCCATGGGGTCGAAAAGAGTCGGACATGACTGAGCGACTTCACTTTCACTTTCTTTTTCACTTTTTACTTTTCTGGAGCCTTCCATTAACTTAACTGCTGTAAAATGAGTTTTCCTTTTCCTTCCCTTCATTAAGGCCTCCATATAGAGAAGTATCACAATACAACAGTACTTTGTCTCATGTTAATTTGTTGTGCGATGGTCTTCAGAATTGAGCATAGTAGAGGAAGGGTGAGGTGGTTCTTCTGACTTGGGACTCCCATCCCCATGATTGCAGATATTTGAGTTATTCAGTGAGGAGTGCTATAGGATTCCCCTGGTGGGGAAGGTTATTTGCATGCTCGGAGGGGCCCTTTCCATGTCCCCTGACTCTGGAGAGGCCCATATCTAAACTGTTCTATCCTTTTTTCTTTTTTTTCTGCCACACTGCATGGCTTGTGGGATCTTTCTTCCCTTACCAGGGATTGAACCCTGACCCTCTCCAATGAGAGCACTGAGTCCTAGTTACTAGACTGCCAGGGAATTTCTTATATTATATCTTGTTTTAAAGTCTCTAACAAAAACAGTTTCACAGCCTGTCATGATAATCAGTTCCAGTATTTAATTAGCATTACAGATTATAGTACAGTTCTTCTGTACCACCATCAAGCTGTTGCTTTGAAACACATGAAGTTTCTTTTAGTTTATTAATACTGATTGATTAAACTCATGGTCCATTATGACTTTGAGATCTTTCACTGCTCCCATGTTTGTGTGACTAGACATTACACTTTTGGGGTATTTAGTCTTTTAATCCATCAGTGGGCTTTATTATATTTCATGAGTATGGTGACTGATCATTTTTAATTTAGAATTCTCTGGAGCTGCTGATTGACTCTTCTTGTCAGCAGTTGGCAAATTACATTCAGATTCTAACAAAATTATGCCATCCTCTTTTCATTAATAAACTTGGGTCTAATTTTCACTTGTAAGTCTTAAGTACTTCTTCATGTCCTCCTTTTGTTCTGTTCCCATCTTCTCTTTCCATGTTTTATCTCTCCCTGCATTTGCCCTCTGCTTTCTCGTGTGTTAGAGTGAAGGGGCTAATATTTGATTTCAGAGCTTTTGCTGAGTTTGCCAACAGTGGTATTGACTAGGTTGTAATTTTTAAGAGCTGTAGGGACAGCTTTATTTTGGATGAAGAGGATTTGAATGAATAAAGCTGTGGAAAAACCACATCATATCTTATAAATCCTTATAAGGCCCGCAAGTCTCTTGCAGAGCATAATGCAATTTGTCAGTTGTCACCTTTGTGAGCTGCAGATGTCATCAATCATGAGAGAGAAAAATTTCTACTTAAATGTGTGATCATTTGTCTTCAGAAAATGTGATTTTCAACTTTCTTAGAGTCACAAAACTTATAAGCAGTAATGAGTTGGATTCCCATCAACAGGACTGATTGCTGGGCAGTGTTCAGGGGCAAAATAGAGACTGACTTGCCTTAGATTGGATGCTGTTTCCCCAGCCCTTAGGGCCTGCGACTTGTGCCCTGGGCTTAAGTGTTGATGGGCAGAGGACCTGTGATGGAATGTATTTCGTGTAAAGTTTTAACCCTTTTTTGTTGCTGTGATAAACAGATTTGTCTTACTGTTGAGCAAGAATTTGCGTGGAAGAATGAAAATAAGACTCTTTTTTTTTTTTTGTAGATTCTTTTATTTAAGTAAGTTGTGTGAGCTCTGGGAGTCTTGTTGGTGTGTACATATTTAACAGAAATTGTGTGCCCTGGTTTTGAAACTGGAAGAAAGTGGAAGAAACTAGAAGAAGCCAATTTAGGCGTCTCTATTTCTTGTGTTTTGTTTTTATAGAAAATAGTTATGTAAACTAGGCCTTTTATTTTGGGTCTTAGAGGTGAGGTTTTGGGATGCTGTTGTTTTATTCACTCTTTGTCTTCTTCGGTTAGCTGTTTTCATCTGGTTGATTCCTATGTGTTCTTGTTCAGTCTTCCCTGAGCAGAGGTGGAGTAACAGAGATGCCCAGTTTTTTGGAGGGAAGGGTTAAAACCTGGAACTCATTTTCAGTGTAGACTTTTGAGATAAAGTGATTGAAAGAGAGATGATTTGTACATTAGCAACTAACAAAGATCCTTGGGAAGGATTTTTAAATACAGTTGACCTTTGAACTACATGGGATTAAACTTTGTGAATCCATTTATATGTGGATTTTTTTTTCAGTAAATATGGACTATAGTAGTATGTGATCAGTGGCTGATCAAATCCTTGGATGTGGAACCCCTGATTTGGAGGGCTGACTAAAAAGTTACAAGCGGATTTTCGAGTAGGGGTGGGTCGTTGGTGCCCCCATGTTGTTCAGGGGTCAACTCTAAACTCTTCTCCAATTCCATTCCCTATTTAAATGGTATTCATTACTTAAAGAATTTAAATGTTTTCCTAACAGCATTTTAAAATTGGTTTAAGGAAGTCTCTTTTTTCAGTTTTGAAATATTTTAAATGTAGTCTTTTGCTTAAATGAATAAATTAAAAATCTGCTAGTTATTTTTTTCCCATGATTTGCTCTTTACGGTTTTTTCCAAAACCCTAAAGAACTTTCTTCTTGGTAGTGTATCAGTGACCAAAGTCTTTTCCTGTAGAAACGTTCAGTTTTTCAAGCTTTGTTGCTTTGACATGGAAAGTCCATCCAGGAAAGATTTTTGTTGGGGCTGGGTTCACAAGTCTGTAGAGGAAAATGAAGAGAAGGAAAATTGATGTGGAAATTGACATGGGCGGTCTGTTCCTGGCTCTTCCAACTCCATTAAAGAGGTGCTGGCCACTGGAATCACCTCCCCCACCTGGCCTGCAGCTGTGGCTCTCCTTGAGCTTGAGGGATATGAGCATGTTTTAAAATTATTTCAGAAATCATACTAATTCTGGCTGAATATTGGTGCCTCAAAGTCATATTGCTTCAAGCATGAAGGAAATAGATTTAAATGCTCCTTGAGAGGTTTAGTTTAAAATGACTGGGTTCTGAAACTTGGAAGATTTTATGAAGTCTGTCTGATAGTGTTTGTTTACAGGAGCAGAAATCTATACTGTCTCTGGGAGTTGAGGGTGGTGGTCCCTCCCTCTCTAGGTTGATTCTTTCAAGTTAATGAACCTTGCATCTTGCTTTTGAACTTTCTAAGGAAATGCTACATCTTAGGATAGGAGTCAGTCACTGTTGGTTTTTAAGAGAGACTTCCGTGGCCATATCTTGGACCTATTATGTTGTTTAGATCAGATGCTTCATTGTTTTTTTTTTTTTAATTTTAATTATGGTCACTTTGACTTCGAATTTGAGTTGAAGGCTTTTCGTCTTTTGAGTGGAGTTGACAGTGTTATATGGAAAAGACTTGTGTGTTTCTTTTAACTTTTTCTTTTCAATTCAGTTCAGTTCAGTTCAGTCGCTCAGTCGTGTCCGACTCTTTGCAACCCCATGAATCGCAGCACGCCAGGCCTCCCTGTCCATCACCAACTCCCGGAGTTCACTCAAACTCATGTCCATCGAGTCGGTGATGCCATCCAGCCATCTCATCCTCGGTCGTCCCCTTCTCCTCCTGCCCCCAATCCCTCCCAGCATCAGAGTCTCTTCCAATGAGACAACTCTTCGTATGAGGTGGCCAAAGTACTGGAGCTTCAGCTTTAGCATCATTCCTTCCAAAGAAATCCCAGGGCTGATCTCCTTCAAAATGGACTGGTTGGATCTCCTTGCAGTCCAAGGGACTCTCAAGAGTCTTCTCCAACACCACAGTTCAGAAGCATCAATTCTTTGGCGCTCAGCTTTCTTCACAGTCCAGCTCTCACATCCATACATGACCACTGGAAAAACCATAGCCTTGACTAAACGGACCTTTGTTGGCAAAGTAATGTCTCTGCTTTTGAATATGCTATCTAGGTTGGTCATAACTTTCCTTCCAAGGAGTAAGCGTCTTTTAATTTCAAGGCTGCAATCACCATCTGCAGTGATTTTGGAGCCCCAAAATATAAAATCTGACACTGTTTCCACTGTTTTCCCATCAGGTTGCCATGAAGTGATGGGACCGGATGCCATGATCTTCGTTTTCTGAATGTTGAGCTTTAAGCCAACTTTTTCACTCTCCTCTTTCACTTTCCTCAAGAGGCTTTTTAGTTCCTCTTCACTTCCTGCCATAAGGGTGGTGGTGTCATCTGCATATCTGAGGTTATTGATATTTCTTCCGGCAATCTTGATTCCAGTGTTTCTCATGATGTACTCTGCATATAATGAGGCAAACTCTTAGAGAAGACAAGTCAGTCCTGGTCAGTAGTCTATAATTTTTTTTTTTTTTGCCTTTATCTCACGTTGAGAGGATTAGATTGCTATGAACTTTGAGGTCAGATACTTTTTTTCTTTGTGAAATTTATGTAAATTCTGTTACATTGTATGCTCAGTTCAAGATTATGTAAAATATTTTTAAAGCAGATGCTAGAATTTTAGTTTTCATACATCAAACATTATAGTTGGATTTTTTTGAAGCTAATAACCAGATTATCAGTTTAAAATTCAGGCTTATTTAATGTGGAAACTTGAATGGTCAGTGCTTATTTTAAAAAAATATTTTAAATTGCATCCCAGGGACGGGGGGGCCTGGTGGGCTACCCTCTATGGGGTCACACAGAGTCAGACACGACTGAAGTGACTTAGCAGCAGCAGCAGCATATGTATATAAATGTATCTACCTATATATCTAGATCTTTCTATCTGTTTTCTAATGATTAGAGTAGAATAATATATGTTCCCTTTGGAAATTTCAGAAAATAACAGCAAAATGCCAGTAAGTAAATGAAAATTACTTACAATCCGATCACATAGAAATAACGTCAATTTACATTCTGGTAAATATAATTTTTCTAGTTCAAGTTGTATTTTATCATTAGGAGAGACTTCTCAGTCAGATTTTCAACCAAGGCTTCTGTAGAGAGTGTTGATTATTAGTTGACAAAAAGGAGTTAGCGATGGTACTTGGTTTCCCCTTTAGTTCTTTCTTTTGAAAAAGCAGTTGTTTTCAGACAGCTAATTTATTTTGAGGCACAAACATCCATTCCTCCATGCCCTGGATTCAAGAGCTTTCTCTAGACTGCAGGATATCCAGTCCTCTGATTAATCTGTCTTTGTGAACTCTCTTGTCATTTAGGTAATACCTTTGATTTTGACTTTTGACTGACTGCGCTTTGAATGATTCCATCAACTAATAAGACCATACAGTAACTGTATTTGTTGATCAAATTAAGTTACTTCCCAGTAGCCATATTTATTCATTCTCTGTGAAGCTTACTGTCTCTAAATCTTTTCCCTGTAGCCTTCTTGCCATTTAACAGCAAAATTTGAATAGTACTTTTGTGCAGGATAATCATCTCAGAACAGAAATGACGCTGGTTTGGCACAAGTGGCGTTAGAGCCCCTCTGACATCAAAAGGCATCTGCATCTCTGATGTGGCATCTCCGTGAATGTGAAGGAATTAACAGGGGCTGGTTATTTCTTGCTGAAGTCAAGTGCAGCTTTGACATTTACTGTATCAGTGATGTGGCACTGAATGTAGCTTGCAAAGGTCCCATTGTTCATCAGCTCATGTGTCTGTGTGGGCTTTCACATGAAAGAGTGTAACTTAAAGAAAAGCTCCATCAAAGAGAACCCCCTTCCCACCGCCAGAGTAGTAGCAGTCTTGGCTATGAGTTGTTCATTCTGCCAGGCTTAATAATCA
Source organism: Oryx dammah (assembly GCF_014754425.2). Taxonomy (NCBI): domain Eukaryota; kingdom Metazoa; phylum Chordata; class Mammalia; order Artiodactyla; family Bovidae; genus Oryx; species Oryx dammah. The sequence continues at coordinate 47,890,895 of NW_024070195.1, forward strand.
ATACCTCTTTCTTTCTTTTCTGAGCTTATCAGAATAATTGCAGTTTAAACCCAATGGAAGAAAATAAACCAGCACATTAGAAAAAATTTTTTTTGTTTGTTTTTGCTTTTGCACAGTGATAATAATGATTCCTATAAGGAAAGTAATAACATGTGTGTGTGTTATTTGCTCAGTTGTGTCTGAGTCTTTACAGTCCTATGGACTGTAAAGCCCACCAGGCTTTTCTGTCCGTGGAATTCTCCAGGCAAAAATACTGGAGTGGGTTGACATGCCCTCCTCCAGGGTGTCTTCCCAACTCAGGGATTGAACCCGGGTCTCCTGCATTGTAGGCAGGTTCTTTACCATCTGAGCCACCAGGCAAGCCCAATAACATATGATAGTATGTAAATAGTTCTGATTTTCATAAGTGTTTTGTTTAAACAATCTAAGGAATGGTGGTTATGTAAACAGACCTATCATACTTCCCTACAGAATTTTGATAATTTTCTGGTTTTACTAGTGTTAATGGATAATTTTCAAAAAGGTAAAATGTACTCTCAGGTGAATATAAAGTGAATGTATGTCAGAGATTTTATTTAACTCATGAGATTAATGAGGGAATCAGGAAGATGTTATGGCTGGTTCAAAGAGCATTTGAGACGTTAGGCGTATATAGGCAAGTTAACAAGGAAATGTTTCTATCTAATGATAGAAAATTGGTTAATACCCATGGAAGACATCACCCTTTGTGGTTATCTGGTCCACCAGACACACAATTTTTACATCTCATTTGGGTAAATATTTGCAAATTCACAAACTCCTTCTCTCATTCTGGGAGCTTAATCCAAAGTAAACAGTGAGTTGCATTAGGTCCACGTGGTTGCTGTGTCTTTTCCTCCCCATTTGATGCTGAAAACATATGGCCAGATGTTTCCCAAGTTTGGATACCTTTTTTTCTTGATGTGAAGAAAAGGGGAAAAAATGGAAAAGAAGGAACATGATGTTTGGTTTTATTACAAGAACATGAAGGGGGAAGTTTAGGAATAAAGAAGACAGGATAGGTAAGAAATTTTTACTTTGACAGTGTTTGATATTAAAGATTAAACACATCTTATGTTATAGAAGATACAACGTTTTTCCTTTTCTCCTGGTCTGTAATGTTGGTGCTTCTCTAAAAACCAGTGGAGAGGTTAGCTGTTGTAGACTTATTCATGTTCTTGGACCTGAGTTTGTCCCACAACTGAGTAGAAGAAACTCTTAGTAGAACATCATACAGTTAACATTTGAGCAGCTGGCTTACTGAGTCATATTTTATTGTGATTCATTTGTGAGACCCAGCTCTGTTGTAAGAAATAAAAATTGTTTAAAAGAAGTGTTAAAAGTGTCAAAAATGGCCATATAGTTCCATTAAAATAATACTGAATAAACTTTATATTAACTCTGTGATGTAGAATCTTCGATACTTAAAACAGGGAGGACTTCAGAGGTTTTATGTGGATAAGGAGAGGGAGGCCCAGTGAGGCTGAGTGACAGACTGATTCTCTGAAGAATGAGAACTGAACTCTGTGCTTGCGTTGTTGATCCAAGACCACCGCCTCTTAAATGTGTGCATAATTGTGATCTGTAGGCCAGGGCTGCCTGAGCATAGCACACAGCACAGCACTTAGAAAATGGTAATCCTGGCTTAATACTTACTTTGTGTTATTATTTTACTAACTGCAGAGTATTTAAGCTACAGGAAGATAATATACAGTCTGTACTCTTGAAGGGCTTAAGCTCTAGCTTCAGCGATAGTCTTCTTTGCTCCCCTTTAAAGCAGAGTGATCTTCATGTGTCTTTCTAGCATTAAGAGAAATTATTTGCTAAGGTGACAGTTTTTCTAAATGCTAACAACACCTAGAGAGTGAACATTTATAACGTGCGACTTCATGGTGTGTTGTGTGGTAGATATAATTGATAATTCTGCTTTCTCCTGTTGGATATCTGATTTCTAACTCTCATGACCTGTCTTTCTGAAGTACTGTTTTTGGTAGGTTTAGGCAGATTACAGAAAGATTGGCATTTTTGTGTTTGCCAACATTCTAATGCTAGAAGGGATTCAGGATAACTCTAGGGTAGTCTTTCATTTTTGTAATTGAAAATGATACCTTATCTGGGGATAGAAAATACATATATACACACACAAACACACACATGTGCATATATACATATCTATGAATTTTTCTGTATCTCTTGTGTGTATTGTAAAATCATGGGTCCATAATGATACCTTCAGTCCTAACACAGCATCTTGTAGTTCTTTGTGAATACTGTCTCTGGCAATGAGAAACCCAGCATTTATTATCCTCAATATAGTTCCTTATTTGCTCAATCAAAAATAACTTGCATAGGTGCATCTGCCGGCTGCACTGCTGTCTTTGCTGCTCACCCTCTGTGTCAGCCCTGCACTGGCTTGGTGGGCCCGAGCCTCTGCATTGACCCCCAGGCCCGCCTCACTGCTGTGCCATAGCCACCTGGCAGCTCTGTTGGAAACAAAAAGGGAGGGAGGGCAAGTTTTAATCTTCAATGCTTCAAAGATAGTGCCTGAGTCCTGCCCCAGTTTCTTGAGAATTTATTTTTGAGATTCCTTTGTAGAGGCTGAGAATCCCCAGGTACTTGCTCATTCCTGTGATTGGTCTGGCTGCTATCTTCACAGAAGGGAAACATGCAGCTCTCATTATTTTACTAGGGGTTGTGTTTCCTGCAGCCCAGGGTAGTTTTTGTCCACTGGAAAGAAGACGGGCATGGTCTTTGCTGTAGCCTCAGGCTTCACAAAGATGTCGCTGAAGGCCTGCTGTTCACTTCTGATGGAGGGAGGCTCAGCTGTGGCCCTTACAGCTCTGTAGTTCAGCTTCTTCCTTAGGCACAGAAATGCCAGAGCCATTTCTTGGTATTCACACTGTTAGAGCTGGGGCCGGTTGGGTCAGGGTTGTGGCCCTAGCCAGCACTGTGTCTGAAAATTCCTCATGTGAAAACTCAAGCATACCAATGCTTGAGGATGAGAGGAGTCCATTCTATTCCGAAACCTAGTATAGCTTTACTTTTTTCTGCGCCCCCCCCCCCTTTTTTCTATTTAATTTAAGGTGAGCTTACTACTTTTTTGGAAGCTTCAGTTCCTAGTGGTAAAGAACCCACCTGCCAGTGCAGGAGTTTAAGAGATGTGGTTCAATCCCTGGGTCCAGAAGATCCCCTGGAGTAGGAAATGTCAACCCACTCCAATATTCTTGCCTGGAGAATCCCATGGACAGAAGCACCTGGTGGGCTACAGTCCATAGGGTCACAAAGAGTCAGAGAAGACTGAAGTGAGTGAGTGTGCTCATATATATATATATATATATATATATACACACACATATATATATACACATATATATATACACACATATATATACACATATATATATACACACACACACACATACATATTTTTTTATTCTTCATGGGTCACAGCCTTGTCTCAGTGAAGGGGCTTGTGTAACTCAGAGAAGCTATGAGCATGCCATGCAGGGCCACACAACATGGATGGGTCATAGTGAGGAGTTCTGACAAAACATGGTCCAACTGGAGGAGGAAATAGCAGCTCACTCCAGTATTCTTGCCTGGAGAACTCCATGAACAGTATGAAAAGTCAGAAGAATATGACACTGGAAGATGAGCCCCAAGGGTCAGAACATGTCCATTATGCTACTGGGGAAGAGTGGAGAGCAATTACAAGTAGCTCCAAGAAGAGTGGAGTGACTGGGCCAAAGTGGAAATGACACTCTGTTGGGGATGTGTCTGGTGTGAGAGTATAAAGTCCGATGCTATGAAGAACAGTTTTGCATAGATCTATTAGGGTTTCCCTGGTGGCTCAGATGGTAAAGTGTCTGTCTGCAATGCAGGAGACACAGGTTCGATCCCTGGGTCGGGAAGATCCCCTGGAGAAGGACATGGCAGCCCACTCCAGTATTCTTGCCTGGAGAATTCCATGGACGGCGGAGCCTGGTAGGCTGCTGTCCATGGGGTCACAAAGAGTCGGACACGACTGAGCGACTTCACTTCACTTCATGATCAAGGTAAATTGGATGTTGCCAAGCAGGAGATTGCAAGATTGAACACTGACGTCTTAGGAATCAGAGAACTAAAATGGATGGGAGTGGGCGAATTTAATGCAGATGACCATTATATCTACTGCTGTGGGCAAGAATCCCTTAGAAGAAATGTAGTAGCTCTCATAGTCAACAAAAGAGTCCAAAATGGAGTACTTGATTGCAACTTCAAGAATGACAGAAAATCTCAGTTCATTTCCAAGGCTAGCCATTCAGTATCACAGTAATCCAAGTCTATGCCCCAGCCACTAATGTCGAAGAAGCTGAAGTTGATCCATTCTGTGAAGACCTACACCACCTTGTAGTTGTTGTTGTTCAGTTGGTAAGTCATGTACAGCTCTTTGCGACACCATGAACTGCACCATGCCAGGCTTCCCTATCCTTTTAATGCTGAAGAAGCTGAAATTGAAGGCCTACAAGACTTTCTAGAACTAAAACCAAAAAAAAAAAAAAAAGAAAAGTCCTTTTCACCGTAGGGGATTGGAATACGAAAGTAGGAAGGAAGTTAGGAGACACCTGGAGAGGCTAGTTTGACCTTGAGATACAAAATGGAGCAGGGCAAAGGCTAACAGAGTTTTGTCTAAGGAACACAGTGGTCAGCAAACATCCTCTTCCAACAACATAGTAGGCAACTTTGCACATGGACATCATCATATGGTCAATACCAGAATCAGATTGATAATGTTGTTTGCAGCTGAAAATGCAGAAGTTCTATCCAGGCAGTAAAAATAAGACCTGGAGCTGACTGTAGCTCAGATCATGAGCGCCTTATTGCAAAATTCAGAGCAAAATTGAAGAAAGAAGGGAAAGCCACTAGGCCATTCAGATATGACCTAAGTCAAATCCCCTGTGACTATACAGTGAAGGTGATGAATAGATTCAAGGGATCAGATCTTGTAGACAGAGTGCCTGAAGAACTGTGGTTGGAGGTTTGTAACGTTGTACAAGAGGCAGTGGCCAAAACCGTCCCAAGAAAAAGAAACGCAAGAATGCAAAGTGGTTGTCTCAGGAAGTTTTACAAATAGCTGAGGAAAGAGAAGTGAAAGGCAAGGAAGAAACGAAAAGATATACCCAACTGAATGCAGAGTTCCAGAGAATAGCAATGAGAGATGAGAAGGCCTTCTTAAATAAACAATGCAAAGATATAGAGGAAAACAATAGCATGGTAAAGACTAGAGATCTCTTCAAGAAAATTAGAGATACCAAGGGAACATACCATGGGCACAATAAAGGACAGAAACTGTAAGGACCCAGCAGAAGCAGAAGAGAATAAGAAGAGGTGGTAAGACTACACAGAAGAACTATACCAAAAAAGTCTTAAGGACCCACATAACCATGATGGTGTGGTGACTCACCTAGAGCTGGCCATCATGGAGTGTGAAGTCAAGTGGGTCTTAGGTAGCATTACTATAAACAAAGCTGGAGGAGGTGACAGAATTCCGTCTGAGCTATTTAAAATTCTAAGAGGTAGTGCTGTTAAAGTGCTGCGTTCAATATGTCAGCAAATTTGGAAAACTTAGCAGTGGCCACAGGACTGGAAAAGGTCAGTTTTCATTCCAGTCCCAAAGATGGGCAAGGCCAAAAAATGTTCCAGCTACTGGACAATTGCATTCATTTCATATGCTAGCAAAGTTATACTCAAAAATCCTTCAAGCTAAGCTTCAGCAGTACATGAACCAAGAACTTCCAGATGTACTAGCTGGGTTTAGAAAAGGCAAGGTCGAATTGACAATATTTGTTGGATCATAGAGAAAACAAGGGAATTTCAGAAAAACAGCTACTTTTGCATCATTGACTATGCTAAAGCCTTTGGATCACACCAAAATCTATGGAAAATTCTGAAAGATTTGGGAGTACCAGACCACCTTACCTATATGCTGAGAAACCAGTATGTTACAGCTGGACATGGAACAATGGACTGGTTCAAAATTGGGAAAGGAATCCACAAGGCTGTATATTATCACCCTGCTTATTTAACTTGAAAAATACGTTATGCAAAATGCCAGGCTGGATGAACCACAAGCTGGAATCAAGGTTCCCAGAAGAAATAGCAACAACCTCAGATATGCAGATGATAACCACTCTAATGGTAGAAAGTAAAGAGGAACTAAAGAGCCTCTTGATGAGGGTGGAAGGAAAGAGTGAAAAAGCTGGCTTGAAACTCAACACTCAAAAAACTAAGATCATGGCATCTGGTCCCATCATTTCATGGCAAACAGAAGGGTGAAAAGTGGAAGCAGTAACAGATTTTATTTTCTTGGGCTCCAGAATCACTGCTGACAGTGATTGCAGCCATGAAATTAAAAGATGCTTGCTTCTTGGAAGGAAAGCTATGACAAATCTAGACAGTGTACTAAAAAGCAGAGACATTGCTTTGCCTACAACGGTCCATATAGTCAAAGCTGTGGTTTTTCCAGTAGTCATGTATGGATGTGAGAGTTGGACTGTAAAGAAGGTTGATCGCGGAAGAATGGAGGCTTTTGAACTGTGGTGTTGGAGAAGACTCTTGAGAGTCCCTTGGACTGCAATTAGATTAAACCAGTCAATCTTCAAGGAAATCAACTGACTCATTTGAAAAGACTCTGATCCTGGGAAAGATTGAAGGTGGCAGGAGAAGGGGTGGACAGAGGATGAGACGGTTGGATGGCATCACCGACTCAATGGACGTGAGTTTAAGTAAACTCCGGGAGTTGGTGATGGACAGGGAGGCCTGGTGTGCTGCAGTCCATGGGGTCATAAAGAGTCGGACACGACTGAGCGGCTGAACTGAACTGATGCTGAAGCTCCAATACTTTGGCCACCTGGTACAAAAAGCTGCCTCGTTGGAAAGACCCTGATGCTGCGAAAGATTGAGGGGAGGAGGTGAAGGGGTTGACAGTAAATGAGGTGGTTGGATGGCATCACCGACTTTGCAGACAGGAGTTTGAGCAAACTCTGGGAAACTGAAGGGCAGGGAAGCCTGACATGCTGCAGTCCAAGGGGTCACAGAGTGGAACGTGACTTAGGGATTGAACAACAACAATGGTTGATTTATAATTTTGTGTTAGTTTCAAGTATACAGCACAGCAAGTCAGTTACATTGTGTGTGTGTGTGTGTGTATTCTTTTTCAGATTCTTTTCCCTTGTAGATTATTATAAAATATTGATTGTATTTCCCTATGCTATACTAAGCTATGCCTTGTTAGCTATATGTTTTATATATAGTAGTGTGTATATGTTATTCTGAACTCTTATCTTTTTTTGTTGCTCAGAATGATAAATAACATTTCTTTTTAGTTGCAGATTATAGAATAGCTTGAAGAAGAAAGAAAGTGTATGTGACCATGCAGCTGATGAAATTCAGAGCTGACTGGGCTTCAGGCCTGGCAAGCACTGGCTGTTTCTTTGTGATTCTCTTGGCTGTGTTCTCTCCGGATCAGCTTTGACCTTCGGCCGCTTCCCTTATGGAAACTGAATGGCCCTAGTGTTCCCAAGCTTCACATCGACATACCAAAAGGTCCAGGGAGAAAGAGAATAGTAGTTTGGTTTTATACTGATTGGACCAGCTCTGGTAGTATGTTTATCTGTGAATCATGGATTGTAGCAAGGGGGATGATGGATTATATGCTTCTTAAGCTCTTTTTTTTTTTTTAAAGCAGTATTCTTCATTTTCAGTTTCAGGGTTGTTTTACTTTCAAGTAGTTGTGAATTATGTGAAATGGACACTTGTTTATGCTGGAAGCTACTTGAAATCGAGGCTAACATCAGATGAAATTCTGCTCTTTCATGTAAAATATTAATACTTTCATGAAAATATGTTTAAAAGTGCAGTGTGTGAAAGGTAAGTAGTATAATATGTTAAGTGTGTGGTGGATTTGGTTAGTTTCTAGGGAGATGGGAAATAGAATACAGTCTCTTATATGGGCTTATAGGGAGACTGCTTTCCTGGACACAGACAATGTGCTGTGTAGGTAAGAACCATCAGAAATAACCAGTCAGTTATTAATGGAGACTCGGTCCAAGGCTGTCAGTTAAACAGCCCTTAAAGTTCACAGTTCTGCACAGGAGTTTGCTATTTTCCTGGAGTAGGTATTTGGGAGTAGAACCTACACTCTTCCCTCAAGATGAACGTGGGTGAACTGGCCGCCTCCACTTCTCGTGTGTTACCCTGGCACCCACCAGACTGCTGTGCGTGCTTGTTCACTGCTCTGAACCCACGCTCTTTGGTGGAAGGCAGGCAGTCATGGTTGGTCCAGTTGTGGTTCCTCCAGGGAGCAGTGAGGTCTTGGCCCTCGAATCTCTCCACTGTGAACTCTTGCAGGCCTGATCTGACCAAAGTCTCACAGCCACTATACCGTTGCAAATAATTTTTCCACCAAATTCTGTGATGTATACAAGTGTATGATAGGTGACAGTTGAGAATGACTTCATTGAGTTTTTGTTGTGGCTCTGGGCCTCTTTCCCTTTAGTGAGCTCTGGCATGCAGTCTGGGAATACTCAGGTGTGTCCGTGCAGATGTACAAAGGTAGTAGCTCTGGGTGTGGTGTGTGGTGCTGACCCTGGTCTCAGTCGCTCTTCAGGTAGCTGATCGCAGAACTGACCCACATGACAGAATTGAACAGTGACAGTTGATGTGACAGTGAGTTTCTCAAGAGTCAAGGGAGGCCAGGCTCTTACGGTCCCAAACCCAGAGACGCGTTGAGCTGTGTGCTGAAGGTGGGCAAGGTCTGGGGAGCTGGGGAGGAGAGGGAGTACAGGCTTTGCAGAGAGAATGGGTGAGGGGGAATGTGGGTGTTGGGAGAGGGTGGGATGAATAAAATCAGCACTGTAGACAGTGATCATAGCGATGTGACTGAGGGAGCACAGGTGGAAATAAAGTTGACTAGGATGAGACAGGATGAGACCTTCTAATATGAGGCCAAAGAAGCAGGGCAGAGAGAAGTTGCAGGTTGAAAATATGGTATTTTAGGAGACTATTAAATTAAGCTTCTCAGCAGTAGCTTCTTTAAGTAGAGAAAGAATTTGTTTCAAATGATTTGTTCCAAATTGAAGAAGTGTTAGGGAATTAGGAAAACATTCTAACTACCCATTAAAATGGGCCATAACTCAAAAAAATGTATGTATGTTTTGATAAAATAGTTTCATATTTTCATCATTGAAGAAAAATAGTTGGAATGCATAACCTTTTTTTTTTTTGGCGTTATTCGAATAGATAGCAAAATTATTCCCAGACTTCTAAGGTTACTTTAGAGAGTAGTTAAATTTTGAGGTATTTGTATTATTTGTTTCTTTTTCTTTTGGAAAGTGAAATAAGCAAATTGTCGTTCATTTTCTGAAGTGAATTTGAAAGAATTAAAAAATATTCCTTTCAAATGTATAGCAAACATTTTGAAAGTGCAGTTCTCTAAGGCTGTTTATTGGGACAATGCATTATGGAAATTTCTAAGGAAAAATCTAACACAAAATGTATTCCTGGTAAGAAATTTTAATCAAAATAGATTACTTTTAAAATCCAGTAACTTATAAGATACCTAAAATTTCAAATCAACAGGAGTCTCACAATTTCATGTAATAAAATAGAATGTCTACTTAATACTTATGGTTTCTTTCAGACATTAACCTTGATACTGAGAGTAAATTCTGAAATAGGGTGGGGTTTGGATGGGACGAGGGATGCCTGTCAAACAGCAGACTGTTTTGGGGATCTGTTGTAAGCCTGGGATAATGTGGAAAAATATTTTAAACCATCTTTAAATCAAATTGAGGTTTATGTTTTCATTTTGACCAATAGGGATTAATTTGGAAATGTAAACAATAATCAGCTAATATATATGTTAATTTCTCAGGGTTGACAGCTTAGCTTTAGCACAGCTAAATTTGTGTCAAAGAATTATGATCAAATAATTTCTCATTAAATTGCCAAACATTTGCTTTAAACAGTTCTCTTGAACAATTAAAATTATTATTGTTCTCATGTTTGACTCTAAATTTGAGAAACTAAGTCTTCTAATTGCAAGGAGAATAAAATGACAAAATGTGTCAGGATTATTCAATTATTTTATGTAAATATAAACCCATTTACTTTAAGGAGAACCATCACACCTTTTAAAATGACATCAATCAACACCTTTGTTAGGATTGCTTTCATTGAGCTGACAAGTAGATATTTTTGTTTATGGAAATACTGCATTTTTAGTCTCCTTACTAATGTGCGGTCTCCCCTCACCCCCCGCTCCAGGCAGAGGAATAAGTCAATCAATCGTCTGGCTGCTAGTAGCTCTAAGTGCTTTTCAAAGAGCGTTTAAATGCTTGTAATCACTAAACAAAGGAGTACTATAGATTAAATGTGTTATGAACCACACACAGAAGCAGTGTCTTTTTATTTTATTATCTGTAACTTTAATGGAAAGAAAATGTTAATTTAGGGTAATGAAACAGACCTCCAGGTATGATCAGTGAATAGACCATTAGGTTAATTAAAATGAGGATATGTATCATGGCTGTGCCAGAACTGTCACTGTGGAAGAACAGATTCATTTAGTGTTTGAATAGTAAAATTCAGAATATGTCACTCCCAAACCAGATTTACTACACAACGGAACAAGATTGATATCAAGGGTAATTCAGTTTTGTTTCATTTTCTTTTACCTGTCACATTGCTTGTCATTCTGAAGAGCTTGTCACTAAAAGGTGAAAATTTATCCAATCTATTAAAAATCAGTTAGTGCAAATTTTGTTACTTTCCTATCTATCACCTAGCTAAATTAAACACAAAAACAAGACTTAAGTAATAGGCAATGTACAGATTGTGATATTTCAAAAACTTCATTTCAGTTCAGTCACACAGTCCTGTCAGACTCTTTGCGAGCCCATGCGGCAGCACGCCAGGCTTCCCTGTCCATCACAGGGAGTTGCTCAAACTCATGTCCCTTGAGTCGGTGATGCCATCCAACCATCTCATCCTGTGCTGTCCCCTGCTTCTCCTGCCTTTAATCTTTCCCAGCATCAGGTCTTTCCTACTGAATTAGTTCTTCCCATCAGGTGGCCAAAGTATTGGCTCTTCAGCATCAGTCCTTCCAATGAATATTCAGGACTGATTTCCTTTAGGATGGAATGGTTGGATCTCCTAGTGGGCCAGCAGACTCTCAGGAGTCTTCTCCAACATCACAGTTCAAAAGCATCAATTCTTCACTCTCAAATCCATGTGACTACTGGAAAAACTGTAGCTTTGACTAGACGGACTTTCGTTGGCAAAGTGATGTCTCTGCTTTTTAATATGCGGTCTAGGTTGGTCCTAGCTTTTCTTCTGAGGAGCAAGTGTCTTTTAATTTCATGGCTGCAGTCACCATCTGCAGTGATTTTGGAGCCCAAGAAAATAAAATCTGTCACTGTTTCCACTGTTTCCCCATCTATTTACCTTGAAGTGCTGGGACTGGATGCCTTGATCTTAAGCCAGCTTTTTCACTCTTCTCTTTCACTTTCATCAAGAGGCTCTTCACTTTCTGCGATAACGGTGGTGTCTTCTGCATATCTGAGGTTATTGATGTTTCTCCTGGCAGTCTTGATTCCAGCTGTGCTTCATCCGGCCTGGCATTTTCCATGATGTACTCTGCATATAAGTTAAATAAACAGGGTGACAATATACAGCCTTGATGTACTCCTTTCCCAATTTGGAACCAGTCCGTTTTTCCATATCTGGTTCTGTTGCTTCTTGACCTGCATACAGATTTCTAAGGAGGCAGGTCAGGTGGTCTGGTATTCCCATCTCTTGAAGAATTTTCCACAGTTTGCTGTGATCCACACAGTCAAAGGATTTTACCTAATCAATAAAGCAGAAGTAGATGTTTTTCTGGAACTCTTTTGCTTTTTCGATGGTCCAACAGATGTTGGCAATTTGATCTCTATTTCCTCTACCTTTTCTCAATCCAGCTTCAACATCTGGAAGTTCTAGGTTCATGTACTGTTGAATTCTGGCTTGGAGAATTTTGAGTATTACTTTGCTAGCGTGTGAGATGAGCACAATTGTGTTGTAGTTTGAGTATTCTTTGGCATTGCCTTTCTTTAGGATTGGAATGAAAACTGACCTTTTCCAGTCCTGTGGCCACTGCTGAGTTTTCCAAATTTACTGACATATTGAGGGCAGCACTTTCACGGAATCATCTTTTAGGATTTGAAATAGCTCAACTGGAATTCCGTCACTTCCACTAGCTTTGTTTGTAGTGATGCTTTCTAAGGTCCACTTGACTTCTCATTCCATGTCTGGCTGTAGGTGAGTGATCATACCATCGTGATTATCTGGATCATGAAGATCTTTTTTGTATAGTTTTTCTGTGTGTTCTTGCCACCTCTTCTTAATATCTTCTGCTTCTGTTAGGTCCATACCATTTCTGTCCTTTATTGTGCCCATATTTGCATGAAATGTTCTCTTGGTATCTCTAATTTTCTTGAAGAGATCTCTGGTCTTTCCCATTCTATTGTTTTCCTCTATTTTTTGCATTGATCACTGAGGAAAACTTTCTTGTCTCTCCTTGCTGTTCTTCAAACTCTGCATTCAGATGCATATATCTTTCCTTTTCTCCTTTCCCTTTAGCTTCACTTTTTTTCTCTGCTGTTTGTAAGTCCTCCTCAGACAACTATTTTGCCTTTTTGCATTTCTTTTTCTTGGGGATGGTCTTGATCCCTGCCTCATGTACAATGTCACGAACCTCCATCCATAGTTCTTCAGGCACTCTATCATATCTAGTCCCTTGAATCTCCCTTCCGAAAGTTAGCAACTGTGAATTCTAAATTGTAAAAAAATGTAGTTGAAACAACCACTGCAGCTTTTTGGTTATTAGTTCTTTTGATTGTCTGTTGTCTGAATCTGTTGGAAACATATTTTGTTTATAGTTATCCACTTGGTCAGTTTACTATTTGAATTTACTGAAAACACTTTTTGATATTTTTTGTTTCTTTCTTATGGAAAGTCTTAGCATTGTGTCAACTATTGGTAGGTTTTCAGTAAGTGCTTCCTGTTTTGATATAAAAGGCTTGGCTTGTTTAGAGCCCCATCGGATGTCTCAGGTAACAGATTAATTTCTATTCAGATCTTAGATCTAGAATCACAGCATGTGGCCTAAAAGTCAACCAACATAATCATGGCCAGTAGCTTTTTGTGTGGGGCCTGAAGTATGAATGCAGGTACTAGATGTTTTATAGAGTAAATGCTTTCCCTGGAGGTTTGTATTATCAGTCAACCTAGTGTTAATTGAATTCTGCTGCTAAGTCTAGTATTACAGTGGGTACTTTCATGTGCTTAAGGCTTTCTCCAGGCAGTGGTCCATCATCAGCATGTGCTTAGGAAGCAGTCAGCTTCTCTCCTCACCTTTAGGAAGGTGCATTCTCTTTCTCTTTTGTTTCACCACATTGATTATAGGAAAATCTTCTCTTATTGTTGCCTTACTTCTCTGTTTTCCTGCAAAGTACCTAGATGATATTGAGTAGGAGATATTTAATGAACTATGTAAGTGTATGTATATATTATTTTTGATTATTTGTGAACATTACTTTAAATAAGCTTAATATAGGGAAAATTTTTAATGATTATATTAGGAAGTGCATATTCTGTGATTAGCTTCACTATAGAATTTTTGTGAATAATTTCCTTAGAACGTCTAACAGGTTTCATTTTGTCCTACTTTTTTTTTTTGAAGAGTTACTTGGGCTTTTTAAGAAGAATAGGGACTTGTAATTCTTCAGTCATCCTGAATGGGACCCAAAGGCTGTGTGGAAGGGGCAGCACTGGGGTTTGGAGACCCTTGCCAGGACATCCATGAGCCCTGTGGTCTCTCCTGGTGTGTCTGTTGCTTTGTGTTGGCTCCATTTAAAAAATTCTATCACTGTGTGCTACCTTCATCATCTCCTGCTTTGTCTTTCCTTTTTGTCTCTCACAGCTTTAGCTTACTTACAACTCAGTTTGACTCGTCGTGAAGTATCGTGGGTCCAGGTATAACGTTTGTCATGAGTTGCTCAATGCCCCAGTTCTTTCTCTTGCTCTCCATTCCTCAGGGAAGGAATCTAGTTGACACAGAGGATCAGTCAAGATAGGCAAGTTCATGTGGCGTTAACAGAGGTTATCTACCTACTGCCATGTGATCATTGTGGATTGATTAGGAACTCTGTCCCATATTTGCCTCATTCAGGGATCCAAGCTATGCTCATTTTTTGAGGCATTGTCAGAAACGAACTTCCCATGCATGCACCAGCTTATCCAGCTTTTATCTGGAAGTAGCATCACTCTGGCTCATATTTCACTGACTGAAGCAAGTTGCCTATCCCGCATGGCATTGATAGAGTGAAAATGCGTGGTCCCCCTCATGTGCCTTGGAGGAGAGCTTCAGGTATCTGGGGGACCAGCACTAATGACGACTGCAGTTGGCCCCTCTAGCTGTCAGCCACTCACGTCACGTTTCTTGCCACACGGGTTCCTTTTCTCCTGCGAGATAGTCCATGTCCTTGGCAAGGTGACTTCCACACACTCCTCGGAGGCAGAGTGTGCTCTCTCCCCGCTGGCAGGGCTTCCGTGTGACATGGAGCATGTGCAGATGTGATATATGCCAGCTCCGGGCAGAAGCTGTAGATGTTGTTTGTGTGATTTTAGTTGGATTCTTTCCAGATGGGAAGTTCAGGCTCCTTATGCTTTGATGCCAGACTGAGAAGAGGTGTAATGTAGACCTGCAGCCTGGAACAGGCTTTGACTCAGCCCTTAACCTTCTACTTACCGTGAACTCTGTGTGCAATTGGTCATTGACATTTGACTATGTTACTACCAGCAAGAGCTTACTTTACACCATGAAATTTAGAGTTAAGAAAACCTGGGCTTGAGTGTTAACTCCACTAGTTGTGTGATTTGGGGTTGGGATTTGGGGATTCCTTAGCAGGGTTTCTTCATCTATAAAATGAAGGTAATAATGCCTACCTTACAGTTTTGATATGAGGGTTAAATTGAGTGACTTATCAAGTAATTAGTGTAGCACTCAGCCCTCAGGAAGAGTCAGTGAATGTCACTCCCTTCCCTTTACGCTCTGCCCTATTAGTGGAGATGTTTCAGTGTAGGATTACTTCAAAGGAATTCGATAATTAATTGAAAAGAATCAGTTGTGAGATTAAGGATTGGATAAAATGCTCTTTTTAAGTGGGCCTTGTTAGCCCCAGTTCAAGAGTTTCCTTCTGAAGAGAATCCGGAATGCTCTCACACCTGGTCTTTTTCACAAGTGATGGGCTCTTATTGCAGGGCTACGTCAGCTAGGTCTGTGACTGAGCTGAATGGCCCCGCTGCAGTAGGCCTGCCAGCCCTACAGACTGTCTCAGAGATCCCCCTCTGCCTGTTGGACAGTGTGTCAGGGGCATTCAGAGCTCCGTGGTCTCCTCCAGTGCCTTCTCCACAGAGAGTGACCCGCTGCACTGGGAACAGGGCAGTTAGCCCCGTGTCTTGCTGGTGGCCTCAGGTTTGCCTGAGCTTGAGAAGGTGAGATGCTTGTGTGAGACCATCGCCCGAGTGAACCCATGCCTGCAGAAGACAGAAAACAACACAGAAAGCCCTTGGTGTGTGGCTCGGCTGGCTACACGAGATGAAGTGTCCAGTTCACAAACAGGCATAGAAAAACGTCTGTAGAGAGTCTACACCTTTTGAACTTTGGAAGATAGAAAGAGACAAACTAATTCTCAATCCCAGTAGGGTAAAGCTGAGAAAGAGAGGCAAAGACCAGTAAAAGCTAGACTGGCAAGGATCACAGCAAGAGTAGTTTCTTGCCTCATGATGTTCTCGAAGCTTTTTGATACTGTTCCCTTCCAAAGGTGACGTGTGCCCCACAGATAGCAGGGGGGTGGGGGTGCTGGCATGTGGCTGCCAGCACACACTCATGCCCGCATGGTGCCAGACTCCTTGTTCTCAGACCCCACTGCTCATGTTGAGAAGCCAGCCGCTGTGTCGTGAACACACCCACACAGTCTCTGGAAAGGTCCACGTGTGGAAGTGTGGTGCCACAAGCCAGCGTGAGAGATCCATCTTTACACAGGTCTCCAGCCCCAGGCGGGTCCTCTGGTGGCCGGGACACTCACCCCTGGCCTGACTGCAGCTGATGATGGGCCATGAGCCCGAACCTCCTGCCGAGGCCCGCAGGAGCTGTGGGGTCACTGCACAGAAAGATGAGATCTCTGAATGGATGCAAGTGTCTTTTTAGTGACACCCAGTGTAACGTTTCAGTATACACTGTGTTCTTTCAACTGGACAAAATGACTCAAAAACAGTTGTTATACTATAGTTAAGTTTCATTTATTCTGGTTTAAAATGATGATTTTAGTAAGACCCTAAAAGGAGGACAGGGGTTTAAAGTGTAGCCTATATTGGGGGAAAAACTATGAGACTTTTTATTGTTGATATTTTCTTTTGTTTGATTTTCTACTTAACTGATTTTCCAAATTTTAGTATTTCCTGAGCCTAAAACTTAAAACAGGGTGTATCAGGCTGAATTTTCCAGACAAACAGACCTGATAGAAGATAAAAGTTTAAGGCATTGGTTCACAGACTGGGAGGCTGTGAGGTCTGAAATCTGTGGGTGGATCAGTCAGCTGGCTGGCTGGAATCTCTGGTGAGAATTGAAGTTGTCATTTTTAGTCTGAACTATGCAGGGCAGGCTGTTATACTGGACGTTGGCAGGGGTTCTAGATTACAGTCTTGAGGCAAAATGCTCTGTTATCAGGAACCTTGGTTTTTGCTCTTAAGGCCTTCAACTGACTGACTGAACGAGGCCCATCCGGGTTAGCAGGGGGTAACCTCTATAAAGTCATTGGTTGTAAACATTGATCACATCTACAAAATACTAGCACAGCCACATCTATATCAGTGTTTGACCAAACAACTGGGCATCTAGCCCAACCAAGTTGACACAAAGTAGGGGACCTTGCAGGCGAACAGGGCGGAGGAGGGAGTGTGGGGCATGGAGACTTCCTCTCCCTCACATGTGTGTGACGGTGTTGCGGCCTGTTCTCCCTGCTTCTTTAAGTGCATCTGATGCCATGTGGTGGTGATGGTAACACAGGTCAGCAAATGGCTTTGGTGGTGGTCTTTAACCTGTCTGGGGGCCTCTGTTTCTCAAATTTATGGTTAAAGAAAAAGTAAATTTTGTTCCTGTTTAGGGGCTTCCAAGTTGGCGCTAGTGGTAAAGAACCTGCCTGCCAACGCAGGGGGTGCAAAAGACAGGGTTTGATCCTTGGTCGGGAAGATCCCCTGGAGAAGGACATGGTAACCCACTCCAGTATTCTTGCCTGGAGAATCCCATGGACAAAGGATCCTGATGGGCTACAGTCCATGGGGTTGCAAAGAGTTGGACATGACTGAAAATGGCATCACTGACTCGATGGACGTGAGTCTGAGTGAACTCCGGGAGTTGGTGATGGACAGGGAGGCCAGGCTTGCTGCGATTCATGGGGTCGACACGACTGAGCGACTGAACTGAACTGAACATGACTTAGCACACATGCACGCAGAGGTAAAAGTAGCTTGTTAGGTATCAGAGGGAGGATGAGTCTAGAAAACTTCTCTACTGCTGGTCACTTGCTGCCAGTAGGTAAGTTAGGAACATGTTAAATTTGTTGGTGTGTTTAATTTAGTGATGGTTTATGGCAGACGTTTGCAGAGCCTTCTCAGGTATTTTGGAATATACCCAAGTCTCAGTAAGCTTCTCCTTTGAGAATCGAACAGTCTCTGTGATTTCACAGGCCACAATGCTTGTGGAAACCACCACGGTATTATTCTGTAATGCTTCTTAAGTTTGTCTTCTTTAGGAGGTTAAATATTATATCTATTGGATTTTACACCTCTGTCATTTTAAAAGGTGTCTTTTAAGAGTTAACTGATTTAGGTGTTTGATTAGGCCTGGCTTATGGCTGTCAGTTTGATTTTGCTTTTCTTTTTTTTTTTTAGTGCCTTTAAATTGAACTTTAAGGTTGACTTCTAGATATAATTTCTGAAATCTCTCTGTGGGTTTGATTTATTGCAAAAGTAATATTATTAATTTATGAGACTGCTTCTAAGCTGTGCTTTCCTTGTTCTTGGATTTTCTCTGTGAAAAATGCAGAAGGACTCCTTAGCTAAGTTTTATTGGGGTAAAATCAGTTTTATGAAGCCTAACGGCTTCCTATTCTGAGTTTTACCTGAGCGATGCTCCAGCTCAGCTGAGGGGCTCATAATAGTGAGTGACTTCTCACCAGCGCCTTTATTGATTAATGACACAGATAAGAAAAATGTACGTAGCTGCAGCAGGATTTCACTCAAGAATGCCTGGAGTCCCTCATCTCAGGAAGGTTGAAAATCAGTATTTAAGGATGATATGATCCGTGAAAGAGAGGAGAAAGTCAGGGCTAGCATAGCAGCATGGAGTAGTGGGAAGAGCAGAGAAGGCTCAGGTTGGGTGTAGTTTTGAAGATAGCTTCTGGGAAGTAAAGCCAGCAGAATGTTGCATGAAACATGGAACCCTTGTGGGTGAGCTCTGCTGGCCTGATGGGAAGATGAGCCCTGATCCCGATGGTCTCCTTGTTCTGCTGTCAGAGGAGCTGGTGCTCTTCCTGCTTTGACTGCTTGCTCCTTCCCTGCTGGTCTCACTGAGTTGGGTAGACCCTGATCAAGGGTGCTCAGTTAGTGCCAAACTATCCTAAACCATTCTCGCTTTGATAGGTTCTGACCACAGAAGCTTCTGGTGGTTGTGCAGGTGCGGTTTCACTGTTTCTGAGGGCCTGAGTGGTGAGCAGAGCACCTAGCATGCCCCATAGCTGGAATCCACAGTAAGTTCAGGGGAAATCAGCCTGCAAGAGAGGAGAAATACTGGAGATCAGGACGTGCTCATGTGGTGCTCTTGCTGCTGCTGCTCTTTGGTTGCTAGTTTATGTCCAGCTCTTTGCAACCCAGTGGACTGTAGCCCGCCAGGTTCCTCTGTCCTGGGATTTTCCAGGGAAGAATCCTGGAGTGGGTTGCCATTTCCTCCTCCAGGGGACCCTCCTGATCCAGGGATCAAACCTTCTTCTCCTGCTTGGCAGGCAGAATCTCTACCATTGAGCTACCAGGGAAGCTATCTTTAGCTACCTTTGGTGAATTTTGATGGTACAGGCCTTTAAGAAGATAATAGGAAATTCATGCAAAAAGAGCTTGTGTATATAAATGCTGGTCTATGTCAGACACAGTAAATGCCCATCCTTCTCTCTTCATAGAATTGGATCACCCAGTTCTGGAGTACCCTTTTGAACATAAAAGTAATAGCATTAAAACAAATTTACATAGACTAGTACTTGGAATCAGTGATCAATGCAAAGGAATAGAGGAAAACAATAGAATGGGAAAGACCAGAGATCTTGTCAAGAAAATTAGAGATACCAAGGGAATATTTCATGCAAAGATAGGTACAATAAAGGACAGAAATCGTATGGGCCTAACAGAAGCAGAAGATACTGAGAAGAGGTGGCAAGATTACACAAAAGAACTATACAAAAAAGATCTTCAGGACCCAGATAACCAAGAAGGTGTGATCACTCACATTCAGCCAGACGTCCTGGAGTACAAAGTCAAGTGGGCCTTAGGAAGCATTACTATGAACAAATCTAGTAGAGGTAATGGAATTCCAGTTGAGCTATTTCAAATCCTAAAAGATGGTTCTGTGAAAGTGCTGCCCTCAATATGTCAGCAAGTTTGGAAAACTCAGCAGTGGCCACAGAACTGGAAAAGGTCAGTTTTCATTCCAATCCCAAAGAAAGGCAATGCCAAAGACTGCTCAAACTACTGCACAATCGCACTCATCTCACATGCTAGCAAAGTAATGCTCAAAATTTCCCAAGCCAGGCTTCAACAGTATGTGAACCAAGAACTTCCAGATGTTCAAGCTGGATTGGGAAAAGGCTGAGGAACCAGAGATCAAATTGCCAACATCCGCTGGATCATCAGAAAAGCAAGAGAGTTCCAGAAAAACATCTATTTCTGCTTTATTGATGAGGCCAAATCCTTTGACTGTGTGGATCACAACAAACTGTGGACAGTTCTTCAAGAGATGGGAATACCAGACCACCTGACCTGCCTCCTTAGAAATCTGTATGCAGGTCAAGAAGCAACAGAACCAGATATGGAAAAACGGACTGGTTCCAAATTGGGAAAGGAGTACATCAAGGCTGTATATTGTCACCCTGTTTATTTAACTTATATGCAGAGTACATCATGGAAAATGCCAGGCTGGATGAAACACAAGCTGGAATCAGGACTGCCAGGAGAAACATCAGTAACCTCAGATATGCAGATGACACCACCCTTATGGCAGAAAGTGAAGAGGAACTGAAGAGCCTCTTGATGAAAGTGAAAGAGAAGAGTGAAAACGTTGGCTTAAAACTCAACATTCAAACAATGAAGATCAAGACATCTGGTCCCATCACTTCATGGCAAATAGATGGAGAAACAGTGGAAACAGTGACAGACTTTATTTTTTGGGGCTCCAAAATCACTGCAGATGGTGACTGCAGCCATGATTTAAAAGACCCTTACTCCTCGGAAGAAAAGCTAGGACCAACCTAGACAGCATATTAAAAGGCAGGGACATTACTTTGCCGACAAAGGTCCATCTAGTCAAAGCTATGGTTTTTCCAGTAGTCATGTATGGACATGAGAGTTGGACCATAAAGAAAGCTGAGTGCTGAAGAATTGATGCTTTTGAACTGTGGTGTTGGAGAAGACTCTTGAGAGCCCCTTAACTGCAAGGAGATCCAACCAGTCAATCCTGGAAATCAGTCCTGAATATACATTGGAAGGACTGTTGCTGAAGCTGAAACCAATACTTTGGCTACCTGATGCGAAGAGCTTACTCATTTGAAAAGAGCCTGAGGCTGGGAAAAGATTGAAGGCCGGAGGAGAAGGGGATGACAGAGGATGAGATGGTTGGATGGCATCATTGACTCAATGGACATGAGTTTGAGTTAGGTCCGGGAGCTGGTGACGGACAGGGAGGCCTGGCGTGCTGCAGTCCATGGGGTCACAAAGAGTCGGACATGACTGAGTACTGAATTGAGTACCTGGAAAATAAGAAAAGTTACCTGAGGAATTAAAACATTAGAGAGTAAAGCAGCCTGACATGAAAGAGAAGCTATACCGTAGTGTTTAAAAACTTGGGCTCTGGGCTCAAAATGGGTGGCCTCAGATCCCTCTCTTCCACCTCAAGGACTCTTTACTGTTTCTTTTTCCTCAGTGTAAGAATAGTAACAGCAAAAGAGTTTAAATGAGATATTTGTGAAAATCTGACTGACACACCTACCCATCTGCATGTTAGTGGTCTTGATGGTGGTAAAGATGATGATTCTATTGCGTCTCCCCTAGTGAGTCAATGGCGGAACGTCCATATCTTCCTAAGCGTAGATTGGCATGACAATACACCTTACTTAGATGAGGGAACTTAAACAACAAAGGTTAATGCTCACAGACCTGGAGGCGAGGAAGGCCAAGATTGAAGTGTTGGCCAATTAGCTTCCTGACAAGGGCCCCCTTTCCTGGCTAGGGGTCGGGTAGGGAAATGGACAGTCTCTCTTCTTGCATGGTCTGTCAGTCCTGTTGGGTTAGGGCTCTTTCCATAGAACTTCCTCTAGCTTTAATTACCTCCGAGCATCCTGGTTCCAGATGTGCTAGGGTGGGCATTACAGCTACAAAGCATGAATTTGGGGAGATAGTTCACTCTGTAGCACTGGATAAACTTAGATTGTTTGTGATCATTCGGTGAAAATGAGCGAAGAATGTGGCAAAAAATGAAGCTAAAGCTTCTGGAAGTATGAAAAGATGAATGTTGTAGAAATGTCTCTTTATCAAAATCAGTGAAGAAAAAAGAGTTGTGGTCTTTCAGAACAACTCATTTGTTAGCATTCTTAGTTCTGTCCATTTGAAGATGATGTTGGATTCACCAAACTTTTGTCCTAAAGTCTTTGAATTAATGTTATGATTTTGCACCGATGTTCTATCCTATTTGACAGAAAATGAAAGGCCTTAATTGGTATTAGAAACATGGAACTAGTTAGCCTCTTTGTTAGCAGTGACCCTTTCTTGTGTCGGGCCCAGCCTGATGCAGAGTCGTGTCAGGGGTTCACTGCCCTAGTTGTTTTCTCTGTGACCCAGTTTTGGGCCCTCAGTGTTGGAGGGTGTTTCCTTTGGACTTAAAAGACCCTTGCTTTCCAGTGCGACCATCTTGCCCATGACTTCTCCCTGTAATGGAGTTAGTATACGAGGGTCAGCTGGCATGCAGTGCAGGTTTTTATTCCCTCTAATTATTTTTTCTAACAAAAAAATCTCTGACACCCTTTCTTTGCTTATAATCTGATTCCTCTTGAAAACAGAATCCTTAACAAATCAGCGGAAATTTCAGTTAATCAAAATTTAATTATTTGGGAGGACAGCGGGCAGGTGTCAGACCAAGGTCGCCCAACATTCCCTGCGGTGTGCTGCTCTTATGTCACGTTGCACATTAGTGTTGTTTATGTCGAGGTGAGAAAGGAGCCGGTTTTCTCAGCGAGTTAATACAGTTTTGGTTCTTGGGCAGGTTAAGGGCATGGTGTTTTCTGAGGTGTAGAGGAGCTGTGGGAAGAGCCCCGGATTGGAAATCTGGGCCTGGACTTTGGCTGCTTTTGTCATTAAGGATAGCATGATTTCCTCAACCAGAAACGAGGGAGGTTATCCTGGATCCCGTCTCTTGGTCTTTTCTGTCTTTGATATATCCTTTTTAGTTTTGTGGTTCAGAACTCATTCTGAGTCGGTGGAGGACAGGACTGAAGTAGGTGGGGAGCCAGCAAGTGCATGTGCAGAATCTTCAGAGTGCAGACGTTCAGGCCTTTGCAGTCAGGGGCGTGACGTTTTGAGTCTGAATCGCCTCCTCCTCCTCGGGGTCCCCTCTTCAGTGCTGGTGGCGTCTAGCAGCGCCTGGTGTCTGAGCTGGCTCCTGAGGAGGGGGGTGGTGCTGTTGCCTCCTGCCCGCCTTGGCATTGGATGGGCACCTTGACGTGGTCGGGAGCCTCTCCGCATCTGAGCCCTGCCGCTTCCCTCCGGTCACACCGTCTACTCCTCATGTGTCCCCTGCAGGGCACTCTGTCAGGCTTCCTCCCGCCCGGTCACACTTCCTTACACAGTCTCAGTGCTGCGTGCTCTGCTTTGTCATGATGTCTGGATTTGCGTGGTCATTTGATGACTCCGCTGCTTCCCTGTAGACGGTAAGCCCCATGAGCATGCAGACTGTGTCTGTATCTCTGACGCCTGGCTCAGTGTGCATTCGTTGGGAATTCAGGCGCCAGAGCTCCCGAGCGCCTTGACCTGGGATGAGTGATGATGGCAGCAGTCGCCGTGGCCGCAGAGGCCGTGCTGCCTATCCAGCGCTCCACGCGCCCCTGTCCTGCTTGGGAGCTTGTCCCCACGCCATTAGTATTTTCATGGTCATCCTCATCACCACTCTTCTTGAGTCTTTTATTCCAGGCATAGCCCCTGGAATCTGCATCCTCCACAGCTGTGCTCTGCAGTCGCTCCAGAAGCTTCCTGTGGTGCTTTTACTCAGAGCAGGTCCCGTCCTCTGCTCTGCAGTCTCTCTCTTTGCTGTGTGCACCAGCACCATTGAGGATCATCGTGGTGCTTCTCCTGGCACTGATTCTGGCCCCACATCTTGTTTCCTAGGGCTTCCCTCAGAGCTCAGTTGGTAAAGAATCCGCCTGCAATGCAGAAGACTCCGGTTCAACTCCTGCGTTGGGAAAGTCCCCTGGAGAAGGGATAGGCTACCCTCTCCAGTATTCTTGGGCTTTCCTGGTGGCTTAGCTGGTAAAGAATCGGCCTGTAGTGTGAGAGACCTGGGTTTGATTCCTGGGTTGGGAGGATCCCCCTGGAGAAGGGAAAGTCTACCCACTCCAGTGTTCTGGCCTGGAGAATCCCAAGGACTGTATAGTCCGTGGGGTCTTAAAGAGTCGGACACGACTGAGCGACTTTCACTCTCACTCTTTCTAGTTTCCTAGGGAATGTCTGCACATGGAGACCCTCTCTTTCTCTTGTGAGGACAGAGCCTTCCTCTTACATAAGTGGAGAATGTCAGAGACCCACCTTCCCAGCTCTTCCTGAATCTCGGGTGTGGGCATTTGATGTGTTTGTCCCCATTGCCAAATAGGCACCAAGGAGAGCCCGCCTGCTGAGGGTGAGGCAGGAGCAGCAGCTGGGTGCTCAGAGGATCACCAGCAGCCTCTCCAGAGCCGTGGGAGGAGGTGGTCCAGGGCACACCGTGAGTCTGTGCCGGGAAACAGAGCAGTGGCTTCTCCCGGGAGCCAGTGTTGGATGTAACTGGGCCTTATTCATCATCCGCTGCCAGGCAGGCTGCATTCAGAGCTTAGATGTTTTTAGCAAATTACTGTTTCTACTTGAACTTGTCGGTTGCAGTCTTGCTGATAACTAGCACCCTGGATGATGCTGTGGCACATGCTTGTTGAATGACCACTGTGAGTCCAGTAGAACAAACCGTTTCTTTTTTAACTGGGCATCTGTAGAACCATTTCCCTTTGTCTGGGACTAAAGTGTACTTTTTTTTTTTTTTTTTAATTGATATGCTGAACTCACCTGCTGTCTGGTTTCTTTCCCCCAACTTGCTTTGCTCAGTCCTCAGGCTTGGACCCCAGACTTACGGCTGCGTTTGTTCATAAATTGCAGCAGAGCCACCCTGATGGTGAGGCAGTTGTGGTGAGGAGGCTCTGGGGCGACATCCGGGGTGTGGGTGGGAATCTTGTTGCCGCTGCCCTCGCAGGCCTCTCTGCACAGTCACAGGCATCACTGGACCAGTACCTGCTCCTGCCCGGGGAGGGGCAGCGGGCCTGCCCCCCACCTCCACAGCCCCCACTTCCCAGTAGATGCTCCTCTGGGACCCGTCGCTCTGGGTCCCTGAAGTGGACTCTCCAGAGGGAAGCTGTGGTGCCCGTTGCACTGTTGGTGTTTTCACAGCAGGCAGGGTCTCTGCACCCTTCATGTACAAACACTCCTAAATCACATTTCTGGTTTTGTCAGCATTACAATCAGAACTGAGAGTGACATTTAAACCTGGGAACATTCAACCCCAATATTGACTGTTCATGGGAAAAACTTGAAGAATCAGGTAGAACACTGTGACCTGAGTGATACTAGTTCTCTAATCAGAGCTCACAGAGCAATCGAACATTTGACTTATTGATTTTTGGCGAATTAAGCTGTTTTGTATGCAAGGTATGAAAATAGATTGAGTTTTTGTCCTTGATTCAGAATGAGCACTGAGAGCCAGGGTCTGAAGCTGGAGATTTGAATTCATGTTGAATATTTTAACAAATATTAGCAGAAGAGATACTCAGTTTTCCATGTGTTTATAGCTATAAGTTTAAAACATAGTAATTTGTACTTATATATGAATTTGTTTTAAAATGGTACTAATTTATTAATAAATATATACTTTTACTAGGAACCTAGCAAAGTATCTAAATCTTAAAAAGGCTCTAGCTGCATATTGTTATAAACTTCCTCTGCCTACTTTTGGACATACTTTTTTCTGCATTCTCATCCTTTAAAATTTTGCTCTTTAGTAAAATTACCCATTGAGAGCTTTATCTGAAAATTTCTGGTGCATTAAAAGCTAAAAATATAGTAGGTTGAGTTACCCTGACCTTCCATTTTAACTGAAGTTCCACCTTTAGAAACACAGATTATCTTTTGGACAATAGTGTTCAATAAGTTCTGCTTCCTAAAACAATAACTTGGGTGGATTTTAATTTGAGCCTTGTGGCATTTTATCAGAAGTGCTTTCCATTTTGCCCTAATCGTTTCAGCCACATTTTGCAAATATTTGGAAACATTTCTATTTTTTCACTTGATATAACCCTCTTGTCCTTGCTGTCTTCTTTTCTCTCTGGTGCTGTATTCTAAGAGCTGGGTGCCTCTTCACTTAAATTCCATCACAAGTTAGTTGGCTTAAGATTTTAGAGGGCTAATTGCTGTAAGTAGAATTTGGGGGAAGAATTCTATTCTGATTGTTCAGGTAATTTTTAGCAAAGCTTAAGACCAGAGAGTTGCTGCTTTGGTAGAATAATGTGTAGAGAGTAAATATGTCAACATATTTCAGGATGACTTTGGAAACCTGAAATCCTAGGATTCTGCTTTAAATGACATTGAGAATTTATACTGGAAAAGGTACTTATTAAATAATTGTATGTAGCTCCCGTGAGCTCTAAGCGCTGAAGAATTGATGCTTTTGAACTGTGGTGTTGGAGAAGACCCTTGAGAGTCCCTTGGACTGCAAGGAGATCCAACCAGTTCATCCTAAAGGAGATCAGTCCTGGGTGTTGACTGGAAGGACTGATGTTGAAGCTAAAACTCCAATACGTTGGCCACCTGATGCAAAGAGCTGACTCGTTTGAAAAGACCCTGATGCTGGAAAAGATTGAGGGTGGGAAGAGAAGGGGACAACAGAGGATGAGATGGTTGGATGCCATCACCAACTCAGTGGATAAGGGTTTGGGTAGACTCGGGAGTTGGTGATGGACAAGGAGGCCTGGCGTGCTGTGGTTCATGGGGTTGCAAAGAGTTGAACACGACTGAGTGACTGAACTGAACTGAGCCTCCCTGTCAGCAGTTATTAATTCTAGTTCAGTGGAATTAATGTCCGTTGTCTTTTAAAAATTTTACTAGATTTTAGTTACAATTAGCTTTACTTACAGCCTGTTATCTTGTGCATTTGCTTTTATGGTCAAATAGTGCCTAGATTCTAGGTTTTCACTGAGACCAAGCCTTCTCCTTGGTGTCAGCACTTCATGTATTCTTCCCCACTGACTCTCCCTCCTCATAGCAACTTCCCAGAACAAGTCCTGGCCATAGCTTCCAGGGTGCAGATATAGAGATGAATATACCACCTACTTCCCTGGTGGCTCAGATGGTAAAGCGTCTGCCTACAATCCAGGAGACCTGGGTTCAGTCCCTGGGTGTTCACTGGGAAGATCCCCTGGAGAAGGAAATGGCAGCCCACTCCAGTACTCTTGCCTGAAAAATCCCATGGACGGAGGAGCCTGGCCTACCAGGGATTGCAAAGAGTTGGACACAACTCAGCAACTTCACTTTCACTTTTCATACCACCTACTTAATTCTTTAAGATTGGACCTGATTCTCTCTCCTCAATTTTTGTAAAAGTATCAGTGGAAATTGCAGTAATAATCGAGTTGGTTCACTGTGACAGTTTCATTATTGTTGTTGTTGTTCAGTCCCTAAGTTGTGACCGACTCTTTGCCACCCCATGGACTGCAGCACGCTAGGCTTCTCTGTCCTTCACCATCTCCTGAAGCTTGCTCAAACTCATGTCTATTGAGTCGGTGACACCATCCAACCATCTCATCCTCTGTCGTCCCCTTCTCCTGCCCTCAGTCTTTCTGCGCATCAGGGTCTTTTCCATAAGTCGGCTCCTTGATTAGGTGGCCAAAGTATTGGAGCTTCAGCTTCAGCTTCAGCATCAGCCCTTTCAATGAATATTTAGGGTTGAATTTCTTTAGGATGGACTGGTTTGATTTCCTTGCTCTTCAAGGGATTCTGAAGAGTCTTTCACTAGCACCACAGTTTGAAAGTATCAGTTCTTTGGTGCTCAGCCTTCTTTTTGGTCCATCTCTTACAACCGTACATGACTACTGGAAAAACCGTAGGTTTGAGTATATGGACCTTTGTTGGCAAAGTAATGTCTGTTTTTTAATATGCTGTCTAGGTTTGTCATAGCTTTACTTTCAAGGAGCAAACGTCTTTTAATTTCATGGCTGCAGTCACTGTCCGCAGTGATTTTGGAGCCCAAGAAAATAAAGTCACTGTTTCCATTGTTTTCCCCTCTATTTGCCATGAAGTGAAGGGACTGGGTGCCATGATCTTAGTTTTTTGAATGTTGAATTTTAAGCCAGCTTTTCACTCTCCTCTTTTACCTTCATCAATAGGCTCTTTAGTTCTTCACTTTCTATCATTATGGTGGTATCATCTGCACATCTGAGGTTGTTGTTAGTTTTATAGTGTGATATATTTGTCTTTTTAAAAACAAAAGGAAAAACAAAACACAGAGCCTCGTTTTTCTAGTTCCTTGGAATTTTAGACTTTACCTTTCTCCAGGGAGTCCCTGGTTCAGGAAAGGTACTTGGATGGTCACATGAGGTGTGAGCTCCTGGGACTGACACCAGGACAGGCCCCGAGGGGACAGTGGAGCGAGATGCTGAGGCGGCGGAGAGCAGGAGAGGGGTCAGTGGGGGTGACAGGGCAGGAAGGCGGATGGGCTGGGGGGCAGGAGAGGCGCCCTGAGGACAGGGGAGAGGAGGTTGTCAGAGAGAATCTAGAGGAAAGTCAGTAGTGAGAGAAAGAATGGGGGTAGACTGGTTCACAGTCAGGCAGAAACATGCTCATATAGCCGAGTGAGAGGAGAGGAGGCAGCGCAGAGTAGAGGAGGTGAGGAAATGAAGGGTTACAGAGTGGGGAGGCGTCCGGCCGGAGGGGTCGTGCGGCCCCGCCTGTGCCGCCCATGGTCGCTGCTGGGGCCGCGCGGCTCCTGAGGAGGCTACAGAAATGGTGGTGCACATCTTCCCGTGTTATAAAGTTACGGAATCGGGTGAGTCTTCAAAGTGCCGCCTCCTTCTTGAAACAGATTAAGCGGAACACTTCAGTAAGAGAGCTTTGTGTGATAGCGATGTTTACCACATACATGAAAAGTTGAATTTTATCAATTTTGTTCAGGATATGAGAGGAAGTAAAACTTAAGCCAAACGTTTGAAAAGATGCAAGTTATTATAAAGCAGACTTTGGTAATGTTTATCCAGAACACTTGTTCTGTGATGTGCAGTTTTTCTGGAGAGCTGTCGCTGTTGGCCAGGTAATGCTTCAAACTTATAAAAAAGGCCTACCTGTAACTGGAGTTAATTCTAGAGTCAGCTGTCGGTTAGGTGACTGATGGATGGAGAGGACAGATAGCTGAGTAGGATGAAGGCAGAGACTTGAAGGATATACCTGGAGCTATAAGCGTGACTTTTGCCTGAGAAGGCAGACAGTGGCCTTAACAGAGATCAAGTTCTGCCCGGAGCTGGCCTTCCCTGCCAAGTGGGAGTCAAGCGTGGAGTGGAGGTCACCAACTTTCTGGCCTTTAGTTGGTTCCTACCTGGGTGCTCTGCTTGTCACATCCTTAAATCCTTGACTTGAATTTTTTTGTTGGGGCAGTTTATCATTCTATTAGGGGGAATAGAGGAATTTAATCAGTATGAAATCTTATAATGTTCAAGTCTGAGGATAACTAGTTAAATTTAATCATAGGCAGATGTGAAAATTTGACCTTACTGTTAGGTTAAAAAGAGAAAATTACTTTGCTTAAAATAAAAGCATACTTTTAAAAGTTTGCTTTGGAGAGCAGGAAACAATTGTAAGTGTGTGTAATTATCTGTATTCCATTCTAGCCTTTTTCGGATCAAACTGGTTTTCTCTAGGAAAGGCAGGTACATGCAGAAAGCCAGTCTTTGTTGAATTCCTGTGTGCTGCAGGCAGTGCAGCCTACAA
This sequence comes from Oryx dammah, assembly GCF_014754425.2. Lineage (NCBI taxonomy): Eukaryota > Metazoa > Chordata > Mammalia > Artiodactyla > Bovidae > Oryx > Oryx dammah. Next base: position 47,920,571 of record NW_024070195.1, read on the forward strand.
ACCTGAAATCATAATTACAGTTTCATATTAAAGGCTTTTGCTTTTCTGCTTGAGTAAGCCTAAATTCTCCTTTTGAAGAGTTACTTACATTAGGTCTTATGCTAAGTAGCGAATCCTGTCTCTTAGAATCTCATCAGGGGTGCTTGGCACAGTAAGGACTTCTCCGTTGGCTTTAAATGTACAGCTCGGAAGCCAGTTAGCTTTGTAGGGGGATGAGGTACCTGGAGGAGAGCCTGACCTGGCGATGAGGGGGCAGCCCGCGCCTCGGGGAGGATGGGAAACTGCCGCGCGTTCGTCACATGTGTTTGTCCACCAGCAGCTGCCGCCCTCCGAGCACCATGCAGGCTGTAGCTGCAGTGCACCAGGCGGCTCGGTGGTCCTCAGTCAGCTGATCGTTAGGTGCACCTGGGGCTTTACCAAAAATCCGCCATCCCCACCCAGAGCTATTAGATATTACCTGGCCGGGATTTTTTTTTTAAAACAATTTGTATTGGAATATAATTGCTTTCTACTATTGTGTTAGTTTGTACTGTACAGCAAAGGAAATCAGCAATATGTATACACATATCCCCTCTTTTTTGGAATTCTTTCCAACTCAGGTCACCACAGAGCACTGATAGAATTCCCTGTGCTCTACAGTAGGTTCTCATTGGTTATGGATATCTATTTTATACACACTATCAATAGTATATATATGTCAGTCACAATTTCCCAGTTCATACCACCTCCCCCATACCCGCTTGGTATTCATATGTTTGTTCTCTACATCTCTGTGTCTATTTCTGCTTTACAAATAGGTTCATCTGTACCATTTTTCTATTCCATATAAATATCTTAATATACAATATTTGTTTTTCTGTTCCTGACTTACTTCACTATGTATGACAGCCTCTAGGTCCTTCCACATATCTGCAGATGGCACAGTTTTGTACTTTTTTATGCCTGAGTAATATTCCACTGTATATATGTGCCACATCTTCTTTATCTGTTCCTCTGTTGATGTTCATTTTTCAAAAGGCTCCTTGTTGAATCTAATGTGTAGCCAAGAATGAAAACATATCTGTTCAGAACTATTTGGTGACTTTTCACTTGAAAAGTTAGTTTTTTTCTTTCCTTTGTTTTGGCTTAATGGAAGTATAAGCAAGCAGAACAAATGAACAGAAGCTGGCTGCGTCCTTTCCTCTTGGGCTTCTGTGATGGTCTGATTCTTTTCAGAGATAGGCATTTCTCTGGCCACTCCCTTAATTTTTTGTAACTTTGCCCTTTTTTCCTCATATGAAGAATGTCTAATCCAAGATTTCTTTGCTAAATTCACCTGGTTTTTAACTCTGTCAAGGACCTGTTTCTTCTCAGTGAGGCTTTGCTGTTTTTTTCCCCTGTGAATATTTAACATTACATTTTGATCTAGAAAAGTTTTAAAATAAAGAGTTTATAGTGTTTTTCTGTACATTTTTTTTTGCAAATTACTAATTAAATTTCATTTTGTTTAGATATCACATACCTTAGGAATTTATAAGTATTATCCATCATTTTTATAAGAGAAAGATGTAGTAAGTACAGATTCATCTTGAATTTGAAAATAGGGTTAGTGTTTGTGACTGCTGTGCCGTCTCTTGTTTGGCTGTGTGTGGTGATAACTCAGTAGTGTCCTGTGGTCCACAGTGATGCTGCAGGCAGGTCTGAGGGGGGATACTACCAGTGTTAGGCAGCGGTGGTGGCAGCTGGTCAGAAGCCCCGCTTCGCCCTCCGTGCATCTGCTGATGAGCCTCACACTGACTTCACGGGGAGCATGCCGTCCCGCTCCTTGGTTTGTGGGTGGGAGGAAGGTGGGGGGCAGGGGAGAGCCAGGCCTCTGCTTCTTCCCGTGCACCTCCCAGCGCGCCCCGAGCCGCCGGCACCTTCTGCTCTGGCTCCTCTCTTCCCGACTGCTGGACGAGGCTCTGGGGATGCAGGCTGGCTCTGGACTCGCAGAGTGGGGTAGGGCCTCCAGGAAGGCCATGGAGGGTGGCTGTGGCGGTTCCCTCATCAGCCTGGGTGCCGTGTGGTTGCTGTGTTCTGCTTTTTTTCTAACACTCATTCTGAGATATACTTCACATACTACATGGTTCACCCATACGCAGTGTGAAAATCATTGATTTTTGGTAGATTCATAAAGCTGTGCGACCGTCACCTTGATCAGTCCTAGAACATTTCTGTTGCCCCGTCCCCCTCTCCTTTCTTCTCACCACACCAGCTCTGCATGCTTGTGTAAATGCCACACGTGGGATCTGTGCTGGGCTCTGTTGTGCAGCAGCGCTCACGCTAGGTCCATTCTCGTTGCCTAGTGACATCCCAGAACACGCCTGGGCGGTTTCTGAGTGACTGTGGGGACGCAGCAGTCTGGGGCCGGGGTTCTCCGCCCCCGCCCCGTCCCCAGTCCCAGCCTTGTCCGGACATTGCAGCTGGGCTGGGCCTCCAGTCACTCCCATGACAATGCCCACCCACGTGCTAACCTAGCTGAAATGGAGCGAGGCATTTGCCCAGCGTTTACTGAGTGCCCATGTCTGGGCTGGGTTTTTACCTCATGCACATGGAGACACATGGAAGGCATGATGTGGTGACTTGTGCAGTAAGTCACCTTCAGAGGAAGGGAAGCACGGTGTCCCTGTGTGGGTTGTTGGCTGCGAGTTCTGGCCTCCCAGCCTTGCCTATCCCTACCCAGTGCTTTGGGTCCTGGGTGGGAGCTCTGTTCAACTTAATCTGCACCGCCCGCCACCCCCACCATGAATTTAAATATTAGAATATGAGTCTGAGTTGGTTTGCAGTTTTTTTCAATTTAAAACTAAAAATATTAAAATATTAGAATCTTGAAGGTCATGGGTTATAATGGATCTAAAAACAGTATCGCGTTACTCAGAAATGGTACACTCTGTCATTAAAATTGCACAGTGATAATGTCCTATTTAATTCAGCTGGAATTCAGGCTAAAGGCAGGTTTAATGGATGAGAGATCTCATAGCTTCTGCGTGTTCTGATAAGCGTTGCATAAATACCAGTAGCACTTGAATGAACTACAATCCACAAGAGAAAATCTCTTTAAGATGCTTTGAAGTGCATTCATTTGCTTCAGTTAGATGTCCTAGCTGCATGCCATCCTTTTTTGTTACTGTTATGTAATAGTGTGTGATATAAAATATTCACCACAGTACCGTCATTGTATTGGTAATGTGGTGTTATCAGCTGTGGAAGATGAATGTACAGCTGTGTACATACACTGCTCTTTGCTAAAAATTCTGTATGCTATCTTCATTTATTGATTTAAATATCGTATAGTTTAAATAATAACATGATTTAAAACTTTATAAGAAACTGGGAAAAGGTCATATTAATAATTTTGTGAATGAGTTGCACTTTAAGAATTTTGTGAAATTTAATTCCTGGTTTTTGAAGATGATAATGTTAGCTATTGTACTACAATAGTTTGGACCCTATATGTTCGTTTAAAAATATAAAGACATCTACAGAATTAACAGCATCAGATATCAAAAATATTCTTTAGGACTTGACATCCATAGAAAATAGCTTTTCTTCCACTTTTGAAAGGAAACTAAAATGCTTTCTCTTTGTATAGCATTTGTTTAGAAAACTTCAAAGAGTTTTTTTTTATACTACAGTCTACTAACGGTAACAATAATAGTCATAGATATTTAGTTAAGCAGCAAATATCTATATCTGTCAGCTTTTAAGGGTAGAATAATAGACAGGAAGGTGTCATAGTGCAAGTAAGTGGCGATAGGGGATTGCAGGCTCAACTGAAGATAGATGTATTTGTTTAAAGACAGATAATAGCTTCTGTGGAAGAAGTCAGCATAAAACAATGGTTAGTGTGTATATGTATTATAAACAATATTTTTATAGTAAGTATCATACACCCCATTGAAGCTGGAAGCTATTTACATTTTACAATAGATAGTATAGTATTCGTCACCCATGGCCATAATAAATGGATAGTGTCTGAGTTGATAACTTAAATAATAACCAGCAGTAAAATGACAATAATAGTTGGTGCTGGTTGTTTACTGTAAGCCAGATAATGTGCATATTTTAACATAACCACACTCTATGAGGTGTAGGGGTTTATATATATATATATATGAATTATGACTGATTCATCTTGTTGGATGGCAGAAGACAGCACAACCTTATAAAGCAGTTATCCTGCAATTGAAAAGCAAACAGCAACAAAGAAAGACTTGAAGCGCAGAGAGGCTGAGCAGCTCGCCAGAGGCCACGCCCACTTACCTGTGTCCCCACCACCATCATACCGCTTTGTCTTGTAACTTTCCTGGTAAATTCTTTCTCTTAAATTATGAAATACTATGTTTGTTGTAACAGATTGAGCAAATAAAAGGCATATATTTGTGTATTTCTTGATACACACAAAAACAGAGATTAACATGACTCTACTAATATTTAATTTTCCCATTGTGAGAATGGATCTTTTCTGAAGTGTGAATTTGTAAGTGAATTTTGGTGTGTGTGTGTGTGTGAGGGGGATGTTGGAATTGGTATTTGCCTCGAGGTTGGACAGACCTGAGTCTGAAGGTTAGTTAGCACTGCTGTCTGGCCATTCCCTTGGGTGGGCTCTCAGCTGTGATACGGTGTCACTGTTCTGTGGCTCTCTTACTGACTCTCCTGGAGAGTGAAGAGACTCAGTAAAACTGCATTCTAGGTTAAACATGTTATCTGAATTTTAATAGCTAGGCTGAAAATGGGAAGAACGTGTACACATTAATAGAGCACCATTTTATAATATATAGATATATACCTGTAGCTTTATTGTGTAACAGGAACTAGTGTTGTAGGCCAATTATACTTCAAATAAACAAACAAACTCATAGAAAAAGATGAGATTTGTGGTTACCAGATGCAGGAGGTAGGGAGAAGGGGGCATTAAATAATGTGGTTAAAAGGTATGAACTGCCAGCTGTAAGATAAATAAGAACCAGGAAGATAATGTACCACATGATAAATACTAGTAACACTGCTGTACGTTATATACAAAAGTTGTTAAGAGAGTAAACCCTGAGTTCTCACAGTAAGAAAAACAGGTTTTTTCTTTAATTTTTGTTTCTATGTGAGATGGATGTTCACTAAACTTACTGCAGTCATCATCTCATGATGTCTGTAAGTCAGATCATTATGCTGCACACTCTAAATTTGTACAGTTGCTGCTACTGCTAAGTCGCTTCAGTCGTGTCCGACTCTGTGTGACCCCATAGACGGCAGCCCACCCGGCTCTCCCGTCCCTGGGATTCTCCAGGCAAGAACACTGGAGTGGGTTGCCATTTCCTTCTCCAATACATGAAAGTGAAAGTGAAGTCGTGTCTGACTCCCAGCGATCCCGTGGACTGCAGTCTACCAGGCTCTCCATCCATGGGACCTTCCCGACCAGAGTACTGGAGTGGGTTGCCATTGCCTTCTCCATCCAGTTGCCAACTCAGTTTGTACAGTGCTGTATGTCAACTATGTCTCAATAAAACTGGAAGGAATGGGAAAGAATAGATCATCTGATTTATTTGAGGGTTAGTTGCTAATTCTGAGCATTAAATGGTCATCTTTCTAATACATATATGCATGTGTATATATATATACACAGATAAATATATATCCATATATATCAATTCAGTTCAGTCACTCAGTTGTGTCCACCTCTTTGCAGCCCATGGACTGAAGCATGCCAGGCCTCCCTGTCCATCACCAGCTCCCAGAGTTTACTCAAACTCATTTCCATTGAGTCAGTGATGCCATCCAACCATCTCACCCTCTGTCGTCCCCTTCTCCTCCTGCCTTCAATCTTTCCCAGCATCAGGGTCTTTTCAGATGAGTCAGTTCTTCCAGTCAGGTGGCCAAAGTATTGGCGTTTCAGCTTCAACATCAGTCCTTCCAATGAACACTCAGGACTGATCTCCTTTAGGATGGACTGGTTGGATCTCCTTGCAGTCCAAGGGACTCTCAAGGGTCTTCTCCAACACCACAGTTCAAACGCATCAATTCTTTGGCACTCACCTTTCTTTAGAGTCCAACTCTCACATCTGTACATCACTATTGGAAAAGCCATAGCTTTGACTAGAAAGACGTTTGTTGGCAAACTAATGTGTCTGCTTTTTAATATGCTGTCTAGGTTGGTTATAACTTTCCTTCCAAGGAGCAAGTGTCTTTTAATTTCATGGCTGCAATCACCATCTGCAGTGATTTTGGAGCCCCCAAAATAAAGTCTGTATCCACTGTTTCCCCATCTATTTGCCATGAAGTGATGGGACCAGATGCCATGATCTTAGTTTTCTGAATGTTGAGTTTTAATTAAGCCAACATTTTCACTCTTGTCTTTCACTTTCATCAAGAGGCTCTTTAGTTCTTCTTTGCTTTCTGCCATAATGCTGATGTCATCCGCATATCTGAGGTTATTGATATTTCTCCCAGCAGTCTTGATTGCAGCTTGTGCTTCTTTCAGCCAAGCATTTCTCATGATGTACTCTGTGTGTAAGTTAAATAAGCAGAGTGACAATATACAGCCTTGACGTACTCCTTTCCCGATTTGGAACCAGTCTGTTGTTCCATGTCCAGTTCTAACTGTTGCTTCCTGACTGCATACACATTTCTCAAGAGGCAGGTCAGGTGGTCTGGTATTCCCATCTCTTTCAGAATTTTCCACAGTTTATTGTGATCCACACAAAGACTTTGGTATAGTCAATAAAGTAGAAATAGATGTTTTTCTGGAACTCTTTTGCTTTTTGTGTGATCTAAAAGATGTTCGGATGTTGGCAATTTGATCTTTGGTTCCTCTGTCTTTTTAAAATCTTGCTTGAACATCTGGAAGTTCTTGGTTCACGTACTGTTGAAGCCTGGCTTGGAGAATTTTGAGCATTTTTTATTGCTAGCGTGTGAGATGAATGCAGTTGTGCAGTAGTTTGGACATTCTTCGACATTGCCTTTCTTTGAGATTGGAAAGAAAACTGAACTTTTCCAGTCCTGTGGCCACTGCTGAGTTTTCCAAATTTGCTGGCATATTGAGTGCAGCACTTTCACAGCATCATCTTTCAGGATTTGAAATAGCTCAATTGGAATTCCATTACCTTTACTAGCTTTGTTCGTAGTGATGTTTCCTAAGGCCCACTTTACTTTGCATTCCATGATGTCCGGCTCTAGGTGGGTGTTCCTACCATCATGATTATCTGGGTCGTGAAGGTCTTTTTTATATAGTTCTTCTGTGTGTTCTTGCCACCTCTTCTTAATATCTTCTGCTTCTGTTAGGTCCATACCATTTCTGTCTTTTATTGTGCCCATGTTTGCATGAAATGTTCCCTTTGTATCTCTAATCTTCTTGAATAAATAAATAAACATAATATATATATAAGAAGGAAAATGGCAACCATCTCCAATATTCTTGCCTGGAGAATTCCATGGACAGAGGAGCCTGGTAGGCTACAGTCCTTGGGGTCGCAGAGTTGGACATTACTGAGTGACTGAGTGACTGTTACTTACTCACATATGTGTATGTGTATATAAGACTATTACTCACATATATGTGTGTGTGTGTATAAAACACATTTGAAATTGTGTGTATATAAAACACACTTGAAATTGCTTGATTGACCATAGTTATTCGATTAATGTATTTGTGAATTGCTAAAAAAAATCAATACTTAAAATAATTCTTTCAAGAAGAACAGGAATTGGAAAAGTTATACATTAACTGCTCTTATTCATACCCTTTTCATAATTCATCTTGTTCCTCAGGTCTTACCTTGAGTAAGAGAAAACTAATGATTTTGCCTGTCCGAGTAGGAGGTAATTTGCAGCTCTTCTTTGGAGATTTCTAAAAGATAGACATCTTAAGTGTTAGATTAAGCATAATTTAAAATTTTTTATTACTGTCTTGCAGGGAGAGGAACTTTTTATTATTATTTTGTCTGTCATAGCTAGATGTAATATTCCATATGCATGTGACATTTAATGTGACATTTGAGGGCACCACAGTCCTCATAATGGTGCTTAGATGACTACAGGTGTTGTAGGTAGAGACCTGCCAGCATATTTAAGGATGCGTATGTGCATGTGTTTAAGATTTGCAGGACACTTTGTCTGTTGGAAATCTAGCCAATATGTATTGTCAACCATCTGCAAGGTCAGCAGCTAGATGCTAGGCAAGATAAAAAGGTGAGTAATGTAGCCATGAATATGGAGGCCATGTAGTGTGACAGGAAGCAGAACAGATGCCTGCCCTATCGGCCGAGGTGGATTTCCACTCTAGAAATGGTCGCTGGTGGCATTCAGTGGAAGGGGCGTTGTACCTGGTTGAGGGAGGCAGAACAGGTGTTACGCAAGAAGAGACCTTCTTAAATGCGCCTTGAGGCATGAGAAGGGTTTCGTTAGCTGCTGATAGGGTGGAAGGAGTGAGTCCGGCAGGTGATCCATATGGAGAACTTGTGGGCTGAGAGTTGTCATCATAGATTCAGTCTAGCAGAGAGGGCTGGTGGGGATATCTGTGTGGAAATGGACCGTAAAGACCATGGAGAGAAAAAGTGTAATGAACAGTTGGCTATTGGTGTTAGGTGATGAAAGTTTGGCATGCTTTTGACAAAAGTAAATTAGAATTTCCTTTTTGTTTTGAGACAGTGACTAATTTGGTTTCGAACTTTAAGTGCATCTGGAGCCTTTGGTTGGAGGTGTCCAGAAGGAAGTTATAAATCTGAGTCTGCAGCTTAGAGAAAGGGTCGGGCTAGAACTGTTTGAAGATGGAGTATAGAGAGATGAGACTTCACCTTTTGCTTGGAGATGGGCAGTAGCAAGCAAAGGAAACCTCAGAGGGACCAGTTTGGTAGATACTGGTGGCCAACAGGGTTCTATCTCACGAAGATGGAGGACGATGCAGCTGGAAGCAAGGTGTAGGAGCCCCTGCAGTCCACTGGGATGTGGACTTACACGTACGTGTCAGCAGGAAGTCTGGGGATTTTTTTTTTTAACACTTGAGATAAGCATGCATATATGAAGAGAAAAGAGGCGCCAGTAGGACCATGAGTGATGTAAGATTGCAGGTGAAAGCAGATCATCTCAAAGCTGCAAAGCAAGGGTGCTGGAGAGGAAGAAGCCAGGCGAGAGCGCAGCCGAGGGAGAGCGGCAGGGACAGAGGAGGTGTCGTCTGCACCCAGGAGACTGAATCTCTTGTCCCTGGACCCAGGAGGAAGGAACAGGATGTGAGCAGGAAGCCCGAGCACCAGTGTCAGAGGCCTCCACGATCCTGTTAGGAAAGTAGGTTTTCGTTTATAAGATATTTTGGATGATTCCAAATTACTTCTTTTGTAAACCATGGCTTTGATTAAAGCCTTAGGGTATGAGCACAACACAGTCTTGCATTAGAAAGTTTAAACAGCAGCAGCAGCAAAGAGAAATGCCAGCAGCATAAACAGTGTGTTTTATAATCCTCTCTCTGGGCTGGTTTTAAAACGGACACATGCATATCTATCTCTGTCTTATGAAATAACTTAGAAATTATATTTAGCAAAAATATGATGGCAAACATGAAAACACACTTATCACATAGGATCCAAATCTTAAAAAAAACCCACCCAAACCAAAGTTTCTGACTGTTAGATAAACCAGAAGCTAGAATATCCTGGTGATGCTGAGTAGAAGACAGCATTGCTGGGGAAAGGCGGTGTTGCTGATGACAGTGAAATCAGTGCAGAGGATGACATTCTGTGGGTCTGGAAAGCAAGAGAAGGGACAGACTGCAAGAAGAAATGGGAACAGTGAAGATGTCCCATTTGCGGTGTTGCGTGTAGGGCTTTTGCTTGGGGAGGCTCTCTGTTGCTGGTGATAATGGCATAACCTATCAGTGAGGCTTGGGGTTTCATCCAGCAGAAGTACCTTTGCTGTGAAGTGGAATGTTTATTCTCTCTGAAATGGTACATAGCGTGCAGTGTGGTGAAAGCCAGTGTTGGTCTACATTGAGCAAAGGCACAAGAAGAAAATTTAATTGTGATGCAGAAGTAGTTTAAAAAAAAGGTAAATAAATGAAGTGGCCTGAGTTTGATGCTTAAGTGACAAAGTAGTGCTGAATAGTACTAGGCTTTGTGTTGTTTTATTTACTGATTAAACAGTACCCCATGCTATTTCAAATACTCGATCCTGTGATTGTTGGTTGCTGTAATAGTTAAATTTATTTACTTCATTCTACTCGGTCACAAACAATATTTTGACTTTGAGTTTTATAGGTTTAAAAGCTTTAGAATATGGAAAATTAAAATCATGTTTCTCCCTTGGATGACTGTACAAACTCTTTTTATAGCAGGTTCAAAAATCTGATGCGTTATAGTATTTACACAGATGTCCAGGAAGTAAATAATGGAGGCAGGGATTGCTGTAGGGATTACGGAGTGATTAACTTGTGATTGTTTTGCTGTTCTTGTTATTCTAGAGTAGAAGGTGTAGGTGCAAGTCTTAAGTGAAGCAGTTGGTTTGGGATGAGGAGGCAACCACATGGCTTCTTACCACCATCAGGGTAAAGAATCTGACTGTTAACCCTGATCTAAAAGTGTGATGTGGTCCTGTCTGCTGAGGGTCATTTGTGAGACCCCTGTCTCTTGCCTGCTCCTTTGCCAGTCCATACTGTCCTTGTTTCAGGGCCATCCTTTCTCTTCTTTCCTGGGACCACCCTTGTCCAGCATTCTGTTCTCATTTGGACTTTAGGCATTGTTTTTCCCATATCCTGGAGTCTCTTCCCCCGATGCTGAGATGGTCTGGGCTTTCACTTGTTCAGGTCTCATTCTGCAGGTGTTATATTCTCAGAGAACCTTTCCTGCCTTCAGTGGCTGGGCCCTCCTGACCTGTCCTCATCAGCCTCTTTGGCATTGTCATTACCTCACTCAGTCATCTTGACTAAACTTTATGTTGACTGTCTCCACCACCGGGGGCAGGAGCTTTGCCTGGTTCAGTGTTCTGTCCTTGGCACCCAGAACAGTGACGGAATAGTGATGAGGGGATGGATCCTTGCCAGTGAAGTTGTAAAGACAGTTACCATGGAGCTGGTGTTTGGAAATGTTTGACCAGTGGTTTAACTGTGTGGGGTGATGAGTAGAGGGATAAAAACCCACAAATGGAGGCCCAGGTTCTATGACCCTGTCACATAGGCCAGGAAATCATAGCTTCACATTCATTTGGCCATGGTGGCGGCAAAGACATCGTGCTGGACAGAGCGGATGGGCAGAGCTGGCCTGTGTTCTGTGAGGCCTGCTGCCTCCCTGTTGGCTGTAGTTCTTCCCGAGTGTCTCTGAGTTGCTCCAACCTGGGACCCCTTTAACAGTTGCTGTTTTCCTTCTTGAGTGGTTAGAATTTGGTGTCTGTCCGTTGTCTCTGAGAGTTCTGCTCATGTAGGTGGGCAGAGACAGGTCCTGTGAATTAGTTCAGTGTTTGATGAGCTTTAACATTAGATCTGAGTGGATATTGCTTGACGGAAGGGGCTAGTATGTATATTATTTTCGTGTTCTTTGAGTTTTAGGTCTCCAAGGCAGAGTAGAAGATAGGAGAAAATTAATCTGTATTTTGAGAACTCTTAAGTTATAGGAAGTGAGAATGTCCATAGTGGTCCACAGATGACTAGTAGCTAGAGAATTATCTACTTATTCATTTATTTGGTAGGTGTTTAATGAGTCCTTACCACAGGTAGGGCCTCTTCCTTACATGTCAAGGCTAGTTCATTCATTTGACAGAGTTGTTATTGAGTGTAAACTCTCTGCTGTGAGATGGACACGCCCTGGTCTGTATCAAGGAGCCTGGACTCCAGGAGAGGGAGAGCAACAGGAAACCATATGAGCTTCGCGCGGGAGGTTCTGACTGGGGCGGATTGGAGGTGTTTCCTGGAGGCTCACGGGAATGGGCGGGCTGGAGTGTGGAATCCAGAGGGCAGAGGCGCAGAGCTCCGGGACCCCGACTGCTGCCGAGAGCTGGGCTTCAGAGAGGGTGAAGGATGTGGCCGAAGAGGAGGCGAGAGAGGCAGACCAGGCTCAAGGGTGAGGATGGCATCTTGAAGACAGGGAGGGGTCACTCGAGAGTTATTTAAGGGAAAAGCAGAATAGACCTGTATTTAGCTGATTCCTGGCATGGCAGAGGGGGGCATAGGCTGGAGGTGTGTGAGACAGGGGGGTGGGGGTGGGCAGGGAGCAGGAGGGCAGGTTCCTGAAGCTTCCTGTGCTTGGATTTTTCCTTCAAGGAGAAGAGAGTTTCGAGACCTGGCCTGAGCAGAGCCTTGGTTTGGCTTCCAAAGGGCACTCGGCAGCGGGGACACACTCCTGACATTGTTGAGTGTCCGTGATGCGGCCACCTTGCCCAGCACTGGCATCATCTTCATGACTCAGCCAGTCATAGTTCACACTGAGGGACAAACCTGCATGTCGGAAACGAGATCTTGGAAAACACCAGAACACCAGTATTGTTTCACCAAGTGAGGTCAATGTCATGGGAAAATGCCTCAAGATCGAGAGACACTTAACGGATATTTCTGTGGTTATATTATTCATATAACAGTTGCTGGAGCCATAATCTCCTCTTCCCCTCACACAGAAGATAATTTCTTCTAGTTAGAAGCATAAGGGTTTTACTCATATTCCTAAAGTAAAGCATTTCAGAAAAACTTGTTTCAGTTCAGTTGCTCTGTCGTGTTTGATTCTCTGTGACCCAATGGACCGCAGCACACCAGGCCTCCCTGTTCATCACCAACTCCCGGAGCTTATTCAAACTCATGTCCATTGAGTCAGTGATGCCAGCCAACCGTCTCACTGTCTGTCGTCCCTTTCTCCTCCTGCCTTCAGTCTTTCCCAGTATCAAGGTCTTTTCCAGTGACTCAGTTCATTGAATGGCAAAAACATTTAATGTTTGTTTTGTGACATTTGTTTAGCTGTTGAATGTTGATTCACTGCTTCATCAGGAAAACAGAAGATCCCTAGTGAAGTTCTAACGAGCCTGCTAGAAAGTGATGACAGAAAACGGCTTCCAATCAGCTTAAGGTTCAGTTTTAACTGGAACAAGTGTGCAATTTGGTTTTGAATCAGTGTATTCAAGTTTGTTTGCCCTCTTCTCTGAAATGTTCATATAGTAAAGATGGACAAGAAGGTGGAAACTACTGTAAAAGAGACATAATCTAACGTGGTTCAAGGTGTCTGTATTTGTATTAATGTATATATATTTATTTTTAAAGAATTGTCTACTTTTGGGGTAATATTGTAGTAGAAATGTGTATCATACTTGGGGCTGAGTTTATTTGATCAATGAAATTTGGAACCTAAAGTAATTAATTTCACGGTACTGTAAGCACTGTATTTAGAAGTAATGAGAAGCAAATATTTTGTAGAGGTAGCATTTTACTAAAATCATATAATAATAGATTTTGGGGTTTTTTTAAGAAATAGATTGGATCCATTGGAAATTGAAATAATTTGAGAAATCAGTAAATATATTCTTAGGATAATTGCCTCAAGAGTAAGCATATTAATTCTGAATGAAGCTCAGACAGTATGACTGAAATAATAGAAGTAATAGTAATGGCGAGGTGGTAGTCGTAGTAATGGTTAGTAGCAGCGGCCTCTAGTACTAGCTCTCAGCATGGACCCTGTTCTTTGCACAGTGCATGTTTCTGAATGTGTTATATATAGCATACTGTATTATATTTTAAATATATACTGTTATAAATCTGTAAGTTTCCTTCATTTATTATGTTTAGTTCTTACAGTAGCCATGTGAAATAGGAACCAGTCCCATCACTTTACAGATGACAGAGTTGAAGCCTTAAGGAATTAAATACTAATCCAAGGTCGTAAGCTAGTGAGGGCTGGATGTGAATCCAGACTTGTGTAACTTGAAGCTCAGGGGGACATTGTTCACAACTGTGTTTCTCCTGCCTGATTCCCCCTTCAGCCTCCCACACGTTAAAGTCCTAGCGCGTGACCTCAAGGCTGGGACCGCTAGGACAGAGGCCAGTGACGCTGTGGTGCTGCTGATGGTGATGTTTGGAATCTGGTGGCTCAGCGTTCCTGGGATTACCGTCTTGGCAGCCTGTCCTGTCTCTCTCCCTCCTCCAGGGCCCGATCACCATCTTTAGTGTAGTGTAAGCAGGGCCAGTGGTTCCAAGTAAATGCTAGGATTTCTGCAGTAGGTTTCAGGACTGCCTTTTAAAGCAGAAACTGTGATTAACTCAAAAGTAACAATGTCAGTTCAAGTCATCTGGACTTTCATGGAAAAATCTGTGATTTTGAGAATATGTTTTTACTTGAAGCAAGTGCCATGTGTCAGCATCACAGAGGAGGAGCCCCACCTTGGGAGGAGAGCGCACGCGTGACCTAGCAGCACAGCCCACTGGCCTGTAGGTGCTGAGGTCACCACAGAAGGCGTGGCTCTCACACCCGGGTGAATGGCACTTGCTCCTGGGGAGAAGAGGCAGGCCAGGGTCAGCTTCAGCAGTAGATGGGCCCCGTTAGCGGGGTTGCAGGGGGTGGTCTGTTGACGTCCCTCCGTGCTGCGGGCTGAGGACCCCTCCCCTCCCTGCCCGTGGCAGCTGTGGCAGCAGGCTTGGCCAGGTGCCACCTGCAGAGCTTTATGCAGAATGAAAAAGTACATGCCACACCTCCAGCAGGGAGAGATCACAAGAGAAGAGCGAGCGTTCCAGGCCGGGAGAGCGTGTCTCCTTGTAAGAAGACACTCTGGCCTGAGACTTGCTCTCCCACAGGTGCACCAGGGGCACGGGCGTCCCTGTGATGCTTGTATTGTGCCAGAGGCATCTCGGGGTGGGGTTGAGTCAGAGAGTCTGGCTCTGTTTTAAGAATTACTCTTCATTGTTGGCATTAGTCTGACAATTGGGTTAGAGGTTTGTTTGTATTTTTAAGTGAGCATGTCCTGCTTTATTTATACTCAGTGTCTTCAATTATCCTTACAGATAACCCTGTTTTCTAGTATTTTACCATTTTCCTAAACTGTAGCACAGGGAGCCCATTCCTTTGCTAAGTTACTTGATACTCTGTCAGGATGGAGAGGTGATGAGGGCTGTTGGCTCCTTCCCTTTCCCAGACTAACCATGGAGACACTGCAGATATAAGAGGAAAGCCTGGGTCTCAGGAAATAACTAAAATAGCTATGGAAACTCCAGGGGTGGTGAGGCTGTTGTGGGTTGGTGTGTGTGTAGGTGGTTCAGTCTTGGATATAGGCCTGAAGACTCAGGAGAAGGTGCATTGTAAGATTTTTCCTTTTAAGTTGCGTTTTTGACCTTTCTCCTTTGGCTTGAAATAATGATTGCCTGCCTGACTGCTCCAGAGATTGACGCAGGCAGGCGCTGTCAGGGCAGCACGGGAGTCCTGCTGGGGTGGAGAGCGGAGAAGACGGGACACTCCCTCCTCCCCAGGGCCTGAGGGTTGTGTGGAGATTGCCTTCTCCCAGTGCTGGTGCTTTCAGAGCTCAAAGGCCAGACCCATCTAGTCAACAGAAGTAAGTGCTCAAGAGGGGTTATTCGGTGCCTGTGGCTCATCCCACCACCCTCCTCCTTTTCAATTTCACAGGAAAGGATAGGACTTGAATTTGGGCCATTTTCCACAGGTTTCCAGATCTGTTTGCTCATATTCTTTGCGAATATGACTGCATAGGCTAAAATAATTAGACACATGAAGAGTACAACTACTAGTGAAAACATAAAAGATAAACTGAATGATATATGTATGCCTCATGAAGTAGGATCATTAGAATAGAAAAATTAATAATGTATAATAAATATAACATACATACTCAGTGATAAAAGAGGACACTTAGTAGTATTAAGAAGAAATAAGAAGTAGAAAAGAAAAAGATGTAAATACTAGACATGACAGATAGAATAGTTACAGAACTTAATAAATCAGATAAACAAGATGGATACAAGTGAAAAGCAAATTATTGAACCTGAAGGTCATGTTAAGGAATTCTGGAGGCAGAGGAAAAGCAGGGATAGAAAATAGCAAATAAGCTAAGAAATATGGAGGAAAGAGAGTGGTGCCAACATTCAGAGAATAGGACTTCAGAGGGGAGAAGAGAAATTGGCAGAGAGAAGAATATTTGAAGAACTAATGATGGTTAGTTATTCAGAATTAAGAAAACAAAGACTTCAGATTGAAAGAACTAATAAAATACCAAGGAGGAAAAATAAGAAAAACCTACATCTTGATGGTGGTGGTGGTTGTTCAGTCACTCATTTGTGTCTGACCCTTTGGGGCCCCATGGACTGCACACACCGGGCCTCCCTGTCCCTCACCAACTCTCAGAGCTTGCTCAAACTCATGTCCATTGAGTTGGCAGCGACATCCAACCGTCTCATCCTCTCTTGCCCGTTCTCCTCCTGCCTTCAGTCTTTCTCAGCATCAGAATCTTTTCCAATAAGTCAGCTCTTCACTTCAGGTGGTCAGAGTATTGGAACTTCGTCTTCAGCATCGGGTTTTCCAGTGAACATTCAGGGTTGATTTCCTTTAGGATTTTAAGTTTGATCTTGCAGTCCAACGGACTGTCAGGAGTCTTCTCCAGCACTGCAGTTCGAAGGCATCAATTTTTCAGTGTTCAGCTTTCTTTATGGTCCAGCTCTCACATCCATACATGACTACTGGAAAAACCATACCTTTGACTACATAGCCCTGTCAGCAAAGTGTTGTCTCTGCTTTTTAATATGCTGTCTAGGTTGATCATAGCTTTTTTTCCAAGGAGCAAGTGTCTTTTAATTTCATGGCTGCAGTCACCATCTACAGTGATTTTGGAGCCTAAGAAAATAAAGTCTGTCACTGTTTCCATTTTTCCCCCATGTATTTGCCATGATGTGATGGGACCGGATGCTATGATCTTAGTTTTTTGAATGTTGAGTTTTAAGCCTGCTTTTTTTCTGTCCTCTTTCACCTTCATCAAGAGGCTTGAGGCTCTTTACTTTCTCTTTTCTTTCTGCCATAAGGGTTCTTTCATCTGCATATATTGGTAGATGAGTGAAATTTAAGACTGTCATAGCCAAAGAAACTTAAAACCTTTGGAGCTAAAGAATAGATTATCCACAAATTAAAATGAATTAGATTAAGTTTTCTTTTCATCCCTGAGATTCTTGGTTATTGCGAGTATTTGAGGTGAGGGGAGGGAAATCACCTATATCTAGTCAAGGCTATGGTTTTTCCTGTGGTCAGGTATGGATGTGAGAATTGGACTGTGAAGAAAGCTGAGCGCCAAAGAATTGATGCTTTTGAACTGTGGTGTTGGAGAAGACTCTTGAGAGTCCCTTGGACTGCAAGGAGATCCAACCAGTCCATTCTGAAGGAGATCAGTCCTGGGTGTTCTTTGGAAGGACTGATGTTGAAGCTGAAACTCCAATACTTTGGCTACCTGATCCAAAGAGCTGACTTATTTGAAAAGACCCAGATGTTGGGAAAGATTGAAGGCGGAAGGAGAAGGGGACGACAGAGGATGAGATGGATGAACGGCATCACTGACTCAAAGGACGTGGGTTTGCGTGGACTCCGGGAGTTGGTGATGGACAGGGAGGCCTGACGTGCTGCGGTTCATGGGGTCGCAAAGAGTCAGACACGACTGAGTGACTGAACTGAACTGAATATATAATTGAAAACTTGGAGAATAAATGTATCAATTCTTACTGCATTTGATAAAATATTTCTCATTGTAATAAGGGACCTATTTTCTCTATAACCTTCCTACTTGAGAGAAGATTTTCTGTATATAATTTTATGAATATATAAATATTGGGGAAAGTTGCTGCTGTTTTCATTAAAGAGATGCATTTCTTCTTACCTTTTTGGGGGAGTGGGTGTAGTTCTGTTTTGTCTCCTGTTGGGCATGGCACTTTTTAGAAGCATGCTTTGGCAGCCACAGATATAAGATGGATGATTTTCTATTTCTGATGTTTGCTTGTGACTTTAGTGATTTCCAGTTTCTCTTCTTCATGCTCCTAGATTTAAATTATTTAAATAGCATATTATTACTACTTGTGTTGGTTCCAGAAGGAAGTCATATTCACCTTTGGTTCAGAAATCCTCTGTCCAGAGGAAATAAAATGTGATATATGTAATTTTAAAATTTCTGAAATCTACACTAAAAAAGTTTTAAAAGATTGAAATGAATTTTACTATGTTTTATTGAACCTATATATAAAATATTCAACATGTTACCAATATACAGAATTTTTAATGAGATATTTTACATTCTTTCAATTTTTAAAAGTTTGGTGGAGACCTTGTAGTACATTTTAATTTTAACTGGCCACATTTCATGAACTTAATACTACATGTGGCTGGTAGCTGCCATCCTGTCTGTGCATTCCTAAAGAAATGATGGTTCAGTATCCTAAGAATGGTTGGGTAACTTCAGAGCTTCTTACAAGGCTTCAGTTGTATTAAGGGATCTTAGGCCTTGGTGGTCCTATAGCAAGTAACGCTTCATCTGTTAATTGTAGCTGATGATAAAAAGGAGCACTAAGATCGCAAGAAATTGATTGCTGTGGTCTTCCAGGTAGAAATTATGTTAGAACACACAATGCCTGACAGGCAGTTCAAACTTATCACGAACAAAGCTGAACTCTGACCTTCCTTCCAGATTGGCTCCTGCTGTATTAGTAACTAGCTTCTTGTTTCTCTCCTGGCACAGAGGCCAACAGCTCTGTCTCTGACTTCCAGCTGGAAAGTTGGTGAAAAACCATAGTCTCCTGTTGCAAAGGTCCAGTTGTCTTAAGTCCTTCATTGCCCATGCTTTTACGATGATGTATTTTTAGTGAGAACAAGGAGTTTTACATAATGTTAATGTCACTTAAATAATTAACCTCAGTGAAGATTTAAGACAAATAATTTGTGTTTTTCAGTCATTGACTTTTAAGTTTGTCAGCTCTGTGGTAGTTCACATGCCAACACTGTGGAAACATCTTGGTAGGACCGATGTTAGCTCATACTGGTATTCATTTATGTTTGATTGAAATGATCAAACTGAGGGGAAAATGTAAGCCTGGCATAAATAGCATAACCGAACAAAATTAAGCTTTGCATTTGGTGAACTGTGCTTTGTCCGGAGGATCTGTGGCTGTTCGTTCAGAATATTTTATTGGAAAAAGTAAACTTAGAAAATGTAACATGCATAGCTGTCCCTCACACCAGTTTTGTAACTGGTTTTGACTCTCTAAGTGCAACAAAAATGCGTATTTACTTAAGAATAGATTGCTTCAGGAGAATACTGCTTTGGGCCTTTCTGTGTGTAGTACGATTTTTTGGAACATTGCCTATAGGTTTTTGTTCCTTTCCTAAGGTATGTAATAAACTGTGAAGATGTCAGATATAAAGGATAGCTGTTGCTCAGACTTGTCCTTTGCTTGTTTGGTTATCCATCAAACACTATCAACCTGATGGTGCCAGAAGGTATGAAATAATGTCATTGGAAAGCTGTCGGTCACATGTATGTCAAGGTTTTTTTAAGTCTCAACTAGCTGTTCTGATGTCAAAGGATGTTTTACAAATACGCTCTGTGAAAATGATTGCTTTTAGGAGATGGATCTTTATACACGTTCACTTTATCATTGTTGCCTGCTTGCTCAGTTATGTTTGACTCTTTTGTGACCGCATGGACTATAGCCTGCCAGGCTCCTCTTGTCCATGGTATTTCCCAGGGAAGAATACTGGAGTGGGTTACCATTTTCTTCTTCAGGGGATCTTCCCGACCCAGGGATCAAACCCACGTCTCCTGGTTGGCAGGCTGATTCTTTACCACTGAGCCACCTGAGAAGCCCCATGCTTACTTTACCCTTCCTGATTTCATTCCTTGGTGCTTTGGGCTAGATTAAGGTGCAGGTTATCACAATATGTATGTCAGGGTGGTCTGGCATCCACATCCTAGACAACTTGCAGGGAGGCGTCTGTCACTTAAACGCAGCTCACAGTTTTGGACCCTCAGAACAATAGGCACTTGTTATAATAGCCACGTTATTCTTTAAAAACCTTCTCCAGCTAAGCAAGCAGGGAAGGATTCTTTAAATTTTCAGACCAGCATCTCTTCTTTACTACAGAATCTAGTTACTGTCTCTAACTTGAAAATTATAGAAAAGGTCATAGCCTGGAAGGAAATAAGGAGTAAGAAAAAAATTTGACCTTTCTTAGGAAAATGCAGTTTTGCTTGAAATTTCTGTTTGCTGGTGATCTAAATTAACTATGAATGACTTTATGCTTATATTAATAATTAAATTCATCGGTTTAGCTTGGTGTTCTTAAGGGGATTGTATATTATTATAAACGTCTATGAATTTAGAAATGAGACCAGGCATCCAGTTCACTACTTGTGATAATTCTTAACTTTGGAAAAAACAAAAATAAAAGGAAGAAAGAAAAGAGGGTTTGGGGAACTCAGCTGTGTTGGTTGAAACACTTCAAGATACATTTATTTCATTTTCCTTCGTACTTCTTCAGTTGTACTGAGTTTTGTCTCCAAATTTATAGTGAATTATTTTGAAAATCATCTTATCTGATGGTGGAGTGCTGAGGTAGAAAGTTTAGTTGGCGTTGTTTAAATGTCCTTACCACAACAAAGATGTTATAGTTCTCTATTGCCTTCTCATGAGTGGTGGTGATTGGTTTTTATGTCCTAGTAAGGGAAATTTTTTTTCCTATTCTGATTGGTTTCAAATATAGTCATTAGAAATTTTATGATCATAAGGTGAGGCAAAACATGCTTGTCTGTGCATTACTGAAAGCTGGTCAAATATTTTAAGACACTCCTTTTAGAAGGGCTTAAGTGTAGAAATTTTTAAGTAGAGTAACAAAATTCTATATAATAGTCGTACTTATTTTTAAAGCAAAACTGTAGGACTACTTCATGAATAGAGAAAATAGTTTACATTTCAGCTGAATTGAATGCAACCAACAGTAGCGCAAAGCTTTGTTACATCAGAATAAACTGAGTGCGATGTGGAGGCACGCCAGACTGCGCCCTGGGCTGAGGACACAGGCTGCAGCTGGAGGGGCAGGGGACCAAGGTGCAGGAGCAGGTCACAGAGGCAGGCGAGGCCGCGCGGCTGCTCAGTGAGGAGCGCCTCCTGCTCTGGGTGTCAGCACTCCTGGTCGAGGGACGCCTTCCCAGAATCAGTCACGCACTGAGGTTCAGCCATGGCGGGACAGGAGTGGTTTTTAAGTGACTTCAAGTGCATGCCCGGGAACCGTGTTTTGTCATACAGTTGTACCTGTCACTGAGGCTGTGATGACAGTCCCTGTCCACTCCTGTCGCTCCACTGCCCTGGGCCCTGTCTCCACGGCCAAGTGTTCATGAGAGACCAAATTAAGGGAAAATGAGTTGTAGAGAAATGAAAGCGCTGACACATACATATCGTTTGTGTGTTGCTACACTTGGTTAAATGAGTGAAAGTCACTCATTGTGTCCAATTCTTTGTGACCCCATGGGCTGTATAGTCCATGGAATTCTCCAGACCAGAATACTGGAGTGGGTAGCCTTTCCCTTCTCCAGGAGATCTTCCCAACCCAGCGATCAAACCCAGGTCTCCCGCATTGCAGGCAGATTCTTTACCAGCTGAGCCACAAAGGAAGCCCAAGAATACTGGAGTGGGTAGCCTATCCCTTCTCCAGTGGATATTCCCGACCCAGGATTTGAACCGGGGTCTCCTTCACTGCAGGCGGATTCTTTACCAACTGAGCTATGAGAGAAGCCCTGTCTCTATGCTTGGTAGTTAAATGTAATTGTGGGTACTTTAACATTAAATTCAGTTTAATTTATTTAATAAATAAATATATGTAAGTATAGGGTAGAGTAGGTTGTTTAATTTGACGTTTTTCAACATTAGAAATAGTACATTGCTTAGTAATATTTACAAAAGAGCTAAGATTGCCAGTTTAACAGGCAGTTGGAGTCTGACATTTCTAACAGGAAATAGGCTCAGCAGGAAGTTAAAGAATTTTGGACTTAAGATAAAAACATGCACTGTGAAGGCCACTCTTCTCTCTGGACAGTCCTTCAAACCTTTACTAGAAGCCTATAGAAATGTTTGGCAGCTCCAGTGCATATTGTGAAATTTGTGTGGATATTTAGGAAGCTTTATGAGAAACTTCCACATGATAAGATTCTGCTCAAGATTCATGCTTACAACAAACAGAAAAGGAATACTTTCCTTCCAGAAAAGCCAGATAAGTATACTTCTTACATTAAATAAGAAGTTGACAAATGTAAATATAGGTAAATATGGTAGAGAGATTTTGGAATACAAAAATGATGAGTGAAATTGTGATAATAATGAAAAATGACCATTAGAACTTCAGTTATTGCCTCACAAATTTATTAAGTGAATGAAAAAATCTAGGTATTTCAATGTTGTTTAGAGTCTTTGCAAATAAAAATATATGGTGGAAACAAGTGTTTGGTCTGCCCCTCTGTAGTTGTGATATTACATGGCGTGACACTGGACCTGGCCAGTGAAATGTGGCAGGAGCCACAGCCACGGAATCACCACAGCCAAACTCCCCACCTCAGATGGACCAGTGGAGACTGCTCTCGGGGCTGTAGGAGTGAAAGTGTGGTTGTATGTTTTCTAAAGCTCTCAGATGGCCACGTCTATGGGATTGTATGTCCTACGGCATGTATAGAGAATGTATAGCACAGTGGTATAGCACTGTTTACTCAGTGGTAAGTAAAATAAACATCTTTAGTAGTAAATCAAGTGCAAATTCGGGATACATTTTAAAAATAAATACAGGACACTAAAAGATTAAGGCGTAAAGGTCACTGGTCCCCTGGTACTTTTGGCTGAATAGTTCTTAAATCCTTTTGATGCCTTGGGAGGAATAACCCTGTTAGAGAATGTTGTAGGATTGGAATCTGGGTAGGGCTCCTAGCAGAATGCTCTGAGTATGAAAGACGCAAGGAATGCAGGCTGTCTTGCTGCTGCTCATTCCCGCCCGCAAGAGCAGTCAGTCCTTTACGAGGACAAACAAAGGGTTGGTAGTTCAGTCTCTCAGGTGCCAACGTGAAAAACAAAATGTGTTGGATCCACTTGTCAGGTTTTCGTTTTGCTTGTGAGAAGTCCCGTTGCAAAACTGCTTGCTATAGGAGCTTAAGAACTTGGTACTCAAATTATGAGAGTATTGTAGAAGTAAAATGATTTTATGGTTGTTTTACTCTAAGGGAGAAAGTTCAGCAATCCTTGTACATTTAGCACCACATGACCTGGGTTCAATCCCTGGGCTGGGAAGATCCCCTGGAGAAGGGAAGGGCTACCCACTCCAGTATTCTGGCCTGGAGAATTCCATGGGCTGTGTAGTCCATGGGGTCACAAAGAGTCGAACATGACTGAATGACTTTCATATTCGCATCTCTTTTTCATCCCTTTTTTCCTTGCTCAAGCAATTGTTTTACATTTTTAAATGATGTAGAACCTCAGTAAAGTGCTTAGCTTAACCTTTGAATAACAAGCTTCTTTTCACACCATAGGCGTCATGACCAGAAATCAGCCCTGGGATTATCTGCTTGTACTGGTCCCAGGTTTGCTTTCTCAGTTCTTCACATCATCCAGACTCCTGAGCTGGAAATATCTTGTTAACTCTGCACTGTTTAATATTCTTTAGAAACTAAACTGCTTGGGCATACTTAGAGCTCGAGTGGAATCTATGCATTTTGTTTGACAAGGTTGTTGGCTGGTGTTTAGAGGCCATGTATTGGAAATCATGTTTGTGGGCAGCGGAGAGGGGAGGGTCCTGTGCTGAAGCATTGCACAGATGAGACCAGCTCTGCTGTGCAGATCGAATGACGTGATGTGTCCAAGCTTGAGGAACACCAGAAAGTGCTACAGGTGTCTGAACATGAAACCAAGAAGCAGATTGGGTTGCAGGAGTGACAGAATGTGAATTCTCGCTGTCTGGGATTTGTAGTTGGGATCTGTTGCTCGTATAGGAAAATACAGTTCAGAAAGATGCAGATTTTTCCATTGTTAAAATCAATGAAGTTAAAAGAGCAGCTGCTTGTAAAAGTTAGTTTTACTTGACGACTACCTCCATCCCAGTAATGAAAGGGCGCGATCTGTGGAACATCCTGTTCTCTCTGGAGCTGGATCTCAGTTACTCTGAGGTCTCAGTTTACATAAATTGTTGCCCTTTGGTTTCAAAGATTGTTTTCTTGACCGTGAATTGCTTGTCTCTCAGAATATATATGCATGACTGTAGTCTGTGTCTTCAGTTTATTGTAGAGAAGGGTTGGCACGCTTGATACTGACCTTATGCTCCCGGGAAGTTAGGGAGTGCAGGAGGAGACACCCCAGCTCCTGTGTAAAGTGGGAAGGACAAAAAAAAAAACATTTTGGAAAGCGTCCCCTGTTTATTTTTCATTAAAAACAAAACAAAAACAAAAACCACCTATTAGAAACCTCGCATCCACACAAAAACCTGCATCTTTGTTCATAATTACCAAAGCTTGGAGCAACCAAGGTGTCTTTCAGGTGGGGGATGGAAAAGTAAAGTAAGCTAGTACATGAGCTCTCAAACTGTGAAGAACATGGAGCCAGTCTGAAAAGGCTGTGTCCTGTACGTTTCCAACTATATACTGTTCTAGCAAAGGCAGAACTATGGAGAGGGAAAGATGAGTGGTTGCCCGGGAGGAGGAGGGAGGGGAGGATGCGTGCGTGGAGTGCAGAGTTTAGGGCCGCGAGACTGTTCTGTGTGGCACTGCAGTGGTGGGGGAATGTCATCGTGTGATTGTGCAACCCACTGAATGCACAGCAGCAGAAGTGAGCCCCTGTAGCCCTCGGTCATCTCTCGGGTGACGATGATGTGTCCGTGCAGGTTCATCAGTGGTAATAGATAGCCCGCTTTTGTGGTGGTGGTGGGGAGGTTGTGCACGTAGGGGCAGAGAATGTATGGGAAGTTTGGTGCTTCTCTCAATTTTGCTGTAAACCTAAAACTGCTCCAAAAAAAGTCTATTAAAAATAAAAAGTAAAAACAAAACAAAAAATGATCTAACTTTGGTCTCTTTGTTATGTGTGAACACGTATGAATCCTGAGCGCTAAGCAGCACTGTCAGTGACGTCCCTGCCCTGTGCACACTCCCTGGGGAACCCTGCCCATCCAAGGTGTGCCCCCTGCTTGAGCCTAAATCAACGTCCTCAGCTCCACACTTTCTCATGGGTATGTGTTCACTTGCCTCTTGGGTATTCAAAAGCACCTTAAATTCAGCATGCCTCTGCGTGTTCTCCTCTCCCGGGGCCACTGTGCTGCAGTTTACAGAACTGTCCATCCCCCGACCGTACTCTCTGACTCTCCCTCTGCTCTGGCTGTGAACTTGTGTGGAGGATCCTCCTTCTCGTTTTCTCTGTTACTGCTGCCGTGTTCTGCACCTCGGCTTCCAGATGGCCCTCCTCCAAGACATTTCTCTCTCGGAGAAATTCCTCAGCCTGCCCTCCCTGCCTGAACTGCTTCACACACAAATGTATGCAAAATGGTGTAACAGACACTCCTGTTCTTACCTCCAGGATCCTCATTCCAAAGGTTACCTTTTCCTTGCTGACTTAATTTCAGTGAGACATCTCGACATTGTTTTCTCTGTTTGCCTTACTCTTGAAAAGATCTGAGAACCCAGCAGGTTCTACAGCTAGACTTTTCCATTCTTAAGTGGATTAATCTAATTGCTATTTGTGTCAGTGTTTTCAAAATGTTATGTCCCTTTGGGATAGATGTGTTTCAAGACAAATATTTTGGACTCCTTTAAATTACTTATCCACCAGAAACTGCAACTTGTAGTAGTTAGCATTAATTAATATCTCAAACAGTGTTTACCTTAGCACTGTAATTCCAGCACTGTTCCATCAGTGACACGGGCTGCTTCTTCCCCAGACCTCGGCTTTCCATCCTGGCCTCACGCGGGTGCTGTCTGTAGGTCCTGCGCTCCTGCTGAGGGGATTGTTTCCTCAGGAGGAGATAACGAGGTGGGCCAGAGTCCTCCCAACTTGCTTTTACCTTTTGAGCCTTTGAATCAGTGTGGTATTTAATGTCATTAAAAGGAGAATTATTAGTTGGCAAAACATATTATTTCTCGTACCCAAATGTATGGCAAAATGGAAGATTCACTAAACGGTAATCATCTTTGTAATGAAGTTTATTTAAGAATCAGTAGTATATAATACTTGCCAAAAAACAGCATAAACCTTGCATTAATTCAGTGTTTTAGATGTATCTTTAATGAGAAGACATCTTAAGAGCTCACCTTTGACCTCTCAGCAATAATAAGAAATAAGATACATGTTATGCCAAATTTTATTGTGATTCCCATGAAATAGCCCTGACACAGACCCTGCATTTAGGCTTTGCAGATGTAAACTCTGATAGATCTTTATCTTTAATTGTTGGTGATTTGTGTGTCAAGGATGCCATTGTATTTTCTGTCAAAACAAAGTGCTAAACATACATAGAAATGAAAGATTATTTAAACTAGACAAATACTCATTTCGCTTTCTTGGAAGGCTGACAGTTGTGATTTATTAGTTTTTGATTTAGATTTAGATTTGCTCAAAGTAGGAATTTGAAAAGCTTTAGTATGAAAAGTATACAGATAAAACTTTTTATGGTTATCAATTTTTAATTAAAGTATAATTGATTTGCAGTGTTGTATTAAATTCTGCTGTATAGCAAAATGATTCATTTATATACATGTATGCATGCTTTTTTAAAAGAATCTTTTCCATTATGGTTTATCATAGGATATAGAATATAGTTATATGTGGAATCTACACTGTGGCATAGATGAACCTAGATATTCTTTATTTTCATCAATTAATGGGATTACACAGTTGCAAGTTTCTGACCCCTCATAGCCCAGCGGATATAGTAGTAGCTACTTGGGCTTGGAGAGGACTGTCAGAAGAAACAGTGGAAACAGCAGTCCCGAAAAATGAAGTTTACATTTTGGCATCAAAAGGTCAGCAGATGGCTTTCACTCTAAAGAGCTTTGGAATAGCGTTATTACCTCATGTCATTAACAGGCAGAGGTGTGTGCTCTTTTTGTTAGTTTTTGCCTTTATCTATCGAGGTGCTCCTGTGTTGGTACATATATGTTTATAACTGTTATATCTTCTTTTTGGATTGAGCCCTCGATCATTATGTAGTGTCCTTCTCTGTCTCTTATAACAGTCTTTGTTTTAAAGTCTGTTTTGTCCGATACGAGTATTGTTACTCTAGCTTTCTAATGAATTCCGTTTGCGTGGAATACCTTCTCCTAGCCCCATACTTTCAGTCTGTAAGTATCCTTAGGTCTGAGGTGGGTCTCTTACAGACATCAGATATATAGGTCTGGTTTTTGTATCGATCCAGCCGGTCTATGTCTTTTGGCTGGTGCATTTAATCTGTTTACATTTAAAGGTAATTATCAATATGGACGATGCTATTGCCATTTTCTTAATTTTTTGGCTTTATTGTTTGTAGGTCTTTTCCTTCTCTTGTGTTTTCTGCTTAGAGTAGTTCCTTTAGCATTTGTTGTAAAACTGGTTTGCTGCTGCTGCTAAGTCGCTTCAGTCGTGTCCGACTCTGTGCGATCCCATAGATGGCAGCCCACCAGGCTCCCCTGTCCCTGGGATTCTCCAGGCGAGAACACTGGAGTGGGTTGCCATTTCCTTCTCCAGTGCGTGAAAGTGAAAAGTGAAGGTGAAGTCACTCAGTCGTGTCCGACTCCTAACGACTCCATGGACTGCAGCCCACCAGGCCCCTCCATCCATGGGATTTTCCAGGCAAGAGTACTGGAGTGGGTGGCACTGAATTCTCTTAACTCTTGCTTGTCTGTAAGACTTTCGATTTCTCCATTAAATCTGATCGAGAGTTTTGCTGGGTAGAGTGTTCTAGGTTGTAGGTTCTTCCCTTTCATCACGTGAAATGTATTGTGCCATTCCTTTTGTGCTTGTAGAGTTTCTGTTGCGAAGTCAGCTGATAATCTCATGGGATTTCTCTTGTATGTTATTTATCTTTTTTCCCTATTGCTTTTAATATTTTATCTTTTTCTTTAATTTTTGTCAGTTTGATTACTGTGTGTCTTGGTGTGTTCCTCCTTGCGTTTATCCTGCCTGGAACTCTCTGTGCTTCCTGGACTTGCTTGACTATTTCCTTTTCCTATGTTAGGGAAGTTGTCAGCTATAGTCTTCAAATGTTTTCTCAGGTCCTTTCTTTCTTTCTTCTCCTTTCTTCTCTTCTCCTGTAATGTGAATATTGGTGTGTTTAATGTCCCAGAGGTGTCCCAGGCTGTCGTCATTTATTTCATACTTTTTTCCGAATTGTATCTCGCAGCAGTGATTTCCCCCGTTCTGTGTTGTACGTCACTTATCTGTTCTTCTGCCTCGGTTATTCTGCTGTTGATTCCTTCTGGTGTGTTGTTCATCTCTGTTTGTTTCTAGGTCTTTGGTAGACACTTCTTGCATCTTCTCAATCCTTGCCTTCATTCTTTTTCTGAGATCCTGGGTCATCTTCACTGTCATTACTCTGAATTCTTTTTCTGGAAGGTTGCCTATCTCCGGTTCATTTAGTTCTTTTTCTGGGAATTTATCTTGTCCCTTCATCTGGGACATAGTCCAATTTCTTTTCATTTTGGTTAGCTTTCTGTGATTGTGGTTTTCGAGGCTGTGGGATTATAGTTCTTGTTTCTTCTGTCTGCCCTCTGGTGGATGAGTGGAAGAGGCTAATGCAAGTTTCCTGATGGGAAGGAAGGACTGGCTGTGGGGAAAACTGGAACTTGCCCTGGTGGGCAGGGCCATGCTCAGTGAAGAATCCAGTTGTCTGCTGATGGGTGGGGCTGTGCTCCTTCCCTGTTAGTTGTTTGGCCTGAGGTGACTCAGTCATGGAGTCTGTAGGCTTTGTGTGGGTGTTAAGTTGCTTCCTGGTGGGTGTTAAGGGGCTTCCCTGGTGGCTCAGAGGGTAAAGTGTCTGCCTACAATGTGGGAGGCCCGGGTTCAATCCCTGGGTTGGGAAGATCCCCTGGAGAAGGAAATGGCAGCCCACTCCGGTACTCTTGCCTGGAAAATCCCATGGATGGAGGAGCCTGGTAGGCTACAGTCCATGGGGTTGCAAAGAGTCGGACACGACTGAGCGACTTCACTTTCACTTTAAGTTGCTTCAGTCACGTCTGACTCTGTGACTCTATGACTGCAGCCCGTCGGGCTCCTCTGTCCATGTGTTTCTCTAGGCGAGAATACTGGAGTGGATTGCCATGCCCTCTTCCAGGGGATCTTCCCAAGCCAGGGATTGAACCTGTGTCTCTTAGCTCTCCTGCACTGGCAGGTGGGTTTTTACCACCGGTGCCAGCCGGCAAGCGCTGTCGTGGGGCTGATGTCGACCTCCAAGGGGATTTGCCCCAACGTGTGGCTGACACGTGCCTCCCAGGACTGCTGCTGCTGGTGCCTGTCCCTGTGGCAGGCCACTGACAACCCACCCTCTGCAGGAGGCCCTCAGACACTTACAGGAAGGTCTGGCTCAGGCTGCGGTAGGGCCACTGCTCCTTTCCCCTGGGTCCTGGTGCACACAGGGTCTGTTTGGGCCCTCCTAGAGTGGAGTCTCTGTTTCCCCCAGTCCTGTGGAAGTCCTGTAATCAAATCGCATTGGCCTTCACAGTCAGGCTCACTGGGGATTCCCAGTCTTTTGCCAGATCCCTGGGCTGGGAAGCCTGATGTGGGGCCTAGAGCCTTCACAGCAATTACAGATCTCCAGTGTGGGCTGTCCACCTGGCAGGTATGAGATTTGCTTTTACTGTGATTGCACCCCCATCTTGTTGTGGCTTCTCCTTTGTTCTTGGAAATGGCATGTCTTTTTTTTTTTTTGGTGGGTTCCAGTGTCTTCCTGCTGATGGTTGTTGAACAGCTAGTTGAAATTTTGGTGTTCTTGCAGGAGAAGATGAGCTCACGTCCTTCTACTCTGCTTGAACCAATTTTGTGAGATGTATTTTTAGTACTAAAATAAATGACTAATCTTTGGTAGCTCATTTTATCATTTTGAAGACAAGACTAGGTTTATTCTTGAAGGCAGGAATTTTATTTTTATCTCTGACATTATTCCCATTCACTGTGGTTTCAGTTTCATTGACAAAACCCTAATCTGACATGTGTGCTCTTTTTGCAAATGCTAATTGTTTCACAAGTTGAAAGCAGAACCTTTGGAAAACTCAGAAATCTTCCTTGAGATGATTTTACCCAGAACATTGATCTTTGTTTTACTAATTACTGTTGTAAGTGATTCAAACTTGGAGATAGGTTTTGGGGGTTGGGAAGAGGTGGGCAGAGGACTGGATTGTTGAGGCTGCGTTTTGGAAACTGGAGCTGGGGCTGGTCTCTGCCTGCTCTGCCTTGATGCGTCTGGTGGAGACGCTGAGCAGTCGTCCGCTTTGTCTTGACAGTTTAGCACAAGCGGAGGTTTCTAGGAAGCTATCTGATGAGAGAGTAGGTATCATGATGTTAGCCTGTGGGAATTTTAAGTGATTTTAACTCAGGGAGTGGGTAACTTTCATTTTGAAAATTTCACTCTAGTCTTGGTGTAGAAGGACAGAATTGGAGGCAGAAACATGGTGAGTGGAGATGCTGTCTCCATAGTCCAGGACAAAGGAAACTGAGGCTCAGGTGGAGATGGGAGTATGATGTAGAAATATTTCCTACAGGGATTGAAGAGCTGTTTATAAATATTTTGCTGGTGTCTCTGTCTGCTTGCTTTCATTTAGGAAACATAGGTTGATAAGGAATCATGCGACATGGATTGACAGGAGCAACTGAAAAAGCCTAGACTGTCTGCTTCATCTGTTTTCAGAAAATTGATTTTGAAATATCTAAATAAATAATTTTAACCATTTTAGAGCATAGCTTTAGTTCTGAACCATGAAACCTCTTGAACAATGAAAATGACATTTTGTAAAGAGATTTGACATTAGCAGATATAGGGTGTAGTAAAGTGTTTTGTTTATAAAACCTTAATAAAATTTTATTGTCATGAACTAGTAGACTTCACATTTCTTGGGGATACTAAGAGTCTTTTGGTTGCACTGAAATTGTAGCAGACTGTCTTACTTTATTAACTGTTCATATGTTTTGACTCACAAAATTAGGATTTTTCATTATTATTAGACACAATATATAAAAATGACTCCATATTTTGCATTTTAGTCAACATTTTTTCACCTGATTATACTATAAATAATATAGTATTTATTAGATGTTTTTAAAGCAATAATTTTATTTGTAAAATGTTGAAAATTAGGTTTGATGAATTAAATTAATTGGTGAATTACTTTTAATTAACAAAATGATTAAAGAGACAGGTTACTCCAGTACTATGGCCACTGATGCAAAGAGCTGATTCATTTGAAAAGACTCTGATGCTAGGAAAGATTGAAGAGGGGAGGAGAAAGGGACGACAGAGGATGAGTTGGTTGGATGGCGTCACTGACTCTATGGACATAGGTTTGGGTAAACTCCGGGAGTTGGTGGTGGACACAGAAGCCTGGCGTGCTGCAGCCCATGAGGTCACAAAGAGTCAGACAGGACCGAGCAACTGAACTGAACTGATACCCTGTATAAAACCAGAGGATATCCGTCAGTTTCTTTTTTTGTCTTAAGAAGGTTCTCTTTTGTGAATTATCAAATGATTTATTAGTAGAATACAAGAGCTATATATTTGATATAGTTGAATCCAAGAGAAATCTTTTACTTTTGGTGTTTTATTTAGGTGACTTAAGTATCTTATTTCTTTGAATGAATGTTTTAAATTTCTTTAGTTCAAATTCTTATAGAATAAGAGGACTTCCTCAAGAAAAGAGAGTATAGGTACAGGGACATACACTGTTAATATTATTGCACTAAAATATGTCAGAGGCTCACATTTCCATGATGCACTTTCAGCCTGACACACAATATTTAGGAATAAGGTTTTGGCCCTTACATTTTGTTTATAGATCAATTGGGGGTCATATTTCAGTGTTGAATACTTTGAATTGCTTTTAGATCAGTTCAGTTCAGTTCAGTCACTCAGGCGTGTCCAACTCTTTTCGACCCCATGGACTGCAGCATGCCAGGCTTGCGTGTCCATCACCAACTGCTGGAGTTTACTTAAACTTATGTCCATCGAGTCAGTGATGCAATCCAGCCATCTCCTTCTCTGTCGTCCCCTTTTCCTTCTGCCTTCTATTATTCCCAGCATCAGCGTCTTTTCCAGTGAGTCAGTTCTTCAGATCAGGTGGCCAAAGTATTGGAGTTTCAGCTTCAGCATCAGTCCTTCCAATGAATATTCAGGACTGATTTCCTTTAGGATGGACTGGTTTGATCTCCTTGCAGCCAAAGGGAATCTCAAGAGTCTTCTCCAACACCACCATTCAAAAGCATCAGTTCTTCGGCTCTCAGCTTTCTTTATAGTCCAACTCTCATATCCATACATGACTATTGGAAAAACCATAGTTTGACTAGATGGACATTTGTTGGCCGTAATGTCTTTGCTTTTTAATAAGCTGTCTAGGTTGGTCATAACTGTTCTTCCAGCTGTTCTTCCTTTTAATTTCATGGCTGCAGTCACCATCTACAGTGATTTTGGAGCCCCCCAAAATAAAGTCTGACACTGTTTCCATTATTTCCCCATCTATTTGCCATGAAGTGATGGGACCGAACGCCATGATCTTAGTTTTCTGAATGTTGAGTTTTAAGCCATCGTTTTCACTCTCCTCTTTCACTTTCAACAAGAAGCTCTTTAGTTCTTCTTCACTTTCTGCCATAAGGGTGATGTCATCTGCATATCTGAGGTTATTGATATTTCTCTTGATAATCTTGATTCCAACTTGTGCTTCATCCAGCCCAGCGTTTCTCATGATGTACTCTGTATTTAAGTTAAATAAGCAGGATGACAACATACAGCCCTGATGTACTCCTTTCCCGATTTGGAACGAGCCTGTTGTTCTGTGTCCAGTTCTAACTGCTGCTTCCTGACCTGCGTACAGATTTCTTAAGATGCAGGTCAGATGGTCTGGTATTCACATCTCTTGAAGTATTTCCCACAGTTTGCTGTGATCCACACAGTCAAAGGCTTTGGTATAGTCAATAAAGCAGAAATAGATGTTTTTTTGGAATTCTCTTGCTTTTTTGATGATCCAGCAGATGTTGGCAATTTGGTCTCTGGTTCCCCTGCCATTTTAAAATCCAGCTTGGGATGATTTGGGAGAATGGCATTGAAACATGTATACTATCATGTAAGAAACGAATCGCTAGTCTAGGTTCGATACAGGATACAGGATGCTTGGGGCTGGTGCACTGGGATGACCCAGAGAGATGATATGGGGAGGTTGGTGGGAGAGGGGTTCAGGGTTGGGAACTCATGTACACCTGTGGTGGATTCATGTCAATGTATGGCAAAACCAATACAGTATTGTAAAGTTAAAAAAAAAAAGAGAGAGAAAAAAAAATCCAGCTTGAACATCTGGAAGTTCACGGTTCATGTATTATTGAAGCCTGGCTTGGAGAATTTTGAGCATTACTTTGCTAGAGTGTGAGATGTGTGAATTGCCTTCATATATTCATAAGATATTTTTGGTTTCTTTTAGTAACATGGTTGTCAAAATGAAGGAATGAATGTTTGTGTGTGTGTTTGTATGCATACACTTCTGCATGTAACCAGTTTCACAGTGACTGAGCTATAAATGAAAGTCTCTCTCCCTAGTTTCTTCATCATCCTAGGAGTCAGTGCTACATGATTGGTTGCTATAAATTTAGAAGTTTTTCCATTTTTATTTTCAAAGATAATATTTTTGTGACCAGAGGCTTTTTCATGAACTCAGGTGGGTACTTCCCTCTTACTCTGTTTTGCCCCCTTTTTGTTTACTTTCAGACTCAGGGACATATGTAAGATTGACTCTGTAAAGCTAGGTCCTATGGTTAGCTTTAATGAAAAAGTGGATCAGCTTTCTTTACAATTCTTTGATTTAAAAATTGGAACAGTGTCCTTAAATTTTAGGAACACCCTCTCCTTCCGTTCTCTCGTCCCCATTTTGCATTTATTATTCAAATAAGTTCAGTCTGAGGCCTTTGGTGTGGTTATTCATCCACTTCTCTGCTTTCAGTTAACAGCTAGGTCCTTGCCTGCCGTGCAGTCCGACGAGAGACTCCAGCCTCTGCTCAACCACCTCAGGTAACAACACAAAGGCCACCCTGTCGAGCTTGTAAGCGCACCTCCAGCACGGTGGGTAAAGCACCGCTGTGGGTGAAGCGCCTTCCAGGGCTAGAAACTTTATAAAGGTTTTCTTTTTCCTCTTCTTTCTTTCTCCCTTTAATTCTGTGCTTTAAGTTCTTAGTGCCATGTGCTTGTTACCCTTGACTTCTGGGTACTATAGAAAGTTCTTTTAATTGAATAAAAGTGTGTAGAACTGGTTGTTAAGTTAAAATGAGTAGTGATGACTGACTTGAGAAAGATTTCAAAGGGAATGAGCCAATTTCTTAACTGTGAGACTAAGGCAGACTTGAGGAACCTGCGTATATTTTATTGGGAGTAGTTCAGATAAGTTTTATTTTCTAAATTAAAAAAAAATTATCCTCATTATTGAAAAAGCAAACTTAGAAAATACAGAAAAGGAGGAAGAAAAGCATGTCATCACTATACTTTTATATAATTAGCTTTTTTTTTTTCATTTTTTCTGTTACTAAAATCTCTCCAAAAGCTTAATTTTATTTTCTTGTATGGTTATCCTATAGTGTATTTATTGTTCACTGTGGAGTATTTAGACTACTTTTCATTCTTTTCACTAGTACAAAAATGCTGTATGTAAACCTTGATCTGTATTTTTGATCGTTTCCTTAGCATAGGTTATCAAAAGTGGAATTTATCAAAGCATATGAATCATTTTAAAGATTTAAGTATATTATTTCTTTTTCAAAAACCTTATCCTACTTACGCTCTCATATTGTTCAAGATCGTCCATATTGCTGTACCCTGAACAGATGGGACAGTGAACAGCTGCTAATTTAATAGGTTTACCATAGAGATACAATTGGTATTATGTACTTTGCATTGACTGTATTAAGAGTGATTTTAAAACATTTTAATTATCCATTTTATTTTAAGGTAGTTTTAATTCTCTGTATCTTTGCTTATTTATTGATAGCATTTCCTGGTTTTATTTGATCTTATGTACTTTAGATATAAATACCAGCTTCCCTGGTAGCTCAGCGGGTAAAGAATCCCTCCGTAATGCAGGAAACACAAGAGACATGGATGGGTTTGATCCCTGGGTTGGGAAGATCCCTTGGAGGAGGAAATGGCAATCTACTCCAGTATTCTTGCCTGGAGAATCCCCATGAACAGAGAAGCCTGGTGGACTGCAGTACAAAGGGTCACAAAGAGTCAGACAGGACTGAACAAATGAGCACAGACTTTAGATATAAAGGGTAGTAACTCTTCATTGTTTTTGTTACAAAGATTTTTTTTTTCTGAAAGTATTTTTTTATTATGTTGCATTATCTAGCATACATAAATTTTAAAGTTTTATGTAGCTAAGCACCTTTAGTTTTTCCATTATGGTTTCTTTTTATTCTTCTGAAACTTAGAGTGCCACTGCTTGGTCAGAAATTGGCCTGGAGTTTATTTCCAATATTTTTCAATATTGCTTATCCTCCCTTCTGCCCTGGTCAGTCCCTCTTTTCCTCCTCTCCTGCCGTCTCTGCAGTGGGGAGGGTGGGGTCCAGTCGAAAACCTCTTGAGGGACTGGGAGCAGCCTGAATACTGCGCAGTTGCCTTCCCGAGGGCTCTGTGTACTGGAGGTATCCTCCTCCCATCCCAGCCCAACGCCAGTGTCTCCCTCTGGTGCCGGCTTTGCCCTCTGTGTACCATTTCATGTCGTCACTGCAGGGATTCTTTTACTTCTCAGTTTAAAAGGATTTTGTCTCCCCAGTTTCCCATGGGATGAGGTGAGAGAACACCTCAGCTTGGCACACAAGGTCCTTCTGGAAGGAACTGGCCTAACTGGACTTTGTCTCAGTGCTGACACCCTGACTTCTTCTGCCAGTGGGGCCCCAGGGCTCCTCCCGAGTTCCAGGCCTGTGCTCACCTCCTGCGGGGACTGCTCTTCCCCCATCCTCTACTTCTGTGACCCGACTAAAGACCACTTGTCTGTGTTTGCGTCCTCTGATGAGCTCTTCCTGACCACCTGGTTCTCACCTTGCTCCTGCCCTGAGTCCATTCGTGTTGTACGTGCGTTCCCGTAATAACCAGTGGCTGGCTCCTGTGTCCCAGGGCTTGTGCTGTCGTCACCGCTTGCTTCCTCATCTGATTTCTCCAGTAAAGTGTGAGAGCTGCAAAGTGCCTTTCATGATAGGTCTTCCTTATGTGTTTTGTTGAATGAATGAATATCTATTATACCAGTGATATTTTTAAAAATAATTTTTTCATTTATTTGTAACTGTGCTAGTTCTGTGTTGCTTTGTGTGGGCTTTGTCTTAGTTGAGGTGAGTAGGGTCTGCTCTTTGTTGAGGTGTTGGGGCTTCTCGTTACTGTGGCTTCTCGTTGCCGTGCACAGGCTCGAGGGTGCGTGGGCTTCGGAAGTTGCAGCTCTCAGGCTCTCAAGTGCGGGCTCAGTACTTGTGGTGCAGGGGCTTAGTAGCCCCATGGCATGCAGGATCTTCCTGGACCAGCAAATGAACCCATGTCCCTGCATTGGTAGGTGGATTCTTATCCACTGTGCCACCAAAGAAGTCCTATTTTGTTGCTTTTTTCTTGCATAAAGTTCTTATAATTTGTATAATTTATAAATCATATTATTACATTCTTTCTTCTGTAAAACCGCTAATTCAGAAGACATAGACCTAAAGGATTGGATCTTACCTCCAGTCAGTGCTCAGTCCTGTGCAATAATGATGGATTCCTCTTCCTCTACCCCAGTGTGGTCATTATCAACAAGAATTTAGATTAACTACTGACATTTCTTGAGTCCTTGAAACATGCACAAACTGTACATTCATTTAGGGCTTTCATTCTCTGTGGAATTCACTCATGGCTAGTTGCTAGGCAACCAGGGCTGGATGCTACATGTAATATGCACCAACCGATGTTGCTGTTTTTATTATTATTAAGTCAGATGGTTCTTGTTTTATTACCACGTCAGAGTCATCTGTGCGTAGCTGATGGGCATAGTTTGCTGCTTCCTATTATACAAAGTAACCTTGTGAAAGTCTTTCAGGCATACTGAATTGTCTCTTTAGGCTGTTTAAATGTAATGTTTTTCTCTTACTTTATTTTTGCTTAGGTCAAAATAGGAAAGAGTACTGTTTGGTTTGAAAGATGATAATGATAATCTTGTTAGAAAAAATAATCATCATTCATTTGTATGAACTGTATAGTTTATAACCTAGAGTGGAAGAACATTAGGAGGTTGAAATCAAAATCATTATTAGCTCTAATTTTGTTTGTGCCTTTAATGATCAAAGAGGAATGATGAGTAGCATTTTAATTAAATTTGTCAATAAAACTAATATGGTGGATGACACCAATACCTGTAAAAATGAAAGTAGCTATATAGGGAAATTTTCAAGTCATTTTACAGGATTTAGACATTGAAAGAGAATTATTATAACATTTCGCCAACCTAGTAATTTGGGATATTGCTAAACAATATACATAATTCTGAGAATGTAGAGGTATTGCCCAGATTTTCTTAGCTGAACTTCTATAGTTAAAAGCATTTTGCTTCAATCTCTTATGGAAATGCAAGCTCTTCATTAGTGGCATCCATCAGGAACTGAGTGCCTATATTGTGCTTGGAATAGAAAAAAATGACACAATTTCTGTTCTTAAGAAATTTACATTTTGATTTCATTTAAGTGTGTTTAACTTCATTTGAGAGGTTTATGAATATAATATGTAAGTGCCTGTGGCAGAAGGTAGTAGAACAAAATGGTGAATATGTTTTTCAATTAAGTTCTTGGTGAAAATGAAAAATGTGTTTTATTTTTACTTAAAAAAACTGAAGGAAATTTTTGGCCAACCCAATAAAATTTGGAAAAATAGAAACGAATTCCGCCCCACTAATATAACTGCTGCTAGGTTTTTCTTTTAATTGTTGTGATCTCTGTGTATATTTTTATGTAATAATAATTTAAATGGTTAAACTTTAAAAACATTCATTTTCACTTAATATATCATACCATGATAAAGGAGAAGATTACTTTTCATAGCTCTAATTTTAAGTGATTTGTAATATTTAGTTGAGGATGTATATATCTATCTTTACATCCCCATTCCCGTTTCACTGGATATTTAGGCTTTCTTTGTTGACTAAACCTGTGAAGAAAAACTTTAGACTCTGTGCGGTGTCTGTGGTCAGGTGAGGGCCTGGCGAAAAAGGGGCGCCGCGCTGACTCGTGAGGAGGAGGCGTCGCCCAGCAGCGGGCAGGGCGGGGAGCGAGGCGCCTTCCTGGGGCAGGAGAGGAGAGAGGGAAGCAGTCACTTGACGAAGACAGAATTCAGAATAATGAATTTTAAACCTTATAGTGCGTCTGGATTAGAACATTTTATTGTAGCCCTAACAAATTATCAGAAATTGAATGGATCAAAACAGCACTTACTTTTTTCATACAGGTCAGAAGTGTGACTTGGGCCTCCCCAGGCTAAAATTGAGGTGTCAGCAGGGCTGTGGTTCCTGTTGGAGGCTTGGGGGCAGAATCTGCTGCTGCGCTCATCTGCGTTGTTGGCCGGGTTTAGTTCCTTGCGGGGGTGGGCCTGAGGTCCTCCCTGCCTTGCAAGCTGTCGCCAGGGCCACATTCGTGCCTCTGCTGCCCTCGCCCCCGTGGCCGCTCTTTGGTCCTCGCGTGTGGTCCCCTGCCTCAGCCAGCAGCGGTGCACCAGTCCTCGTTTGTCAAGGGTGACTTACTTGGCTGCATATCTGCCTCCTCCCTGAGGAAGCTTGCTGCTTTATAGGCTCATGTGGTTGGATAGTCCACATGGAAACCCAGGAGAATCACCCCACCTCAAAGTCCCTCATCTTAACTACATCTTCAGTGGCCTCTTTGCTACGTAACCTATCGTGTTCATGGGTGAACATCTTTGGAAGCCATTGCTCTGCCTATTACAGTGAGAGTTTTCTCTTGGATTGAAGACAGCTTTTAATATCATTCACTTTCATCAGTTTTACAAGTAAACCACTTCATTTATGTACAATACTGAATTACCCTGGGGTTTTATTGTTAGGTCACTTTGTTAGCTTAACATGTTGAAAGGTTGAAAAAATGGTTAACAGTTATTTTTATAAGAATATAAAGTACTGATTTTCGTTTCAGTGATATAGAAAGAAGATAGGAAAATCTTTCCTTGCTTGTTCGACTGGCCATCCAGCCAAGGCAAATAGATACCTTTGTAAATAGTGGACTTTGTAGTGAGATTGTATGTTTTGGCTGTGACTTGGGAGTAGGTACAGGGTCACAAATCTTTTAGCATCTGAAGAGTTAGTTTTGTTTATCGTTGATTTAACACACATTATGGGGACTACTTGGTGCCAGATACGATATTAGGTTCTCGGGATAAGTATTCACTTCTGATCTTACAGAACTGATTGTTGGTCAGAAAAGAGAATCTTGACTAAAGTAATTACAGTAAATTATGGTGGCTGTTAGCATAGGAGCAGCCCCTGACTCTGTGGGCTCACAGCCCCCACAGCGCTGCATCCATGCAGCTTGTTCCCAGCTGGAGGGTCAAGTGTCTGTTCATCGTGAGTCCAGGGTTTCTTAGGCATTTATGCATTGTGGATGCTGTCAGTCTTCCTGGAAAGCAAAGTTTATGGTTATTTATGTTTTTCAAGTAGTTTCATTGCCTGTAGTTATTAAATTTCCCATTCTTTACTCTTTGAGTTTCTTTAAAATATTGATTGTCCTGTAGTTGAGTAACAAATTATTTTTCACTGTGTTAGGCATAAAGCCCTAACAAAGTACAAAATAGTGATGATACTATGGGAAACAGTTTTCCTTAAAAGCCTGAGAAAACGTGGTAGTTACTGTGAAATATTAGCAGCTAAAGAGCTTTGCAGTGGAACTTTGTGTGATGATATACCTGCACTACTCAGCCCAGTAGCCAGCAGCTGCTTAGGCTGTTGAGTGCTTGAAGTATAGCTCCTGTGTTTTTATTTTAATTCATTTAAATTTAAACTGTCGGTCGTAACTGATGCTTATTGGATTGGACAGCATGTTTCTCTGTCATACCTGACATGTGTTTAGATAATCATGTATTTTAAAAAGTATAATAACGGTTTTTAGATGAATGGATATGGATTTCTCAGTCTGTGATGGCCATGCCTGTGGTCCTGTGGTTCGGGCCCCTCTGGGGGTGTGGGGCGCTGAGCCGCAGCAGCCCCGCCCGCGGGGTAGGTGGGCCCATCGCCCGGAGCCGCCGCCTGAGCCGGCCTTGCTGGAGGCCTGCGGTCAGGCGGTGTTCAGGCTGCCCAGGCAGTGAGCTGCTGGTGCCACATGTGACCTGTGGGAATTTTGCAAGTTCACATGTTTGTGTCCTGGCAACCGGACACAATTCACAGCAAAAACGAAACTAAATTTGATAGATTGGGCTGAGGTAAGCCAGACAGCCCAGGCTCACCAAAGGTGAATGGTGCCCTCTCAGCTGTTTGTAGCTACTGTGTAGAAAGCAGCTCTGAAAAGATAATGCAAAGGGAATAGGAAGCCCATTTGTAGTTAAGCTGCTGTGGTCCTCGGTGGGCAGCAGACACACCGCCCACAGGAGGCCCGTGGGGACCTGTGTCATAGGGAGCAGCGTGTCCTCAGCCTCACGAGGGTCCCTCCTGGTCGCCAGCCCTCATTCCTGGGCCTCTGTGACGCTCTCAGCTCTGTTTGCTGCGCAGCAGTGTCGCTGGCCGAAATGGTCATTTTTACGTGTTCATTTGATTTTGGTGTTTGTCTGGGGTGTATGCTCCATGAGAGCAAGGCGTCTCTGTCCTCCTGTTTTTCTCTCTCCGTGTTACTGCAACATGGCTGCACCTCAGGGAAACTCCTGGATGAGCCGGTGCTGGGAGAAGACCCTTCAGGTTTTGAAATTTACCTCTCACTTAGGTTTTTTAAGCTACTAAATGTTGAGACTGAATGAGATGGTAGTTTAGACAAAAGGTTGGTGAATTTTGTTAATTCCAAGGGAAAGCTCTTGGAAACACTAAGTGATGAAACACTCTTTACACTTTGTGGAAATTCAGTGCTGGTTTTGCCTTTTGTTTTGGGACTTAGGACTGTTTCTCGGAGTCAGTAGCTAACTGGGGAGAGTCCTGTCTTTCTTTTTGCCTGTGTGATTTTAGAAAGACACTCATTTTTTTTTCCTCCAGTGACATATACAATTGTTGAAGACTGTATTTAAAAACAGAATAAAACCAAACCTGTTATGAACCTTGCTGTTTTGATCTGTGGAATGAAAGCCTTAACATGATGAGCCATTGGTGATGCTGTGCAAGAGCAAAGGAGTGTGCAGGAAGCGCGTGACGGAGTCTCTAGATGTGACTTGTCACGATCACCCTCACTAGCTGTCCCCTTCATCTCCTCTCCCTCCAAAACCCCGCTAAGCCCCAGGCTCGTGCTCCTGGCGTTCTGTCATTAGGGAACAGCTGTGAGGGGACACTGCAGCATGCCTCAGCTGGTGATAGCCCATCTCAGAAGCTCCCCGTCCTCTGTGGGGAGATGAGACAGTGACTGTCTAAACCCCAATCTCATGCTCCTGGCGTTCTGTTATTAGGGAACAGCTGTGAGGGGACACTGCAGCATGCCTCAGCTGGTGATAGCCCATCTCAGAAGCGCCCTGTCCTCTGTGGGGAGATGAGACAGTGGCCGTCAGTTCAGTGTCTTAGTTCTTCTGGGTATTAGAGCTTTATTTCACGCCCACCCATCCTCAGCTTTTCATAACCAGTCTCTCCGGCAGCCTTTTCTTTATTGTAATCATTTGACCATCCTGGGTCAGAGTCCAGTCAAAACAGCCTCTGCTTAGGGAGTCATGTACTTGCAGAATATGCTGAGAATGTAAAGGAATATAAAAAAATGTAGTCATGAAAGTAGAGATCTTTTTGGGGGGCTCTAAGTGTATATGGTGAAAACACCTATGTAGTGTTGTAGAGCTACTATCTTATAGGGATGGTAGGTGTATATTTTGTTTTAAATAAACTTTATTGAAGTATAATTTACATACAATGAAATGTACTCATTTTAAGGGTGCAGTTCCATGACTTTTGACAATGTGAGGTACAGATATTTTTGATAGAAAAATGAAGTGCATCTCAGCGCTCTTGCAGTTCATTGGACTGTTGCAGCTTAGAAATTGGAATAAATAGGAAAATATGGAACACATGGGAAAAGATGAGGCCAGCCTGAAACAAGGAAGCGTAGTGATTGTGCTGTTTGTAGTCGTCGCCTGATGTGGAAACCCATGTCAGTCTGAGTTTTTATCGGGTTTGTGTGCCTCTTGTCTCTTAGTCGTAAGGAAATACGCATCATTATCCTCATACTGTCTGCCGGTACTTTTTTGGAGAGAATTTTTTTTTTTTATGCAAAATGGAGTAAACGTCGTGCTTATGGAAAAATAATTTACATTCAATTTATAATAGAATTTTATTGATTTTGTTCTCATTGGAGTAACTGCAGGCAAAATCACCTGGGCTAACATAAGTTGGATACCATTTTCAAGGGATTTAGATGTAGAAAGAAACTCATTCAATTTCAGTGGTGACAGCTGTTGAGTGAATTTTTCTGATACCCTCACAGCAGGAAATGATACATTGTAACTGTGGTTCCCTGATTTCCTGCACACTGCTGAAATCCAGCCTGACAGGACTGTGCTTTCTGAATGTCTGAATAGCCTAGTTTAAGCAGAGTATTTTTTTTTAATGTCCAAAGTAGATAGAATTGTGATTGCAAAAGTGGATATATGGGTGACATACAAAACCTTTGTTTGCTCTTTCAAAATTGTTTTTCCGTTTGTACTGTGATTATACCTGAGTTTCTGTGAAACGGTTATATTGGAACTTGGTATACTTTTATAGAATGATATAGGAAATTACAATATCAGCTTACTTTTTAATTTAAACAGAAATATATTTCCTTAATGCAGAGGTCAGTTTTGATTACTTGCAGTGCTTTCTTCACTGCTTTTTTATTTGATATCAGTTTTTAAATTATGATAACCTATAGCCGCAAAGAGTCGGACACGACTGAGCGACTGAACTGAACAGAACTGATAGCTGCCAGATAGAAAGGAGTAAACAGTGTTAACCTCTTTCAAGACTACTGGTAAATAGTTGACACAGAAAGGAAATGTGTTTTACGTGTTACTGTTCTATGAACCTCAGAGTTTGTCGGTGAGGAGGGAGGACATGGAGATAACTTTTTGAGGTTGGAAGGTGGGTTCTGTCCAGCCTGGGCCCTGGTCCTGTAGTCACTGGGACTCATACCTATCCCAGCATAGCTTCTTACAGATGAGAGGAGAATGGAGAGTTGTGATTAAGTGTCTGTTGAGGCAGTCTGAGTGCAGGTTAGAAAAGAATTTCCAGACAGAACTGCAGGAAAGAGTTTATTAAGAACAAAGAGCAGAGATAAAGTGGGCACTTCAGGCACACAACTCCTGACAGGCCAGGGAGGGTCGACAGTTTTTGTGAGTTAGTAGCCAATTTTTATAGCCACAAGACAAAGAAAATTCCTGCTGGAAGGTTGGCATTAGGTGATTGGTTGGGGTGCTATAGAGTGTTTACTGGAGTGGGCATCTTTGCCTAATTTGGAGTCAGAAAGTTTGTTAGTGGTGATCAGGGGCCTTTGGCAGTGGTAACAAATGGTGACAGCTTCAGAGTGACCTTGGTTCTGGGCTCTGTTTCTGTGGACCTTAGTACAAGGCCTTGCACCTGTGGGCTGGGGCAGGACTCAGCAGTGTTGAGGTGGACC
This sequence comes from Oryx dammah, assembly GCF_014754425.2. NCBI lineage: Eukaryota > Metazoa > Chordata > Mammalia > Artiodactyla > Bovidae > Oryx > Oryx dammah. The sequence continues at coordinate 47,964,522 of NW_024070195.1, forward strand.
ATGAAGCCCAAAGACTCCCAGACAGAACTGTGTTACCCTCGACCCCCGAAGATTCAGGTTCACTCAGTTCAGTTGCTCATTCGTGGTTGACTCTTTACGACCCCATGAACTGCAGCATGCCAGGCCTCCTTGTCCATCACCAACTCTCAGAGTCCACCCAAACCCATGTCCATTGAGTTGGTGATGCCATCCAACCATCTCATCCTCTGTCGTCCCCTTCTCCTCCTGCCCTCAGTCTTTCCCAGCATCAGGCTCTTTTCAAATGAGTCAGCTGTTCGCATCAGGTGGCCAAAATATTGGAGTTTCAGCTTCAGCATCAGTCCTTCCAATGAATATTCAGGACTGATTTCCTTTAGGATAGACTGGTTGGGTCTCCTTGCAGTCCAAGGGACTCTCAAGAGTCTTCTCCAACACCACAGTTCAAAAACATCAATTCTTCGGCGCTCAGCCTTCTTCACAGTCCAACTCTCACATCCATACATGACCACAGGAAAAACCATAGCCTTGACTAGACGGACCTTTGTTGGCAAAGTAATGTCTCTGCTTTTGAATATGCTATCTAGGTTGGTCATAACTTTCCTTCCAAGGAGTAAGCGTCTTTTAATTTCATGGCTGCAGTCACCATCTGCAGTGGTTTTGGAGCCCCCCAAAATAAAGTCTGCCACTGTTTCCACTGTTTCCCCATCTATTTGCCATGAAGTGATGGGACCAAATGCCATGATCTTAGTTTTCTGAATGTTGCGCTTTAAGCCAACTTTTTCACTCTCCTCTTTCACTTTCATCAAGAGGCTCTTTAGTTTTTCACTTTCTGCCATAAGGGTGGTGTCATCTGCATATCTGAGGTTATTGCTGTTTCTCCCGGCAATCTTGATTCCAGCTTGTGCTTCCTCCAGCCCAGCGTTTCTCATGATGTACTCTGCATATAAGTTTAATAAGCAGAGTGACAATATACAGCCTTGACGTACTCCTTTTCCTATTTCGAACCAGTCTGTTGTTCCATGTCCAGTTCTAACTGTTGCTTCCTGACCTGCATACAGGTTTCTCAAGATTCAAGTTACCTCCAAGCTGATCAGAATTCATGGTGCTTCCCTAACATAGAAATGGCAAACTGTGGCTCAAGTTTGGAACCTTCATTCTTAAGCACAGTGCTGTGAAAACATGTATATTAACAGTAAGCTGGAGTTGCAGCTTGTATTCCGAGTATGACCAGCAGAGTCTGACCTAACTTGGCTGTAGACAGGAGTTAGGACAGGTCAGCTGGCATTTCTCCAGGTGGACCTAGTCCTCACGGGAGGATCTTGGCAGCCTTGGTCACTGTCCTCTCTCTGCGACCATGCTGCTCAGGATAAGCAGTGAGCACCACAGACATGAGCCACATGTGTAATTTTAAATTACTTCAGTCTCATTGATTTTAGTAATAATCTTATTTAACTCACTTCAACATGTAATTGTATGAAAATTTATTAATGAAATGTTTTACATTATTTTTTCATAGTAAGTCTTGGAAATCCAGTGCAGACTTTACACTCACAGAATGTCTTAATTCTGACTAAGCTGCATTTCAAGTACCCAGTTGCTACAGTTGGCTGGTGGCTACCATGTTGGACATGCAGCTTGGCACAGCTGGGTCCCGTTGAAACCTGCAGTGTTTGCAGTTGGAGTTGGCACCGTGAAAACTTCCTAAGAGTGTAGATACAGGTATAACCTTCCAAATCATCAGGTTATTCAAAGACATCTAAATTCTACTTCAAGATTAAATATTATATGTGATAGTACAAAGAAGATAGGAAAGAAGTTTGCTTTCTTCCTGATAGTCAGGGGAAGAAACTGGTGAATGTTAACAGTAGAGAAAACCAGCAGCCAAAACGTCTGGAGGCCTGGGTGATGATGAGTATTACAGTCTGACTGAGGTGTTGACCACTGGCAGGGCCCAGGCCACGTCCAGGCCCAGCAGGATCGTGAAGACCAGTGGTGAGAAGCCCCCTGAGTTTGAGTTGGGCATCTCCCAGGCCCTCCTGGAATTGGAGATGAACTTGGACCTCAGGGCCCAGCTGCAGAAGCTGAACATCATGGCCGCCAAGGAAATTGAAGTTGGTGGTGGTCAGAAAGCTATCATAATTTTTGTTCCCGTTCCTGAACTGAAATCTCTCCAGAAAATCCAGGTCCTGCTGGTATGTGAACTGGAGAAGAAGTTCAGTGGGAAGCACATTGTCTTTATTGCTCAGACGAGAATTCTGCCCAAGCAAACTCAAAAAAGCTATACAAAAAACAAGCAAAAACTTCCCAGGAGCTGCACACTGGTAGCTGTGCATGACACCATCCTGGAGGACTTGTTTTTCCCAAGTGAGATTGTCAGCAGGAAAATCCGCATGAAGCCAGATGGCAGGCAGCTCGTAAAGCACAGCAGAACAGTGTGGAACCCGAGGTTTAATGTTTTCTGGTGTTTATAAGAAGCTCATGGGCAAGGATATAAATTTTGAATTGCCACAGTTTCAGTTGTAAACAAATATGACTAAATAAAATATTATTCACAATTTAAAAAAACAACTTGAGTGAAAAATCATGCAACAAACACATCTCCTCTGATCCTCACTGTAGCCCTTGGAGGGGATATTTTTGTGACCTCTTTTATGACCCCTGTTTCCCTGTAAGGAAATTGGAAGCAGAGTAAGCAGGCAGTAAGTGTAACAGCCAGGACTTGTAGGTCTGACCCCTGAGCTCCTCAGCATGCTGCTTGGCTCTCCCTTACTCTGCTATGCTCCCTGACTGCTTTAGGCAGATTGGACTTGGGAAAATTATGAAAGTACGGAAGAGTCGTGGCTGATTCTTAAGCTGTTGCAGCTGCTCGCTGCTCCTGCTCCCTTCTTCAGGTTTCTTCACAGGGCTGAGGAGGTGATTAGGGGGGGATCACCTGTGTTGCCAGCTTGCGCCCTGGGGCCCCGTGTCTGGCGACTTGGGGGTGGGGGCTCCCACAGACCACTGAGCAGAGGTGTGATGGCCGTCTCTGCTGAGTTTAGTGCCACAGTAGGAAAGGGTTTTTTCCTTAACCAGCTGATTTATCGTGAGACACACAACCCACTTTTGTATAATTTTTTCCTTTTGTTTCCGTCTCTTATTTTCAGTACCCAAACCTGGCTCCCTATTGAGACCTAAAGTGCTTGTTATTGTCCTTAGTGGTTTGTTGAACAGGGCTTAGTTTTCTGTTGTTTCTAAAAAGACCGGGCATGGGTCTGCCTTTCACAATCAGATGTGTGCAATTGTGTATGTTTCAGAACTCTCTGTGTCGCCACTGCATTTTTATTGTGTAAATTTGGTGTTTGTGTGGTGGTGTTCGCAGCATTGATTCCCTGTGGCTGTGACCGACTGTGCCTTCCTGTCTCGTGATCCTCAGCCCCCCTCCTCCCTTGATTTAATGGGACTGAAAATGATATCATGTCAAATATGGTCATGTAAATATGTGTTATGAATATTTGAAAGTCTCTTCTCCTTTCAGCTTTAATTTGTTGAAACTCTTCTTAGCTTTACAATTTTCTGTTTATTGTGATTTTTAACTCTATTGGAAACCTAACTCTGCTTACCTCTTTACTGTTTAATGAGCAAGATAAAGTGGGAGGGAAAGGTTTCTCATATGTGACTGAGTTTTAATTAAGTTGCATGTAGGCCTGTTGAACATGTAGGAAGATGCTCTTGTATCTTTTGCGAACAATTAGTTCTCTTATTGTAGATGAACAACTTAGGACCATCACCTCAAAACAAAACAGAAAAAATAATCAAGGACAAACACTGAATTTCTTCTGTGTAAGCTAAGGGTTTGTTACACACAATTGCAAAATTTAGTTTTCTCAGAAAGTATTATTATGCACAAGTTTAGGGTTTTAAAGGTTTTAAACTTGACAAGACCGTCATTGTCACTTGACAAGACAAAATCATTGAAGTCGTGATTTAGCACTATGTCATTGCAAAAGGAGATAGGATTTGCCTTTTATATTGATGGTTTTTGCTCAAAGACCTGTGTTTCACGGCCCGCCTGCTCAGTTTCAACTCTTTTTTCTCTCTTGCCTCTGCTTGTCTTTTTTGCCGCCTACCTCTTCATCTATAAACTGTGAAATTTCCTTGGTTTCACTGATCTCTTTCTACTTGTCTATCTGATATGTGCTAACCCTGTACTTGCTGAGAAAACAGACTCTTTTATTATCCCTAAATGTCATCTCTTTATCACGTGCTTACTTTTAAACGGTCTAGCAATGCTAATAAACTCACAATACGTACTTTTCTGAACCAGGTCAAAATTTAAGAGTGTTTTTAATGCAAATAGAATTGTTAAACTACAAATGGTAAAAACACTAAGACCACCAGGCCCGTGACTTTCCTGTTACTCCTGCCTGTGGCCTCCTGCTCCTCCCTCTGCTGCTAAGGCCACCCAGGGCACCTTCTTCCCTGGCCTTGAGCTGGCATGGCAAGTGTCTCCGATCAGCCTGGACACTGTGGTCAGTTGTCTCAACAGCATTCTCCGGACACTCAGAATTCTGGATGCTGTCCCTGAGCACCCCCTCTGTGGTGCCGTTTTGGGGCTGCGTGTGACGTGTCCTCCCCCTGCTTTGAGAAGCGCCTGTTCTCTGCATCCTCATTGGGGTTCTCAACACCTCGTCCCGTTGCACTGTTTGCATCATCTCTGGGCCCATCACGACTTTGTGACTTTTCCTTGGTCAAAAAAGTGCTTGATGAAGGACTGAAGAACAGTGCAGAGACTCTTGAAAGTTTATTTTTTAAAAAAGGGTAATTAGAAAAGGACAACTACTGTGATAGAGAAAAAGTCTGTTATACAGAGTCTGACATTCTAATGACTTAAAAAAAAATAAGGTTCATTCTGGGTTTTATGCATTTCTCTAGTTTTGTTTGGTGAGTGCAGGTGTTTGTGTTGTTTGTACAGTGCAGTATAACTGTACAATTATAGTGGACTCACATCTTTATTCTCTGACTTTTTGGTAACTTGAGAAAAACAATACCATTTTATATAAACCTCAGTGCCTTTCGCCTGATCCTCTAACAAATAGAAGATAAATTAGCATACAGGATGGAAATAAGTTACTCTCCACTTTTATGGATGAACAGCTTGGTGGCTCAGATGGTAAAGAATCTTCCTGCAATTCAGGAGACCCAGGTTTGATCCCTGGGTTGGGAAGATTCCCTGAGGGAGGGCGTGGCAATGCACACCAGTGTTCTTGCCTGGAGAATTCCATGGACAGGAGCAGAGGTTCATGGGGTTGCAAAGAGTCAGACACAACTGGAGGACTAATGCATAGTTTGCACAATTAGTGCATAGTTTGACTTATCTTTTTTCTTTTTTACTTGTGCCAAATTAGTGGCTAAACTGAAAATTAAATCAAATTTTGACTTTTAAAAATTCTCTTATTAGTCATAAATTCCTCTTTATATTTGGCAGGATAATGATTAGTGAAATAATTTGAATTTTGTGACCTATTAAAATATTTTTTTTGTCCACTGTATTGAAAAAGTGACATTTGTGTTATGTCTCAATTAATTTTTCTATGGAAGACTAGAAGCAAGAAAGCTTTTATGCTGACTAAATCGCCCTTGTTAAAACTGTATATTAGTGACAGCGAATATTTTTTAAAGCTGTGATTATTTAAAATGGGCTGAAAACAGTGTTTTTTGGTGTGTGTGTATCAAACCAATTAGAAATTGTTTTTACTTTAAAAAATTACAATAAAAAAATAGTAAAACATTTGTATTAGTTTTTCTCTATTACCCCAGTACAGTGATTAAGAAATATTTGTTAATAAAATTGATGAAGTTTTTAAAGTCATAAAACTGAAACAATATTTTGACAGTTCGTTACACGTTTTCACTCATTAGTGTAGCAGCTGCGTTATTTGAAAGCTTTGTGACAAGAAGCTGCCACAGGCTCTGAGGGTGGCAGAAGGTGCCTCACTTGTCCTGGGCCTGTTGGGAGTCTCATCTCATAGCTCCCTCTGCACTTCCAAGTAAAAGCCAAGGGTCCCATCTCATGAGCTAATGTGAGTTGTTCTTGAGGATTTTTATTCTTTTATGGAAGCACTATTTGTTCCTTTTTCTTTTACCTTAATTGCCTTCCTTTCTCTGTCTGTTGCTGCTGCTTTACAGTTTTTACAAAGACTTCTCTTGTCTGGAATATTATTATATTCTTCCAACTGATTTTCTGTTGCCCAATCCTTCCAATTTCTGCTTTCTTTCTCGAGTATAAACTGCTCATGTGAATTCTTGCCCCAGATAGTTTTATGGTTCTTTACTGCTTACAGACCATCAGATACACTGCTTCTCATGATTTCTTTTTCTTGTATCTGAAAATCCTCCCCACCTTGGCTTCACCTATCCATAACTAGTTCAAGTATGTATTAAATGGCTGTGATGTACCGACTCCTTTAACAAGATACAAGCTAGCCTTTCTGATCCTGAATGAATGGAGGAGAATTCTCATTCCCTCCCTCCCTTATGCTTCAGTTCTAAATTTCTATCACTTTTCTTCTGAGAGTTCCACACTTGCCCTTACTGGGTTGGCTGGTGGCCATCTTGCTGTCTATTCATAATGTTTTTAGAAATGTGATGTTGACAGTTTCCTTATATTCTCTCTGTAATTATTTATACCCAGCAAATTCATTGTGTTTATCATTGTTGCCATTCTCTTTTTAACTTTTTTCCTTGAAATTTGGCCCTTTTGCATATCCTATCAAAGCACTGAGGAAGCATTTTAAACTGCCTTTCAGGTCCTCTTTATACATCTTCTCTTTGTACTTTGTATACTGCATTAATCTGGGCTGAGAAAACTGTTTACTCATAACTATAATCATGTTTGTACATCATTTATACAAAGCTTTTATATTTGTTCATGTATTTGAGCTGAAAAGTTCTTTTAGATAATTGTGATCAATTTATAGCCTAAGAAATGCAAGGGTCAAGGAGTGACCCAGCATCTCCCAACTAGGGGACGAATTCTCTCCAGGATCAGTTGCCTCCCTTCCCATCCTGTTTTGTGGTCCTCTGTACTTACTGGTCAAGACTGCCATAAGGCAGCCTTATGTGTGTACTGGAATATGTACATTCCAGTCTGTGTACTGGAATATGCTTTAGTGATTTTAGTTAGCACTTTGAATTTATGATTTCATTTGATTTCCCCAGCATTTCTGTCAGTTAGGCAGGCCTGGCATTATTAATACTATTTTACATTATTAACATTATTTTACAAATGATAATAATGCTGATTGCCAGTTTGCCAAACGAGTGATTTAAAGAACAGAAACAAGAGCAGGTCTTCAGACTCGTAACCCTATGCTGTTTTCATTGCCCTATATATAAGATACATTGGAAAGTGAAACATGTTTTTACTTTGTCGGGATTGAACCTGGGTCAGAAAGATCCCCTGGAGAAGAGAATGGCAACCCACTGCAGTATTCTTGCCTGGAGAATTCCATGGACAGAGGAGCCTGGTGGGCCACAGTCCATAGAGTTGCAAAGAGTCAGACATGACGGAGTGACTAACACTTCACTTCACTGAAACAATTCGCTGGTTGTGTTCTGTTTTAAAATGTGAAATATTAAAATTAAATGGCAGCTGTTGTTTTAACTTAGCCTCAGTTTTGTGTGCCATGGCACTACTAGTCTGAGGCTAAAGAGAATGAATCCCTTTATGGTATACTGTCAGAAATTTGTTACTGGAGGGAGAAATAAAACCAAAGGCCAGAAGATGTGTTTTGGGTACAGGATCGTTCTGTGTCAGTCTCCGCCATTTGCGTGTCCTGTTCTCAGAGTGATTCTGACCATTCTTGGCCCATAGAGGGGGATTTGGGGAGGGGACACCTGCACTTGTGACGCTTTTCTCGCCAGTGGCTGCAGTGTCTTGGGATAGCTGGTAGTTTTGCTTCATAATCCGTATCCATCATTTAATCAGTGACTTGATTGATTGTAGAACAGCTTTTCTACAGAGCGTCTTGAAAGAAAGTGAAAGTGAAGCTGCTCAGTCGTGTCTGACTCTTTTTGACCCCGTGGACTATAGCCTACCAGGCTCCTCCATCCATGGGATTTTCCAGGCAAGAATACTGGAGTGGGTTGCCATTTCCTTCTCCAGGGGATCTTCCCGACCCAGGGATCGAACCCGGGGTCTCCCACATTGCAGGCAGACGCTTTACCATCTGAGCCAGCAGGGAAGCCCTTGAAGGCAGCCCTTGAGAGCATCTTGAGGGCATATGTTAACCAGCAGCAAGAAGCTCTAGTGCTGAGCAGTAGAGGGCAGAGCATCTGGAATCCCTTGTGACTGTAACGACACTTTAGGCCAGAACTTCCTTTAGTTGTGGGGTCTGCATGAACCCGTTCGACTGTGGTTTTCTGTGTAACCATGTGGTTCCTGGATGTCTGCATCTGAGTCCTTGTTGATGGAGCTGTGGATATGGAGTTGTATCAAGGAGGTGATAAAGTGTACAGGTGGAGACTTTAGGTAGAATGAACCATGTTGCATTTCCTCATTTCTAAATATACAAGACGACAGTGTATCACGGGGAAGAGAGTAGTAGAGTAGTGTGGTGTAGTGAATTCCTGCTGCACTGCTGACTTGCTCTCTGACCTCAGAAGTTCCCCTCTTCTCAAATATACAGTAAACTCACTTGCTTGGGGCTGTTGTAAGGATACAATTCAGTTCAGTTCAGTCGCTCAGTCGTGTCCGACTCTTTGCGACCCCATGAATCGCAGCACGCCAGGCCTCCCTGTCCATCACCAACTTCTGGAGTTCACTCAGACTCGCATCCATTGAGTCAGTGATGCCATCCAGCCATTTCATCCTCGGTCGTCCCCTTCTCCTCCTGCCCCCAATCCCTCCCAGCATCAGGGTCTTTTCCAATGAGTCAGCTCTTCACATGAGGTGGCCAAAGTACTGGAGTTTCAGCTTTAGCGTCATTCCTTCTAAAGAAATCCCAGGGCTGACCTCCTTCAGAATGGATTGGTTGGATCTCCTTGCAGTCCAAGGAACTCTCAGGAGTCTTCTCCAACACCACAGTTCAAAAGCATCAATTCTTCGGCGCTCAGCCTTCTTCACAGTCCAACTCTCACTTCCATACATGACCATTGGAAAAACCATGGCCTTGACTAGATTAGAGGATATGAATGAGTACTCTGCACATGTAAGTGCTGTCCACATGTTACTTATTTTAATGAATAGTGATTACGATATGTTAAGTCCTTTAACAAAAAATATTTCATCTCCAACCTGCTATCAACACTGCAGGCAGGCAGTGCCATCTCCATTTGACAAACAGGGATCCAGAGTGTGGAGAGTCTTGGTGACTCACTCTAGGGTCTGCTGAGCAGTGACTTCAGACATAAGCTCTGTTTGTGCCTAGCTTTGTGCTGTGCTGTTGGAGAAGGAAGTGGTAACACACTCCAGTATTCTTGCTTGGAAAATCCCATGGACAGAGGAGCGTGGTGGGCTAGAGTCCACGGGGTCGCCAGAGTTGGACACGACTTAGTGACTAAACCACCGCCACCACCGCGCTGTGCTGTTACAAGGGGTCAGTAGTAGAGGAGTGTGAACTTTAATAACAGGTTGCGTATTGCTCTTAAGGAAACAGCACTCTAGATTAGGAATCGGGAGACACAGATGAGCACTACATTTCTGTATTATTTATGGGGAAAGTTACTTAAACATATTCTGTGAAATACCTTTGAAATACTTGGCTATGTTTCTCCTAAGGTTTACGTATGAAATGTTTTCTCGTGACTTTTTGTCAGAATTTTGAAAATTTCCTTTGAGGTGATCAAAATATGTTTTATAAATTTGATTTTAATAGGTTTTTTTTTTTTTTTTTTAGTCATTCCTACACTGGTCAAGACTACAGTACACAGGGAAATGCTGGCAGGATTTCCTTAGACCAGGTTGATTCGGTAAGCATCTTACCCTGTTAAACCTTGTCAACAGAGAAAACAGAGTTTCTTCAACCAAAGATTATTTTTAGGGTGGGGTGACGGAAGAGAATGTTATTTCATTGCTTGCCAGTCATTTAAAAAATAAATGCCATGTGCTGTGCATATGACTTTTTGTCATTATAGGAAAACCAAACAATCAGAAAATTATTTGTAGTCTGATAAAAACAATTTAATCAGTTTTGCAAAAGGAGGTTTCTTTTAAGTGATGACACTTAAATAGTATTTATGTGTTTATATTTAAACACCATATAATTTAGGAAAGGAGGAATGGAGAGTACTAAGTATAGCTGTCCCCTACGGCTGCTGCAACAGCAAACCATAGGCTGGGTACCCTGAACAACAGGATCTTATCTTCTCACAGTTCTGGGGGTGAGAGTTCATGATCAAGATTTCAGCTATCAGTTTCTTCTGAGGGCCCCCTTGGCTTCTGGGTGTCTGCCCCATCCTTCTGTCTCTTCCTCTGCTTAGAAGGCTGCTAATCACCTTGGACCAGGGCCCCACCCCCATGATCTCATTTAACCTTGATTGCCTTCTTACAGGTCCCAGCTGTAGATACAGCCACATTCTGAGGTTGTGGGGTTAGGACTTAGCATATATATTTGAGAAGGATGCACATTATTCCATGACACTAAGTATAGGTCTCATGTTGCAGCCAGAGTGGGCAGTTCATTTCAGCTTCACTTTGTGGCTCTATAGGGGAATCAAGGCATGTACACTCAACTATACTTTTACTGTATAGAATTTCACTTTAATGCACTGTAGGATTTCTGCATTACCCAAAAAAGGGAAACTAAGTCAACCATAAATAATCTTTGTTTAGATAATTACCAAACTATTTACAATAAATTAAAAGTACACTGAGGTTTTAATGCTTGGAAACAAGAGTTATAACGGTGAGTAGGGGGAGATTCTGAGATCATCTTCCTATTCGAGAAATTATAATCAAGTAGAAGTTGTTACGATGAAAGACAAAGAGGCTGCCTGGTCAGTCAGGGGAGCAAAGTGAGACCCATCCCTGCTCACAAGCAAAGTGGAACCTGCCAAGGAGCCCATGAGAGGTGGGAGTTAAGCTCAGGAGGAGGATACTTGAGAAGGTGAGGGAGATACAGCTGAGACCATAAATGAAAAAAGTTTTCTTTAATTGTTAATTTCTTTAAAACATTTATTTGAATTTGCCTTTTGAGAGCCATTTTTCTTATTTTTTGTGTTTACTTTTGGGTTATTTTAAAATTTCATCTGTGATTCACCAGTTGTGCTTTTGAACATTTATCCCAGTAAAATGAAATGTTAGATATACATGAAAACCCATACATTCATTTATTTGAAATAACCCTCAACTGGATTTGACCCAAATGTCCTTCAATGAGGGAATGAGTGAATGGTTAGACAAATGGTATTACATCCACACACTGAGGAGATATTACTCAGCAATAAAAGAGGAATGAGCTATTGATAGCTGCAATAATTTAGATGAATTTTGTAGGAATTATGCTGAGTAAAAAGCCACTCTCAAAACTTTATATGATTCTACTTACGTAACGCTCTTGAAATGACAAAGTTACAGAGGTGGAGAACAGCTTAGTGGTTGCCAAGGGTTCGAGAATGGTGGGGGCAGGCTGCAGAAGATGGAGGTTATAAAAAGGGAGCCTAGTGCGGGGGCCAGGATTCTTCAGCCTACACAGGAAAAAGGTTCATAGAGTTAAGTACACAGATATGAGCATGTGTGTGTCACAGACAATCTAAATTGAGTGGATTGTGTTAGTGTCAGTATCTTGGTGGTGATAATGCACTACAGGTTTACAAGATATTACCTTTAAGGGAAACCTGGTACATGACATCTCCTTGTATTATTTCTTACAACTGCATGGGAATCTAAAGTTATCTCAAACGAGAAAGTTTAATTAAAAAATAAAAAAAAGAAATAGGTAAAATAAATGTCAATAATTCACTTAACCTACCGCACTATTGCACTCATCTCACATGCTAGTAAAGTAATGCTCAAAATTCTCCAAGCCAGGCTTCAGCAATATGTGAACCGTGAACTGCCAGATGTTCAAGCTGGTTTTAGAAAAGGCAGAAGAACTAGAGATCAAATTGCCAACATCCGCTGGATCATCGAAAAAGGAAGACAGTTCCAGAAAAACATCTATTGCTGCTTTATTGACTGTACCAAAGCCTTTGACTGTGTGGATCACAATAAAGTGTTGAAAATTCTGAAAGAGATGGGAATACCAGACCACCTGACCTGCCTCTTGAGAATCCTATATGCAGGTCAGGAAGCAACAGTTAGAACTGGACATGGAACAACAGACTGGTTCCAAATAGGAAAAGGAGTACGTCAAGGCTGTATATTGTCACCCTGCTTATTTAACTTCTATGCAGAGTACATCATGAGAAATGCTGGCCTTGAAGAAGCACAAGCTGGAATCCAGATTGCCGGGAGAAATATCAATAACCTCAGATATGCAGATGACACCACCCTGATGGCAGAAAGTGAAGAGGAACTAAAAAGTCTCTTGATGAAAGTGAAAGTGGAGAGTGAAAAAGTTGGCTTAAAGCTCAGCATTCAGAAAACGAAGATCATGGCATCCAGTCCCATCACTTCATGGGAAATAAATGGGGAAACAGTGGAAACAGTGTCAGACTTTATTTTGGGGGGGCTCCAAAATCACTGTGGATGGTGACTGAAGCCATGAAATTAAAAGACACTTACTCCTTGGAAGAAAAGTTGTGACCAACCTAGATAGCATATTCAAAAGCAGAGACATTGCCGACTAAGGTCTGTCTAGTCAAGGCTATGGTTTTTCCTGTGGTCATGTATGGATGTGAGAGTTGGAGTATGAAGAAAGCTGACCACCAAAGAATTGATGCGTTTGAACTGTGGTGTTGGAGAAGACTCCTGAGAGTTCCTTGGACTGCAAGGAGATCCAACCAATCCATTCTGAAGGATATCAGGCCTGGGATTTCTTTGGAAGGAATGATGCTAAAGCTGAAGCTCCAGTACTTTGGCCACCTCATGCGAAGAGTTGACTCATTGGAAAAGACTCTGATGCTGGGAGGGATTGGGGGCAGGGGGAGAAGGGGACGACTGAGGATGAGATGGCTGGATGGCATCACGGACTCAATGGCCGTTGAGTCTGAGTGAACTCTCAGAGTTGGTGATGGACAGGGAGGCCTGGCGTGCTGCAATTCATGGGGTCTCAAAGAGGCAGACACGACTGAGCGACGGAACTGAATTGAACTGAATATATCTAAAATAGTATCATTTTGACATGTAATCAGTATAAAAATATTAATAAATACAATTCATCTGTAGTCACAGTGAGACATTAATAACTTCTTTATGGTTTTTGTTTCTGTTCCAGTTAAACTGAATTTGCAATATGCAAATTAGATTGATTTTATAACAGATATTGTGGGGATTGATAAATAACAAAGTATTCTTTTTTTCTGTAGCTTTCTACCAAGTGCTTCCCACCCTGCATGCGTCAGTTACATAAAGCCCTGCGGGAAAATCACCATCTCCGTCATGGAGGCCGCATGCAGTATGGCCTCTTCCTTAAGGGCATTGGCCTAACCTTGGAACAGGCGTTGCAGTTTTGGAAGCAAGAATTTATCAGAGGGAACATGGATCCAGACAAGGTAATTTTGGAAAATCTGAGCAGTAGCTGAAATTTTAATTTGGTCTGAAGATTAAAAAATTTTTCAATATGCCCCTGAAATGTAGTTGAAATTCTATAATTTACCTACATAAAAAGAAAGTCATTAATTAATCCAATATTTGCTAAACAGAAGGTTGGGAAAGGTTGATTCAGTTCAAAGGGTAAGATTGAAACAGCCAGTGTAAGATGTAAAGTAATGCTTGGATGAGGATGCTGTACTTCTCCTTGGTAGGTAGACTGCCAGTAGTTTGCCAGTACACCTGAAACTGTGTTCTGAGTTGTGTTTCTGTTGGAATGCATCTGTATATGTAACACATAGAGGCATATATACATACATGCACAGAACTAGGAAGTGTTGAGAAAGAATAAAGTGAAAACAGTTCTGAATGCATTTTATTGTGTTATGCAGAATCTTTCACAGGGAATTTATTTTTTCCCTCAAACTTTAAAATTTGTTTTGTATTTGGGTATAGCTGATTAACAATGTTGTGGTAGTTTCAGATGAATAGCAGTGGGACTTTGTCATACATATACATGTACCCATTTTCCTCCAGCCCTGCTCCCATCCAGGCTGGCACATAATGCTGAGTAGATTTTTGTGTGCTATACAGTAGATCTTTGTTGGTTATCCATTTTGAATATAGCAGTGTGTACATGACCTTCCCAAACTCCTTAACTATCCTTTCCCCCTGGCAACCATAAGTTCGTTTTCTAAATCTTTCACAGGGAATTTTTAGATAGATGTTTATCACTGTAAGCTTGAGATATCATTTTTTTTAATCATTTTAAAAACTGATACTATATTATGATCATTTTCTTAGGTGGTTGAATCATTTTTGAAAATGTCATTTGTATTAGTTGCATGAAATCACGTCCTTTGAAAGTGGTATAATTTGCTTAATCATTTGCATGTTACTGAACACTTGGTCATATCCATTTGACTGTGTCATAAATGTTATTGCAAACAATATCCTGAGCACATAAATCTCTGATTATAATTCTGATTCTGTCCTCTGTATGTATTCATCAGGGGATCAGTTTACTTGGTGAAAGACTGTAGACAGTTTTGAAGTTTTGTTGAATTCTATCATGCTACTAAATGACTAGAAAGTCTGTAAATTAGCCATTGTGAGAACTTTGCTCTGTCATTGACATCACTGTATGTTATTGAAAATGTTCTTTGATCTTTTTATTAGGAAGTTGATGTATTAAGTAGATAGGTGTGTTAGGGTTCTCCAGAACCAATTGTATGTGTGTGTGTGTGTGTGTGTCTCTGTATACAAAAAGACAGGTATTTAATAGCCCATGTGATTATGGAGGCTGCATCCCCAGAGTCTGCAGGTAGCAGGTTCAAGAACCAAGAAGAAAGAGTTGGTGTTTCAGTTTGAGTCTGAAGGCAGGGAAAAGAATCCATGAGTGAACTCACAGCCCTCAGACAGGAGGGGTGTGTGTGTTAGTCACTCAGTTCAGTTGCTCAGTTGTGTCCTACTCTTTGTGACCCCATGGACCACAGCACACCTGGCTTCCTTGTCCATCACCAGCTCCCAGAGCTTACTCAAACTCATGTCCATCAAGTTGGTGATGCCATCCAACCATTTCATCCTTTGTCGCCCCCTTCTCCTCCTGCCTTCAGTCTTTCCCAGCATCAGGTTCTTTTCCAGTGAGTCAGTTCTTTGCATCAGGTGGCCAAAGTATTAGAGTTTCAGCTTCAGCATCAGTCCTTCCAATGAATATTCAGGACTGATTTCCTTTAGGATGGACTGGTTTGATCTTCTTGCAGTCCAAGGGACTCTCAAGAGTCTTCTCCAACACCACAGTTCAAAAGCATCAGTTCTTCGGCGCTCACCTTTCTTTATAGTCCAACTCTCACATCCATACATGACTACTGGAACCACCATAGCTTTAACTAGATGGACCTTTGTTGACAAAGTAATGTCTGCTTTTTAATAGGCTGTCTAGGTTGGTCATAGCTTTTCTTCCAAGGAGCAAGCATCTTTTAATTTCATGCCTGCAATTACCATCTGCAGTGATTTTGGAGCCCAAGAAAATAAAGTCTGTCACTGTTTCCATTTTTTTCCCCATCTATTTGCCATGAAGTGATGGGACCAGATGATCTTAGTTTTCTGAATGTTGAGTTTTAAGCCAACTTTTTCACTCTCCTCTTTCACTTTCATCAAGGAGCTCTTTAGTTCTTCACTTTGTGCCATAGGGATGGTATCATCTGCATATCTGAAGTTATTGATGTTGCTCCTGGCAATCTTGATTCCAGTTTGTGCTTCATCCAGCCCAGCATTTCTCATGATGTACTCTGCATAGAAGTTAAATAAGCAGGGTGACAATATACAGCCTTGGTGTATTCCTTTTCCTATTTGGAACCAGTCTGTTGTTCCATGTCCAGTTCTAACTGTTGCTTCTTGACCTGCATACAGATTTATCAAGAGGCAGGTCAGATGGTCTGGTATTCCCATCTCTTTTAGGACTTTCCCCAGTTTGTTGTGATCCATACAGTTTGTTAGTCACTCAGTCGTGTACAACTCTTTGAGACCCCATGGACTGTACCCAACAGGCTTCTCTGTCTGTGGAATTCTCAGGCAGGATTACCAGAATAGGTTGCCACTTGCTTCTCCTGGAGATCTTATTGACCCAGGGATCAAAGTGGGGTCTCCTGCACTGCAGGCAGATTCATTACAGTCTGAGCCACCGGGGAAACAGGAGGAGATAACCTCTTAGTCACAGGAGAGGGGGCCTTTTGGTTCTGTGCAGGCCTGGGGAGGATTGTATGAGGCCCCCCACACTGGGGAGGCATCTGCTCTGCTCGGTCCACCAGTTCAGATGTTAGTCTCCTCTAGAAACACCCTCACAGACATATCCAGAATAATATGGCCAGAGGTCTGGGGCCTGTGATGGTAAAAAAATAAACCATCACAGTAAGTAAGGATTTACGAGGTTGGGTTTTCAGCGAAGTTAGTGAAGCTGAGGTAGCTCTTTAGCCTGGTTTGTGCTATAACTAAGTGGGGTAAACGCAGATCTGGGCACCAGGCCTTCGGCTTGTGCATCTGTCTTGCGCCCCCCTCCTCCCCATTGGCTTATGTGTGTATCTGGGATGGTCTCATATCAAGGCCATCAGTATTAACTTTTAAACCTATGTGTTTGAAAAAATTTTTCAAATGAGATTTTTATTTTAAAATATAAAAGTTTTATTCAAAAATTATTTGTAAAGAAAAATCAATAATTTTTATCTTTCTAGTAATATGTAGCAGTCTGTATTTTCATTAGCTTATTACTGATTACAGCAAATATATTATTTTGATGAAAATATATTAAGGTACACATATGATTTACTGTGTCTCTCTAGTGTTCTGTTGTTACAGTCTGTTGTTGTAAATAAAAGTTCATGTTTTTCTCATTTATATCTTACATATATTTGCAATGAAATTAATTTAGCATCTCTTTACGAAAATACTCTCTTCAACTGTACTTACTTGTTAAATGGTACATACAATTTAAAATACTTTTTAGAGGCATAGAAAATTGATTCCTTAAAATACTGTGTATAGAGCACGATTATGGAGGATATATTGGACATTTTCTGTAGTGCTGTAATGAAAGGACCTGACATTGAGCCCAGAATTTACTTGGAACATTGCTTCTGTTGGATAGCTTGTTTCCTGACAGTGCGGGATGCTTCTGAGGTGATTCAGTCATTCTCACCTGGACTGTTCCTTTCTGTGGTTTCCCAGGTGACCATACTTCTGATTGCTTTTTCTTCTGTCCATGCCCTCATTGTAACTTACTTGACATACGTTGCTTTGTGCATCTGAGCAGAAATTATGGATACCTTACTGTTGCTTTTGGGGGGCAGGAAGCGGTCATCTTGTAGGTAGTAGGAATTGAACTGTGAAAGTATACTTGTGGCAGAGGTGATTCTGTAAATGCAGGCTTCCCCTCCACGCTCCAACACAGTTACTAAAAATCAAAGGATTATTAGCCAGTAGAACCTGGTCTTGCTAGATAAATGACTACCAACTGGGACCAGCTGTGTAGGGTAATGATAGTGTAATTTAAAGATACATAATTTCATAGCTTTGAACATTCACTAACATCATATAATCAATTTGAGATGTTATAAAAGTTCATACAGAAAATAGTATGAACAAGGTTTCCACTTACATTCTCTCTTGGTTGAAATGAATTTCACTTATTTAAATATGGATTTTAGATTGTATCAGCCAACAGTGATTTTTTAAAAAGACTTTTGCATTATAAGATTTCAATATATTTGGTAATAGAGTGACCTGAGAGAAGTAACCAGAGCATGATTACACAACACGGTGGTGAGAAGGAGCATGTTGTTGAGGCATGGAGGCATGAAGTTACTAGAGAGGGTTGTGCTAGAGATTTGGTGAGATCAATCTCATATCAAGGTTTAAAGGAGGTGATGGTGCTGATCAGTTGAGAGAGAGGAAAGGACAGCAGTACACGGCAGCAGGAACCATGGGAAGGCAGGCCAGGCTCTCCCATTGTTTGTTGTTTTTCAACCATTATTTTATAATTCTTCCATTATTTGTTGCTGCTGCTCATTCACCAGGTTTTATTTTTGTCAGCTGGTTTGGGAGTTGTGATTTTTGAATGTCTGCTTTCAGACTTCTGTATGGATTTGACCTGTTGGTATATTCAAATATCATTTTTATTTGGATGCATATTATACTAGAGGGTAAGGAATTCTAGTATTAAAACATCACCCACTTCCAGAGAACATTCTGTTGTTATGAGTCATCTTGCTTTAGAGTATAACTTACTCCCAAAGTATTAGTTTTATTATGTAGGATTTTAATATTAGATTAATTGATTAATTATATTATGAATGTTTATGATATATTAAAAATTTAACAATAAAACTTTTTCAGTTACTCTTGTCAGTGGGGATCAAGGACATGTGAAAATTGCACTTAGGTTTCAAATAAGATTGTTTGGATTTATAAATGATTCTATAAGAGGTATCCAGAGCTTTGAATGTCTTATTCCTTAAGTAATTTCTGAGATTCCTGAAATAAATGCACTTATACTTTATGCAAATAAAATATATTTATGAATCAGAGTACAGTTTTATGCAAGTTTTTCTTGTTGTAATTATAATTTACATGGCAGTCTACCTGAGAAAAAGCCTCACCCTGTGCGTAAGAGATAAAATTAATCAAACCTCTATTGAAAGCATGAAGAAACTTGGCACTAAATATTCTTTCACTTGAAATTTGGATATTAAATCCCTTCAGCCACTGGCTTTGTTAAGGATTAAATTGAACTAGATAATTCTTCTCATAAATTCAAAGCAGTGTGTCTGCTTGATCAGATTGCTTGTAGAGCTGTTGTCTGAATTGCTTTGACCCTACTCTGTTGGACATTAAGTGCACTGTAGATCACAAACGTGTTATGTGGCTGAGTTCTCCTCCCTGGTGAGGCTATACCCGAGGTCTACTCCATGTTGTCATAATTGGGTCAGGCAGTGTTTAGCACTGTAAAAATGCTTATCTTTTGTCCCAGATCCAGCTCACATCATGACTTATTGTAGACCTATGTCATTAAAAATGGACCACCCAAGGATTAAGTGGCTGGTGGGGTGTGCATATATAAAGCATATTTACCACTGGGTTTTTCTTTTTAACATCAGTGGTTCTCCCATGACCCCAGTCAGCAGCATCAGCTTTAGCAGTGTCTGGTAATTTGTCAGAAATGATGACTGTCAGAATCAGACTATGGAGGCAGGTCCATAACTGATGGTTTCCAAGACTCCACAGGAAGTAATGTACACTGCAGACTGAGAACTGTCTTTTAGATGTTGCCTCATAGAAATCTAAGTGATCGTAGTTTATCAAATAGAGGCATGAAAATCTCCAGCTCTTTGTTCTCCTGTCTGTTTCTGTTGCAATTTGAGTGTAATGTTGTCTTTTGTTAGTAACCCACGTGTATATATTTGAGGTCTGGCTGCATGTCAGGTGCTGGTCAATAATAAATGAACACACACAGCAGAGTTTCTCAGCTGGAGCCCCTCCATCACACTCGATGGTGCCCCCTGAGGCCTTGAG
Organism: Oryx dammah; assembly: GCF_014754425.2. Lineage (NCBI taxonomy): Eukaryota > Metazoa > Chordata > Mammalia > Artiodactyla > Bovidae > Oryx > Oryx dammah. Next base: position 47,984,236 of record NW_024070195.1, read on the forward strand.
GGAGTCAGGCTGGGCCTGGGGTGCTCAGGGTTAGTTGCCTTCAACTGTGAGTAGCTCTTTCCACTTACTTTACAGAACAGTGTTTTACACTTGCTCATATGAAAAAGGTTGGAGAAAACTAATATGAAGTACTACTTGGAGTCAGAGTGAACTGACATTTGACTCCAGTGTATGCACACTTGGGCAGATTACCTGGTATGTGTCTTTATCTACAGAATATGGACAGTAACTGTGTATCCATCTGTGGGTATATAGCTCTGTCCCTGTTTACACTTGATTGATGTGTTGAGGATTTGGTAAAGGATTAGTCCAGATTCTGGCATGTAGTAAATGCTAGCTCTTCTCATTTAGGACTTCAGAGGAAGGTGGGGTTAGCTTGACACAGAGTAATCAGTAAAGTTTCTACAAGTAGAATAGAATCTAATGGCTTGTTAAGATTTCATGTCACCTAAAATAGAGAGGAAGGTTAAGGGGAAAGACTGAATTGCAGCAGAAATGATTTGTTTTAGGAAATGTTTAAGGGATTTAGACTAAGGGAACGCATTTCAGGCTGTGTTCTTGGAAACTCCTGGGTTCCAGAGGAAAGAGGGCTGAAGTTTACAGGGGAGATTGAGATGTCTGATTTCTGTCCCCACTTTAACAAGTGTAACAAAACAGTACCTTCATCTATTTTTATGTGTTGGGATTCTATGTAAGATTTCACTTAAAAGAGGGTTTTCCTACTTAAAAGTGTTTATAAAATACTATTGTTTATTTGTGGTGTAGAATTTAGGAAAGTAGGAGATGAGACAGGAGGAGAGAGATTAGTGTGAGAATAGAGTTGCTTTAAATGAACCTCATTTTTAGTCAAGAGAAAGCCACTAGAGAGTGTTAAACAGGGAGAATTGTTTTTTCAGAAGAGAATCTGGAAGTGGCATGCAGCCTTTAGATTGGGAGAGAGTCAGGTCTTCTCGTGGTAGTATTAGGACAAGTTTAAATGGAGGGTTCAGGGAAGAGGTTGCAGGATAGTGGAGGTTGGACAGTCCACAGGTAACAGGAAGGTGGGAACTGCAGGAGCAGAGGTTGTGCGTGGACCTGATGGGTCTGGGATCAGAGTAGAGAAATGGGTCATGCGTTGAGTTTTTGGTGTAAATTTAAATCCATGTCCAGGTAGAAATTCTTCTTGGTTGGTTGGTTGGCTTATCTGTTCCTTCCTTCTTCTGTGGTTCTTATGGGGCCCTTAGAGCATGAGAGGTGCTGTTCTGCTAGGAGAAATGCAGGGATATGGATTTAAGAGCCATTCAGGGAGAGTGGCGGAGAAGGCAATGGCACCCCACTCCAGTACTCTTGCCTGAAAAGTCCCATGGACGGAGGAGCCTGGTGGGTTGCAGTCTATGGGGTCGCTAAGAGTTGGACACGATTGAGCGACTTCACTTTTACTTTTCACTTTCATGCATTGGAGAGGGAAATGGCAATCCACTCCAGTGTTCTTGCCTGGAGAATCCCAGGGACGGGGGAGCCTGGTGGGCTGCCGTCTGTGGATGGGGTCGCAGAGAGTCGGACATGACTGAAGCAACTTAACAGCAGCAGCAGGGAGAATGGAGGGAAAAGACTCACGCAGGTAAGTGAATGGGCAGATGGAGAATGTAGAGCAGTGCAGAGAGCAGAGGCTCAGCTTCTAGGGATAACCCCATTGCAGTAGTGATGGAGGAGCCTGAAGTGAGACCTGAATTACTAGAAATATGGGAGAGAAAGAGCGAGAATAGTCTGGGGTGCAGGCACTAAGAAGGAGGAGGCTTTCTGAAGTAAGCTGTTCCTGTTACCCAGCATGGGTAGTATATGTTGGAAGTTACTTCTAAGAAAAGTACAGAACAGGAGACAGATTTCCTGGTCTTAATGATAGATGATGAAATAGTGGCAACAGCAGTAATGTCTAGAAGTCTGAGAAATCAGGAAGATGAGAAATAGAACCATTTGCTGTAGGAGATGCCTGTGTGGACAGAAGTTGTCCTCAACGTGGGAGGGGCAGAAGCACTGGGGCTCCTAGAGATGCAGGAGGCGCCGGCAGTGAGTGAGGACTCGAGGCCTGGGGTAATGGGAAGATCGTTTATGAACCTGCATCTGTTTATAGTATGGTCCTTATGCAGTGTGACCAGCCCACTCCCACCATGCTCCTGAGAACAGGAACTTTTCTGTTCTGCCTCCCTGTCCCCAGCAGCCAGCTGAGTGCCTGAAAGGCTGTAGATGTGTTGAATGAGGGAATGAGATGAGTTAGGAGTTGAGTGAGGATATTTGTCTGAGACTTGACGGTGGTTTTCTGAGAGATTTTAAGCTGGTAAATAAGTGTTGGGAGGAAGAAAGCGGAGCCAGGTAAACTCACGCCCACCTCCTGTTTTTCCAGTAATGGAGGCAGGAGATCACTTACCAGAAGGTTGGGTGCCAACAGGGCTTAAGGAATGTTGGAAGGAGTGTAGACTAACACCTTCTGGACCTGCACAAGCAGAGGCGGTCACCTGTGATAATTACTGAGATTGAAAGGCTGAAGCAGAAAGAGTCCAGTGTAACCACTTACTGAGTGCCTTGCCTATGCCAGACGCCATAATTAATACTTACACACATCCTCTTATGGACGCATTAAAACAGTCCCAGGAGATGGATACTATTTATTATTTAGGTCTGTTTACTGATGAGGAAACCATACCAGACCATAAATTTGTAATTAACTATGTCTGCACTATTTCATTGCTTTCTCTGGCACTCCTTGTGGCCGGAGAGCAGAAGCAGAGAGGGCAGAAGGGAATGCTTGTGCAGGTTTAGGACCTGGCAACACAGCCATGCTGTCACTAAGTCCTTTCCATGTTCCTTGTGTCATTTAATCTCATAACAGCACTGCAAAATAAATATCCTCTGCTGACAGAGGAGCCTGGTAGGCTGCAGTCCATGGGGTCGCTAAGAGTCGGGCACAACTGAGCGACTTCACTTTCACTTTTCACTTTGATGCATTGGAGAAGGAAATGGCAACCCACTCCAGTGTTCTTGCCTGGAGAATCCCAGGGACAGAGGAGACTGGTGGGCTGCCATCTCTGAGGTCTCACAGAGTCGGACACGACTGAAGCGACTTAGTAGCAGCAGCAGCACGAAGAATTTGGGCTTCACTGGTGGCTCCGTGGTAAAGAATCGCCTGCTAATGCAGGAGACACCATTTTGATCCCTGGGTCAGGAAGATCCCACGGAGAAGGAAATGGCAACCCACTCCAGTATTCTTGCCTGGAAGTCCCATGGACAGTGGAGCCTGGTGGCCTACAGTCCATGGGGTCATGTAGCAATGAGTTGGACACAACTGATCAACTAAACAACAACAGCTTGGAGAGTTTAATGGTTTTTCTCCAGGCGGCAGAGGTGGTGCATGAGCAGACCTGAGGTAGGACCTGTGCGTGTGTGCTAAGTTGCTTCAGTCCTGCCCGACTCTCTGCAACCCAGTGGACTGAAGCCTGCCAGACTCCTCTTTCCGTGGGATTCTCCAGGCAGGAACGCTGGAGTAGGTTGCTGTGCTCTCCTCCAGGGATCAGACCTGCGTCTCTTACATGTCCTGCGTTGGCAGCTGGATTCTTTACCACTAGCACCACCGTGGAGTTAGAGCCCAGGTCTGTGTTATTCCACTTCATGTGCTTTCCCCAGTGCTTTCAGGAGGAACAGGCGTGTTGTGTAGAATGTAGGCATGTCTGACCCGCCATGTAAATCTAAGAGGGCTCAGCTTAGAACAGAGGTTTTCAGCTCTGTGTCTAATCACCAGAGTGGCGATCACATCATCATTAAAAAGGGGACAATGTAACCTACTAAAATGTTGCTAAGAAATGAGAGTATGCATGAAATACTGTGTAATTTATAAAGTACTAAACCAGTGTCAGTTAATTTAAAAAATTGATAAATGGATTAGTCTATAATCATTCACATGTTTTCTCCATATATTTATAAATCTATTTAACTTTATAAAACTTTATAATAAAGTTTGGACACAAACTAGTTTAATTGGTTATGTTTTTGGCTTTTTTTTTCAAAGAAAAGTTTGTTTTGTTTGAACTTTCCCATTAGCTATATCCTAGGAAAGTATTTGAAATGTAATAAAAAGTAGTTTCTAGTGAAAGTAGTCAAATCTTTGTCACTTTGCTCTTGAGTTGCAATTTAAAGGTACCCTTAGCAGCTACCAAGTCTCTAGAATGTGTTTTTTAAAGTTTTGCTATATGAAGCTTGTTATATTTGTTATTCTAAGTATTTTATTGTATAATAAAGATGTGTGCATGTTAAGGTTTTAACTCTTACCTCCATGCCTTCCATTGCATTTGGAATACAAATTCTAGATAATACAGTATAAGAACTAATATTTAAACATTGACATGAGCAGGTTGGACTTGCCTTCATGAGTTGTCAAGAGGCTAGCTACTCTGCTGTTGAATTAAATTACGTGTTGTGTTAAATCTATCATTAGAATAAAATAGGTGTTATCATCCCTCCCTCCAAACACTATTTTGGTGAAAAACTGCTTCAGTAATAACTCCTTTTGATGTTCTACTCCAAATGCTTGCCATACTTACGTTAGGAAAATGAGATAAAAAGTAGCACACTTCAACTTTAAGCTTTCATTTGTAGCTCTTGTCTTATCAGTGATACCTTATGGATTGTGTTGTATTAAAATGACATACTACCCACCATTTTAAAATGTAGTCTAAATTTTTGTTGTTAATATGCACAGTGCCCTTAGGAGAAAATGATAATGAGAAGATACTAGTTTAAGGTTTTACAGAGTAGTAAATTGACTCCAGGTAACTGGGTAAGTGTAAACTCCAAAATGGGCCAGACTCCTGATGCTAGGGAGAAGGCAGGGAATGTATTTCTGAATAGAGTAGTCAGGGAAGGCTTAAACCAAACGTGACATTTTACTCACCGCTAGAGTTCTACATAAGAGCCTTGGTTATTTATACCATAGTAGAATCTAAATGAGCAAACGTCAGTCCTCACCATTTTATAATGAAGAAACTTGAGTCAAGGAGAACTACCCACATTCACTCAGAAGTCCAGATCCTGGATCTCAGAGCCTTGGCTATGGTGCTGTGGATCTCTGTGAGCTGGGAGAGGACAGGCACACACTAGCTGGCACTAAGCTCAGTGCATCTCTGGTTTCAGCCAGGGAGGGAGAAAGGCGGCTTCCTACTAGAATCTCAAAAGAATTGCTGACTCTGTTTATCCCCACTGGAGAGATACCCCAAAGAGAGATGCTTGATGTCTGCAACATAGTGTGTAGATCTTGAGCTAAATTAATCCTCTTAGCTACTTTATCCTTTGTTTTGTTTTACATCTTTTCACCTTAAAAAGTCTTTTATTGCAACCTTTTATTTCTTTTTTTCCTTTGCATTGAATAAGACTGACTGTCTATTACACTTTCTCAGCTTTGCAGATAGATTCCTAAATGCCACCCTCATTTCTGAATTTTCCCATTGACCTCGAAAAAATACATAGTAGTCATTATGCACTGAAGTCCTAGTGCTGCCCCTAGCAGGGCTATGCTGTCATCACCAGGCAAACAATCCAGCAGTCTCTCCACCCTGCTGGTTTTTTTGTTCCTTCCTTGGACAGTTTTTTTTTTTTTTTCTTTTTTTTTGCCTTTTCATACTCTTCATGGGGTTCTCAAGGCATTCCTTTCTCCAGTGGACCACGTTTTGTCAGAACTCTCCACCATAACCTATCCATCTTGGGTGGACCTTTACGGCATGGCTCATAGTTTCATTGAGTTAGACAAGACTGTGATCCATGTGATCACAGCTATGGTTTGATCTAGTCAAAGCTATGTTTTTCCAGTGGTCATGTATGGATGTGAGAGTTGGACCGTAAAGAAAGCTGAGCACCGAAGAATTGATCCTTTTGAACTGTGGTGTTGGAGAAGACTCTTGGGAGTCCCTTGGACTGCAAGGAGATCCAACCAGTCCATTCTGAAGGAAATCAGTGCTGAATGTTCATTGGAAGGACTGATGCTGAAGCAGAAATGCCAATACTTTGGCCACCTGATTGGAAGAACTGACTCACTGGAAAAGACCCTGATGCTGGGAAGGTGAAGGAGAGAAGAGAAGGGGACGACAGAAGATGAGATGGTTGAATGGCATCACCGACTCGATGGACGTGAGTTTGAACAAGCTCCAGGCGTTGATGGTGGACGGGGAGGCCTGTCCATGGGGTGGGAAAGAGTCAGACATGACGACTGAACTGAACTGGACAGTTTCTAGTGAGACGTTTTTTCTATAAATAAACCCTGTTTCCCATAGTCTTTCAAAATAAACTCCATAATGAAAATTCATCTCAGATATTCTCCTGGTAGTATTAAAAACCCTGCAAAGAAGTTGTATTTTATCCTATTTGTTTTAGCGATACTTAGTTCGGTGGAAAACAAAGCACTGGTCAGAAAGGGTAGACATTGACGCAGCAGCACACTGTTGTCATTAGCTGGTAGTGGTGAGCAGTGTTGTTCAGTTAATGCTTGTGTACTGGTAAAGTCAATTTAGTAAAACTGGCATTTCACTGGTGATGTGTGGATTAAAGGCCTTTTTATCAGTATAAGTATGGTGATTTAGATATAATGACAGTACTTTCAAATCTCCTTTAAAGATTAGTTGTGCATTCCACTTTGATGTTTTCAGATTTTATCATAGATGTGCTATTTCTTTACCAACAGAGGGGAAAAATGTATGTTGACTAATTTTCTTAGATACGACTTTTATCACAGTCATGCTTTTATTTCTACCTTCAGGTTGAAACCACTTAAAAATTCCCCTTGAAAATATGTATTTAGAAAAACATAAATCTAGGACATGTATGTGCTCAGTCGCTCAGTCATGTCCGACTCTTTGCGACCCCATGGACTGTAGCCCACAAGGCTCCTCTGTCCCTGAGATTTCCCAGGCAAGAGTACTGGAGTGGGTTGACATTTCCTTCTCCAAGGACATGTATACTTGAATATACTTTCACCAACAAAAGTGGCTTCCTTCAAGGTAATTGAAGAAGAGATCATAGAATATGTCTCCTTCTCCCAGGAGGCGTCCCACCCCTTGTCTTTCCTGGTGGGCGTGGCTTCTCACCTCTCCTGTGTCACTTCCGCTCTCTTGGCCCCTCCTCTGCCGCCAGGTGGGCCTGGATTAGTGAGCAGATCACCATGAGCGCTAGTCTGTCCTCCTTGCCATGAGGTCTGGGTGGCCTTCAGGAATGATACTATGACCACAGAAACACTAGCTGGATCTTGGAATTTCAGGGATGTAATAACACAGCTGCTTCCTGTCCCCTCTTCCTGCTTCTTTACCCTTTTCAAAGTGCTGCCTTGGCCACATGTAAATTCAAGCAGATGTTTCTGCAGTTTCTAAATTCTTACCACAGAGACTTAGAACCAAGATGATTTCCGAAAATACCATATATAAGGCAGTCTCCATTTCTTACTGTTGTTCTCCAACTCATGGGCCTTCTGGGATAGTACAAAAAAAAATCTAAGTAATGAGCTCTTTCTGATAAGTCACTGTTAAACATTATTTTAACAATTTTATGATGATTGTTATCTCCTGCAGTTTTATGTATTTTAATTATTAACTTATTGATTGCACCTTGAGGCCTTTTACATAAAGTATGCAAGTTGAATAATGCTGTGGTAATATCATTTAAACTCTGCTTACAACTGTATTATGTTTCATTTTAGCCAGTAATGAGAACTCCTTCTAGTGGAGTCCATGGTATGCATGATTTACATGTAAATACTATTTTAAAAGCTATACTTTTGTTAAATTTAGAAATTTACATTCAAAGTCATTCATAAAACCATATGTGATTTTTTAAAAAAGATAATTTAAATCTGCCTGTAGGATGGGTAAGTTTATTGCCTAGAGAAAAGAGAGAGATTGTGCTTCAGGTCAGGGAGAAAATTCTTAATAATCAATGACAACTGAATGGAATTAATTTCAGTACTACTGGAGATGAATTAGATTTCATTTAAGCCACTGTTGGTTGGAGCCAAAAAATCTTTCCTATTGATCCTCTAAGGCCTGACTCTTGTGTTAGCCTTTTCCTAAATATCTGAGCCAGCAGTGATTACCCCCTCAGTACTTCTTTTAATGTCAACTAGATTTTAAGTACCGTTGTAGCAGAAAAACTGTCTTAAGGCTTTCATTCTCTAGCCACCTACATGGCAGGGATAGAAAGCTATCTACATAGTCTTTCCTCACTGTGTACTCATTGGTCGAAAACTGTCCTCCTGTGTCAAGCTGTTAGTTTTCCTCATTATAAGTTACCGGATGTGGTACTTTTGTTTTTTCCCCTCTCCCTTCATTTTTAGATTTAGCTCTAGTAATAGAGACCTGGTTTTCCCTGGTAGCTCAGATATTAAAGAATCTGTCTACAGTGCAGGAGACCCAGGTTTGATCCCTGGGATTCCCCTGGAGAAGACAATGGCTACCCACTCCAGTGCTCTTGCTGGAGAATCCCATGGACAGGGGAACTTGGCAGGCCACAGTCCCTGGGGTCACAAAGAGTCGGACATGACTGAGAGAATAACACTTCTTTTCTTTTTCACAGTAAAGACCTACTTTTCATTTAAAAGGTATAATTGGTCAGGAACAAGTTATTATTGTTTCAGGGAAACCCTCCAGCTGAGTGACTTAACTCTTCTGACTGTTGCTTATACGGTAGCTTCTCCTCAGACCAGTGGACCCTGAGTGCTAGAGTGACTGGTTTGTGGTGTTTCCTCTTTATGAAGAGATACAAAACTCTGAAAGAGAACATTTTATATACTGAAGCAAACTGTACTGAAGCTCAGTGAGTTTCCTAGTAAGTGGAAGGTCCAGGGTCACAGACTCTTCCTGTCTGCTGGAGAGGCCACACTACAAACACTCGGTCTGCTTTGATGGAATTGTCCTCCTCTTTTAAAAAGATGAAGGAAGGCAGAATATTGAAGGAAACAGAGGGCTAGGCATTTCTGAACACCTGATATTTAACTACTCTCCTGAGCCCTAAGTGTAGCAGAGGTGGGGAGAAAATCCCAAGATCCTCATTTTTGGAAAGAATTTTGATTTTATTAGACTGTAGAAGCTTACATATTCATAGCATTTAAAATCTACATATACCAGTGCTTTAAGGACTATGAGGGAGAAAAACATGCATGAGACATGACTCATAGCCTCAAGGAATACAGTCTGTACCAGACTGAGAGAACTTTCATTATAATACAACTATTGAACTACCTTCTAATTAGTGATAAGCTTTTTGAGGAGTGGACACAGTAGTTTTTTTTTTGTGGGAGGGGCATTCAATTCAAGTAACATTTATTGGATACTTGGAAATCTTTCACATACCTTAGTAAATATAACACTAGCCTCTCAAGCAGAGTAGCTGAGCTTGTTTCAAAGACAGAGTGATTTGATAGGGAGAGCGTGTATGCTTGTGTATGTGTGTGTTCCAGTTACATCCGACTCATGCCACCCCATGGACTGTAGCCAGCCAGGCTCCTCTTTCCACGGCTTTTTCCCAGCCCACTAGAGTGGGCTGCCATGCCCTTCTCCAGGGGGATCTCCCTGAGCCAAGGACTGAACCTATGTCTCCTGCTTTGCAGGTGGATTTTTTACTGCTGAGCCCCCTGGGAAGCCCAGGGAGAGTGTAGACTTCCATGATAGTATTCTTAGTATTAGTGTCTGATATATAGAAGATAATAAAATGTCCCCCCTTTAGTGCTCATTTCAGGTAAGTTAGAAAGTAGTAAGTACAGCATGGAGTGAAATATTACACCCCTTCCCACGGACCTCAGAGAGGGCTTCACGGGGAAACTGATATTTGAATTGAACGTTGAAAGGTGATAGGATTTGGACACATGAGTAGTTCATAACCCATGAAGTATTTATATAAAGGCTGTTGGTATGATAGTGGAGGTCTCTTTACTACCTTGGTTTGGGTAAAGACACAGATCCACTCCTCCAGGGAATGCGTCTTACACTGAACCTCATAAAAAGCTGAGCACCTGTTGTTAAGTCTCTGTGACAGTATTCTTGCTGGATGGGGAGAAGTTCCAGGATGGCATCTAGGGGTCTTAGTACAGGGAGAGAGATTAGCAAATCTGAGTGGTTGCTTGATAGGTGCGTTTGGATTTTCCGCCAGAATGTCATGTATCCAAAGAAATTTGGCAGTGAGTACAGAGATGAGATCTGTGCCGAGTTCACTTTTCTAATGAATGCTGAAAGCTAACTTCCAGGTAGTCACTCAGGATACCTTTCAGGCCTCAGATGATTTTGCTCAGTGCCCTCAGATTTTTCATGTTTGTCTCATGTTTGGCTGCTTGGATTTGGGCAGCACACATCAAGGATGTGGTTGGCCCTTCTTTGGCCTTGCCCATGCGTCCTGCTTGCAGCAAGTTGTTCCTTCCTCAGGATTGTAACTGAGGACTTAACTGGCTCAGGGTCTTATCTGCCTGATGTCACAGTAACCATCTTTCTTCAGTTGCAGCAAAGACAGATTTACCCTTTGATCATAGTTTAAAGAACTGGTTCAGAAGAGTTCACAGGATACTTGATGGGCTCAGTCCTGTGTCCGCCAATGACATTCAGCAGCTCTAAGGCAGTATTACTCATTTTTCAGTAATCCAGTGCCCCAGCAACAAAGCCCAGTTTTTTGTTTTTAATCTATACTGAATCCCTAGATGAATTCATCCTGTCTTAAGGCTTCTGATGTGTCTCTTGAGCCTATCCTTCTGCCTGAGTTTTAGACCGTGATAGCCAAGGGCCTACTTAGGATCTAGATTCTAGATCATGCAAACTCAATAATACTTGAAGCATCTCAAAGTCTCCAAAAGTGAGGCTCTTATCCATGAGCCTGCCCAAACCAGCTCCGCTTGCAGCCTTTTCCATCTCAGATAATGGTAGTTCCATTCTTTATGTTGCTCAGATCAAAAACCGTGCTGTACAGAGTCTTTGACTCCTTCTCTTGTTCCTGCCCTCTCAGCAGATCCTCTTGGCTCAGCCTTGAAAGCTCATCCTTCTTACTACCCCTGCTGCTGAGTGCTGGTCCCTGCCATCACCATCTCTCACCTGAATTATTGCAGTAGTTTCTTAACTGCATTTCCAGCTCTGTTTCAGAAGATTTGATCAGTGTCAGCAGAACAGGGAAAGAAGGGCCACTGGTTAGGCAGTACTTTTTAAAAAAGTAGTTTAAAATTCCTTTGAGCTCTTGGAAAAATTTCTCTGAATACCCTGTGGGGTTAAAATTTCTCTGAATACCCTGTAGAGTTTCATGCCCCAGATTTCGAGAAGAGTGCTTTTCCCCCTTGTATATTGTTGACCATATTGCTCAGTATGGCCCCTGTGAATGTCTGACTTGGAGTTGACTGGTCTCTTGATTGACTCTTGCCCTATATGAAGTGAAGTGAAGTGAAGTCACTCAGTCGTGTCCGACTCTTTGTGACCCCATGGACTGTAGCCCACCAGGCTCCTAGGTCCATGGGATTTTCCAGGCATGAATACTGGAGTGAGTTGCCATTCCCTTCTCCAGGGGAATCTTCCCGACCCAGGGATCGAACCCAGATCCTCCCACACTGTAAGCAGATGCTTTACTGTCTGAGCTACCAGGGAAGCCCCATACCTTAGATATATTACTAATCTTAACGTAATGTGAATATTATGAACTACACTCACCGCCGAAAGTGTGCTGAACATAATCTCATCTTCTGTTTAATGATTTAGAATGATCTTCAGGGTTTGGACCTGTCGCAGGCTGGTGATAGCAACATCAGTTATCATTGTGCAGTAAAGGAGGTGCTGGTTAGGAGAGATTTCCAGTAGAGTTAGTATAGGCAAAAGCAGCTCTCTCTCTATTAAAAATAGTTTGTTAAATCTTTCTGGTTATTTTTTCCCTCTGAAATATGAGGCATAAGGGTCATCTTTGGTACAGTGGTAATGTATTTTTTGCTGGGGACTCACCAGTACTGAAGGTTGGCTGGTGGCTTTTATATTTCACTCAAAAAAGAAAAGTTCAGTAATTGACTTGTGCAAGTATTTTATTCGACTTGTATGTACCTTACTAACTTTATATTTATTTTCCAGCCATGTAGACCTGAGGCTCTCTCTAGTTTAGTGGCAAAGTAAAAGCTACTAATGAGAATGTCTTTGGGACAAAATTATGTAGATTTAAAGGAGCAGTGTTGTTTTAATTATACCCTTTAGCTAGTGTGCTTGCATATTAAACCATTCGGGTCTCAGTGTATTTCCCTCTGAAACTTTGCTTTTCTCCAGCCTTAAATGACTAATCAGCTCATGGGTGTACCCAAAGGTTATGTAAGCTGAGTTGAAGACTGCCAAAGAATGTGTTTAAACTATTAATCCAAAATATACAGAAGTTCATAGAAAAAATGGCCTATGGGTGTATAGTGTTCTTTGCTGGGTTATTGAGGAGAAATTCCAACATTGTGTCTGTGAGCTTCCTCCTTCCTTCCCTCCCTAAGTCAAAACACCGTTTGATTGTAGTGTGTGCAAACACATAATGTATTGTTTCCCTTGGGTGATTCTGTAAAACCCAGTGAACTTGAAGTAACATTAACAATAATTAATAATGATTTTTCTTTAAGTTAAACATTTTTTTACATCTTTGCCTTTTTGGCTTGTTTACTTTCATTGTAAGTTTCTTGATTTAGCAGAAAAGTAACTACCTTGAAGCTATGAAATGATTTATTCATTTGTGGGACAAAAATATGAAGCTACCTAAACCCTACTTTGTGGTAGTTTTGTTTTTATTTGTGAGAAACTAAAATAGAGAAAGTCCTTTGTAAATTTTAAGGAGAAAAATTCTAAAAACCTTTTGAGGTTGAATTTCCTCTTAAAGAGACAGTGAAATGATAGAATTCAGAACAGGAGTAAATAAAGTTTGTTTCCAGGGAGAGACAGAAAATATTTTTGGCTTTGTGGACCATGTTTCTGTTGCACTACTCTGATATATGTAGCCTACAAGCTCCTGCAGATAGTATCTAAACAGATGGATAAGATGATTTCATCATGACAAAAACAGGCAGCTGTCTGGGTCTGTCCTGTGGGCCAGACATAGTTTGCAGACTCCTGATTTAGAACCTGAGTTCTTTAACTTTTTTCTTTATTCAGTTTTCAAACTGTCATTCATCAAATACTTGATATGTGTCTTAGCTACTTTTTAATCATTGATCATCACAGGAAACTTATGAAACAGGTGGAGAAAATACTTGTGAATATTTTTATATCATGAAACATTTCAAACAAGTACAAATACAAATCTACATATGACAGTTTGCAGCCAGTGACTCTGGGACCAAGAGGGGGCTGTAGCCACAACCAGAGGGTGTCTGGCCTGGTTTAAACTCTGCTCCAGCCTGGCAGGGAAATCAGGCTTGGAGTCTTAATGGGATTCCCCGTTCCCCAGGGCTAATATTAAAGAGAAATTTTAAAAATAATTTCTTGATGTGTCTTGAAAAACTATGTCACACATTTATTAGTGTTTCTGTGCTACATGTGTGCTATGTCACTTCAGTTGTGTCTGACTCTTTGCAACCCTATGGACTGTAGCCTGCTGGGCTCCTCTGTCCATGGGATTCTCCAGGCAAGAATACTGGAGTGGGTTTGCCACTTCCTCCTCCAGGGGATCTTCTTGACCTAGGGATCAAACCTGCGTCTCTTGTCTCTTACATCTCCTGCATTGGCAGGTGTGTTCTTTACCACTAGCGCCACCTGGGAAGGAGCCCAGTTTTTCCACATTTCATTTATTTATTACTTTATATTCTTTATAGTTTCTCTGAAGTATCTTAAGGCAAGATCTTGACCATGTCATATGATGGCTACATACTTTAATATGTCTCTCCAGCAAAAATTTCCTTACATAATTGTAATACGATTATCTTACCACTTGACAAAAGTAACAGTAACTTTTTGACAACATCTAATATCTAGGTCCTGTTGAAATTTCTCCAATTGCCTAAATATATGTATATGTATTTAACATCTGATTTCTTTGAACTGGAATCTACATATGTTACATTTGGCTTTTGTCTCACAATATCTTTTAGAGATCCATTATTTTTCTCTTTTTGCTGTTTTGTCAGTCTATAACTTATTGAAGAAATGAGCAAGTTGTTCTGTGGAATTTCACATTCTGGATTTATTTGTTTGCTTCCTACAGTATTATTTAATTTTTTACCATTTTCCCTGTAAATGGAATTAGCTGTAAAGACTTTTCTAAATTCAAATTCAGCCTTTTTGGCAGGAATCGTTCCTAAATGGTACTTTATTTTTCATATTGTGTCCCATTAGGAGGCATATAGGTAGCTGGAACCTTCCATTGTAAAATTCCCTTTAGCTTTTCATGTAATGGTTTTATAAATTGAGTATCTGTTTATTTTCCAAATCAATTATCTTATTTTCATTTACACATTTATTCATTAGAATTCTTCTATAAAGAATGTGACCACACTGTCTTGGATATTTGTTTTGTAAGGAAGGCAGTATTTTTGAATGTCAATGTATAGTTTGGCATTGAGTCCTAAAAAGGTTAAATGAATTGTCTCAGGTCACTAACCCACTAACCTAAGTAGCTCAGATTCAAACCTAAGTTTTTGATAACTGTTCTGATCAACCTGCTTTCTTCAATTTAAGTCTAAATTTTGCAATAAGGAGTTAATAACTCAGACTTAAATTGAAGAAGGTAGGGAAAACCACTAGACCTTTCAGGTATAACCTAAATCAAATCTCTTACGATTAAACAGTAGAAATGATAAATCGATTCAAGGGACTAGATCTGATTGAGTGCCTGAAGAACTATGGACACAGGTTTGTGACATTGTACAGGAGGCAGTGATCAAGACCATCCCTAAGAAAAAGAAATGCAAAAAGGAACAATGGTTGTCTAAGGAGGCCTTACAAATAGCTGAGAAAAGAAGAGACACTAAAGGCAAAGGAGAAAAGGAAAGATATACTCATTTGAATGCAGAGTTCCAAAGAATAGTGTGGAGAGATAATGCCTTCCTCAGTGATTGATGCAAAGAAATAGAGGAAAGCAATAGAATAGGAAAGACTAGAAATCTTCATGCAAAGATGGGCACAATAAAGGACAGAAACAATATGGACCTAACAGAAGCAAAAGATATTAAGAAGAGGTGGCAAGAATACACAGAAGAACTATACAAAAAGATCTTCATGACCCAGATATCCGTGATGGTGGGGTCACTCACCTAGAGCCAGACATCCTGGAATGTGAAGTCAAGTGGGCCTAGGAAGCATCACTATGAGCAAAGCTAGTGGAGGTGATGGAATTCTAGTTGAGCTATTTCCAATCCTGAAAGATGATGCTGTTAAAGTGTTGTAGTCAGTATGCCAGCAAATTTAGAAAACTCAGCAGTAGCCACAGGGCTGGAAAAGGTCAGTTTTCATTCCAATCCCATAGAAAGGCAATGCCAAAGAATGTTCAAACTACTGCGTGGTTGCACTCATCTCACATGCTAACAAAGTAATTCCCCAAATTCTCCAAGCCAAGCTTCAATAGTACGTAAACTGAACTTTCTACGGTTGTCTAAAATAGCGTTCTCCAGTATGTTTCTTAAAGGAAAAAAGTTTAATTAATGAACAAGATGCTGTCAGTGTATTGTAGCAAAAAGAGAAGAAAAGACAGATTAAAGTTTCCTTCTGTTTTTCTTTGTTCAGTCCCCAGTTGAATGGCATGGTGTTGCTGCTGCTGCTAAGTCACTTCAGTCGTGACTGACTCTGTGCATGGTGTTGAGCAGCAGCCAAAACCATGGAGTTTGAGATACTTGTTTCAACGTTGAATGAAGGCTCAGCTGAGAAAGATGGGGTTTTAGTGCATTTTTTTCCCCTTAGTGAAACTAAGGTGACTTTCCTTTGTACATGGTGTCACCTCAGTTTAGGCACTAAACAGCTTTTGCTTGTTGGTCATGTGGCTTAATTCTGTGGCTTTTTGGCTACAGTGTTTTCATAATAGAAGGGAAGGGTAGATATAGCCATCCTTTGAAACTTTAGGAAATTCATATATTTATTACAAATAAAATTCATTACATTTTTGCATGCAATTTTATGTACATACCTATTGAATTTAATTTGTAATTGTTGAAGACCCTCACTATCAAGAGAAGTGAGCATCTGTAGAGAGATTTAAAGAAACAGAAGCCTCTGCCATCACAGTTCAGTCTGAACTGGATATGATGCAGCTGAAGAAAAGAACCCAAACCATGTGATGGTACATTCGTTGCCTAAGACAGGGGGCGAGTGTTTTGAAATTTAGACTCTCTAGTATCAGAAGACAAAAATACATTCTTCAGTGTTTTTGGAAATCACCTAATGTTGCAGCTGCTTGGTGAAAGGGTTATCATGATCTATTTAAATTTCAAAAGTGATTGTTGTTTAGTCACCAAGTCCTGTCCAGCTCTTTTGTGACTTCTTGGACTATCGCCTTCCAGGCTCCTCTGTCCATGGGACTTCCCAGGTCAGATTAGTGGAGTGAGCTGCCGGTTCCCTCTTCAGGGAACTTTGCTGACCCGGGGATCGAACCCACGTCTCTTGCATCTCCCGTACTGGCAGGCTGATGCTTTACCACTCAGCCAACAGGAAAGCCCTCGAAAGTGATGCTGTGCTTTTATTAATATTTCTTTAGAAGCAAATTAAGTGTACCTGCTTGATTTGGGGATTATCAGTTCAGTTCAGTCGCTCAGTTGTGTCTGACTCTTTGTAACCCCATGGACTGCAGCACGCCAGGCCTCCCTGTCCATCATGAACTCCTGGAGTTTACTCAAACTCATGTCCATTGAGTCGGTGATGCCATCCAGCCATCTCATCCTCTGTCATCCCTTTCTCCTCCCACCTTCAATCTTTCCCAGCATCAGGGTCTTTTCCAGTGAGTCAGTGGCCCATCAGGTGGCCAAAGTATTAGAGTTTCAGCTTCAGCATCAGTCCTTCCAGTGAACACTCAGGACTGATTCCCTTTAGGATGGACTGGTTGGATCTCCTTGCAGTCCAAGGGACTCTCAAGAGTCTTCTCCAGCAACACAGTTCAAAAACGCTCAGCTTTCTTTAGAGTCCAGCTCTCACATCCTAGCATGACTACTGGAAAAACCATAGCTTTGACTACACATACCTTTGTTGGCAAAGTAATGTCTCTGCTTTTCAATAAGCTGTCTAGGTTGGTTGTAACTTTTCTTCCAAGGAGCAAGTGTCTTTTAATGTCATAGCTGCAGTCATCATCTGCAGTGATTTTTGAGCCCAAGAAAATTAAGTCTGTCACTATTTCCATTGTTTCCCCATCTATTTGCCATGAAGTGATGGGACCAGATGCCATAATCTTAGTTTTCTGAATGCTGAGTTCTGAGTCAACTTTTTTCACTTTCCTCTTTCACTTTCATCAAGAGGCTCCTTCACTTTCTGCCATAAATATGGTGTCATCTGCATATCTGAGGTTATTGATAGTTCTCCTGGCAGTCTTGATTCCAGCTTGTGCTTCATCAAGTCCAGCATTTCTCATGATGTACTTTGCATATAAATTAAATAAGTATTAAATAATACTATAACCATTAAATAAATAAGCATTAAATAATACTATTATTGGGGATTATAGTGTTTAACAAATTACTCCTTAAAGCTACATGTCAGAATATTATTATTCCTGTAATTTTACATGTGTTATGCTTCTCATTACTGTTCTTATTTGTGTACTGCAGAGAACACCACAGGCAGCTTTCAGATTTTAAAGAAATTAATCTAGATAGTAAGTGGCTAGTAGACTTGTGATCCTAAAAGTTGTCATTTAGGGCACCATGCAGAGATTTTCACAGCTATGCACAGCTTTATTTTTTGTTGTTACCTTGTCATATAGATCATCAAGTTTGAATTAATGTTTCCTAAGAGTTCTTATTTCAGAAATAACTTTTCTTTGTAAAACAGAATTGATAATTTCTAATAAATGTTGGAAATTTGGAAAACTCAGAAGTGGCCACAGGACTGGAAAAGGTCAGTTTTCATTCCAATCCCAAAGAAAGGCAATGCCAAAGAATGCTCAAACTACTGCACAATTGCACTCATCTCACATGCTAGTAAAGTAATGCTCAAAATTCTCCAAGCCAGGCTTCAGCAATACGTGAACCGTGAACTTCCTGATGTTCAAGCTGGTTTTAGAAAAGGCAGAGGAACCAGAGATCAAATTGCCAACATCTGCTGGAACATGGAAAAAGCAAGAGAGTTCCAGAAAAACATCTATTTCTGCTTTATTGACTATGCCAAAGCCTTTGACTGTGTGGATCACAATCAACTGGAAAATTCTGAGAGAGATGGGAATACCAGACCACCTGACTTGCCTCTTGAGAAATCTGTATGCAGGTCAGGAAGCAACAGTTAGAACTGGACATGGAACAACAGACTGGTTCCAAATAGGAAAAGGAGTACGTCAAGGCTGTATATTGTCACCCTGCTTATTTAACTTCTATGCAGAGTACATCATGAGAAACACTGGCCTGGAAGAAACACAAGCTGGAATCAAGATTGCCGGGAGAAATATCAATAACCTCAGGTATGCAGATGACACCACCCTTATGGCAGAAAGCGAGAGGAGCTAAAAAGCCTCTTGATGAAAGTGAAAGAGGAGAGTGAAAAAGTTGACTTAAAGCTCAACATTCAGAAAACTCAGATCATGGCATCTGGTCCCATCACTTCATGGGAAATAGATGGGGAAACAGTGGGTGACTTTATTTTGGGGGGCTCCAAAATCACTGCAGATGGTGACTGCAGCCATGAAATTAAAAGACGCTTACTCCTTGGAAGAAAAGTTATGACCAACCTAGATAGCATATTCAAAAACAGAGACATTACTTTGCCGACTAAGGTCCATCTAGTCAAGGCTATGGTTTTTCCTGTGGTCATGTATGGATGTGAGAGTTGGACTGTGAAGAAAGCTGAGCACCAAAGAATTGATGCTTTTGAACTGTGGTGTTGGAGAAGACTCTTGAGAGTCCCTTGGACTACAAGGAGATCCAACCAGTCCATTTTGAAGGAGATCAGCCCTGGGATTTCTTTGGAAGGAAGGATGCTAAAGCTGAAACTCCAGTACTTTGGCCACCTCATACGAAGGGTTGACTCATTGGAAAAGACTCTGATGCTGGGAGGAATTTGGGGCAGGAGGAGAAGGGGACGACAGAAGATGAGATGGCTGGATGGCATCACGGACGCGATGGACATGAGTCTGAGTGAACTCTGTGAGTTGGTGATGGACAGGGAGGCCTGGCGTGCTGCAGTTCATTGGGTCACAAAGAGTTGGACACGACTGAGCGACTGAACTGAACTGAATAAATGTTGAATTTATGACATGAGAAATTGAAGAAGATAGCTACTCAAAACATTTTTTGTAGCAGTATGATAATTTAAGGCATTATTCATATGTATATTTTAAGGGTCAGGTTTGGGGGTCGTTTGTGTGTCAGAAAGGTGTTTAACATGATTACTCTGTTGTTGTTCAGTCGCTTAGTCGTGTCTTCTGACTCTTTATGAGGCCATGGATTGCAGCACAATGGGCTGCCCTGTCCTTCAGAATCTCCCGGAGTTTGATCAGATTCATGTCCATTGAGTCGGTGATGCCATCCATCCATCTTATCTTCTGTTGAGCTCTTCTTTTGCCTTCGATCTTTCCCAGCATCAGGGTCTTTTCTAATGGGTTGTCTGCTCACATCAGGTGGCCAGAGTGTTGGAGCTTCATCTTTAGCACCAGTCCTTCCAATGAATATTCAAGGTTGATTTCCTTTAAGATTTAGTGATTTGATCTTGCAGTCCGAAGGATTCTAAAGAGTATTACCCAGCACTACAATTTGAAAGCATCATTTCTTTGGTGCTCAGCCTTCTTAGTGGTCCAACTCTCACATCCGTATATGACTACTGGAGAAGCCATAGCTTTCACTCTATGGACCTTTGTTGACAAATGATGTCTTTTTAATATGCTAAGTTTGTCATAGCTTTCCTTCCAGGGAGCAAGCATCTTTAATTTCATGGCTGCAGTCACTGTCTGCAGTGATTTTGGAGCCCAAGAAAATAAATGTGTTACGGCTTCCACTTTTTCCCCATTTGCCATGAGGTGATGGGACTAGATGCCATGCTCTTAGTGTTTTGAATGTTGAATTTTAAGCCAGCTTTTTCATGCTCCTCTTTCACTCTCAAGAGGCTCTTTAGTCTTCTTTGCTCTCTGCCGTTAGAGTGGTATCATCTGCATATCTGAGGTTGTTGATATTTCTCCAGGCAATCTCGATTCCAGCTTGTGATTTAGCAAGCCCACCATTTCGCATGATACTCTATCTAGGTAACTATCTGGGCAAAATCAATAGCAATGGGATTTCCTCCCCGCCCCCCCCCCCCCCCACCAAATTTCTAAACGTGACATAGCATAGGAAAAAGTTAAAGTAGGAAAACCCCTTAATGTCGTGAAATACCTTAGGAGCATAACTATACATATATTATATTTCTTTATCATTGGTGATAGAGGCAGGTGGTAATGAATTGAGCACAGAAATGAATTTGGGAAGCTTGAGTTTCTCTGCTCTTTTGCTATGGTTTTAGAAAATAATCCTCCTCTTGCTCAGTTATTTTACTATAAAATGGTAATTATAGTACTGAAAAAGGTGTTATAGATAAATTCAAAGTCAAGTGTCTATGTAATTTATAATTGCTATCTTTAACTTTCTAGTAATTACCTACAGGAAATACCAGGAAAAGGTAATTACTGGCATTATCACCGCTAACAGTCAGTGTTTCTTCAGTGCCCCTAATGCAGATGTGAACAGGGGGCTCAGGAGCCCAGAGGTCTCTCTGGGAAGCAGGGTCCACCCTTAGCTCCTACATTCTGCAGCTGCCACTGTCTTTCTAGCTCATTGGCCGGAAGAAAGATGGACATGAAAAATGAGAGTTTTTCATCAATTCATTTAGTATTAGATGGAACCATGTGAATCTGCTATTTAGAACCTATACGTGTAACATCAAAGCAGTTGTATTTGGACCCACATAATGTTTACAGGCCTCTGACATGTGCCTGGCATTTCTGTGGGAGCTGAAAGCATAGAAGTTAGCAAAGTGGACACCATTCCTGCCTTCATGGAGTTGGCATTCTCGTGGGTTCTCCAGCCAGACCTCTCTTACTGTAGGACATCTACTTACCTACTCTATGCTCCACTCTCGTGCCAACTAGATGAATCAACAGTACATCTAGATGTGATGTCATCTGCTCTATGGGTAGAAATCACGGCCAGGGGGACCGTGGATGTGTGACCAAGCCCAGGAAACGCCCCCGACATGTGTGTGTGACAAAGTAGAGGCAGTAAATAAGGCAATAACTTTTATGGCATCAAATGGTGATTTTTACCTGTTGAATTTTAAAATGTACCTCGTCGTGAGGGTTAAACACAACTGTGTTGTATTTGCTTTAATTTGTTGGGCCAGGCTGTTCTGTGTCCTTCACTCTGTGGGGTGAGTGGCTGAGATGTGTTAGAATTTAGTGAATGTGCTCAGGGATGGGGCTCAACAGAGCTAGGTTGTGGTTTCAGGTTTGCTGTTGGGAAGCTCAGGTATCTATCAGGAAATGCAGTGCGTTACCTCTGCTAACTTACTTCAGTGATGTGGTGAAATAAATGAGATAATAATAACAAGTGGTTTGAAAATTCACCGTTTAAAAAAGGTGACAATTGCATATAAAATACGGATAGTAGCCATTTTCATGTTCATAGTGCCTTCTGATTAACATTTTCACGTTCATAGTGCTACAGACTTCCAGATCTCATTTTGAACAAAACCTGAACACTTTGTTTTGAACTGTATCAAACTGCCTGATTTCATCTTAGCTCAACAGACAGGTTGTCCTTTCAGCTGTTTTGTTGACTGTGTCCATTGTAATATATCATTCATAGATTAATTTTCAAATTAAATCCCTATGAATGAATAGAGATTTGTTGGGCTGTTTAAAGCATCTTCTAACATTGAAAAATACATGCTTTAAAATTTTAAGTTGACAAAATTGAAAAAAATGTATTTTCCTGGTTTGTCTTATTCTTTCCTGTTGTCATGTCCCAACGGGCAAAATAAATTCTGTCTCTTAATGAGATGCCTCATCAAAGTTAGAGGTGAACAGATGATCTAGAACTGTGTAGAAGGTTTCCGTAGACTTCCCTTGGTTGAGCCATCTCCCTGCGTTGCAGGACACCATCCTCAGTAATTTAGTTTAGTTACATTGGGTTATGAGAAAGCAGCCATTCTGTTTTGAAACTTTAATTCTGGTTCTTTATCATAGTTCACAAGGTAAAGTAACTTACCATTACTGTGGTGCCTGTAACATATCAAGAGGAGAAAGAGGGAAGTTTCTCCTCCATCATGAATATTTTATTATTTCCCTGATATTTCCCTAGAGTTTGATATGCTTCTTTTTTGTATTAAATAATATTTTATGGTTATATAAGTAGGTGGTATAATGTGCAAAAAAACTCCACTGAAATAAATATAGAAATTCGCTTGAGTTTTCCTTGCTAGACACCTGTGAACTAGTTAAGAGAACACCTTAACGTTGTTTTAGTGCCTCTTAAACTTGAAGGACGCTTATAACCAACCAGCCTTTCTTATACTTTATGTCAGAAAGCACAGCAGTGTGGTGTAGTTTGTAGAGTTCTCTGAGACTTGCTGGGTGTTACAGGAGATTAAAGTGGCTTTACTTTAACTATGTATTTGCCTTTTAGTATTATGATAGAAAAGCTTTTTTGTTTCCCTGTAGTGTTAGTCACTTGGTCCTGTCCGACTCTTTGTGACCCCATGGACTGTAGCCCACCAAGCTTCTCAGCCCATGGGATTCTCCAGACAAGAATACTGGAGTGGGTTGCCATTCCTGTCTCCAGGGGATCTTCCCGACCTGGGAATTGAACCCAGGCAGATTCTTTACCATCTGAGCTACCGGGAAGTCCTAATACCACATATTTTAAGCAAATTGAAAATTAATACTGAGTTCTAAAATTAATTTCTGCTGTTGTTGACACTTTAAATTTTCAATCTAGTTTCAGGCAATGGCACCCCACTCCAGTACTCTTGCCTGAAAAATCCCATGGACGGAGGAGCCTGATAGGCTGCAGTCCATGGGGTCGCTAAGTCAGACACGACTGAGCGACTTCACTTTCACTTTTCTCTTTCATGCATTGGAGAAGGAAATGGCAACCCACTCCAGTGTTCTTGCTTGGAGAATCCCAGGGACGGGGGAGCCTGGTGGGCTTCCGTCTATGGGGTCCCACAGAATCGGACACGACTGGAGCGACTTAGCAGCAGAAGAGATGACTTGTGTTTCCTGGGTGGATAAGTGCATTTCCATTTGTTTATCATAACATGATGGAAAGAACACAGATACTGAGAAACTCCTAAAGTAGTTTCAATTCTGACAACATTTTACTGTGTGCATCTGAACATTTTTTTAATTGTTCCAAATCTCAATTTTCAGGCTATAAAATAGAGATAATCACACTAATTTTGCACAGTTGTTAGGAGAATCAAATGAGATAACCTGTTATGCCTAGTCCATTGCCTGGTGTATAAACCTATTTTGAAAAAAATTTTAGACGTACAGAAGAATTACAGAAATGGTACCAAGAGGTCTATGTGGCACCCAGCAAGTTAACCTTGGTGTAATGCCATTAGCTGGAGATTTTGTTTAGATGACAGCGGTATCTTCACTAATGTCTCTTTGCTGTTTGAGGTTCTACCCAGCATTGCATCTGGGACAGTTTCTGTCTTTTCTTTCACGACCTTGATGTTTTTGGCGGGAACTGGATAGTTTCTCTCTCACTTTGGGTTTATATATATTTAGATTGAGTTTATCCATTTTTGGCAAGAATCTCACAGGAGTGATGCTTCCTCCTGATTGCATCGTATCAGAGGCATGTGATATCATCATAGTTTATTAATCTTGATCACTTGGGTCAGGGGCTCTCTGCTGGGCTTCTCCACTGTAGAGTTGCTGTATTCATTCAAAATGTCTTGGGGGAGACATTTTAGACCATGTAAATATCCTGTCTCCCCACTCAGTTTTGCATCCCTTGGTGGATCTGTTAGCAGCTATTATTAGTATGACACTCTAAGGGTTATTTTCTTTTTCCTTGTCCTTCTGTGTTTATCAGTTTGAATTCAGTTGTTTATGTCAGTGCATGCCCACGGATGCTCTGTGAGTTGTATGCTTCACTCTGCGGGCTGTAATTCAGGGCTGTTGGGGTTCACTTTGTTGCTTGCATTGTCCCCGGGACTAGGCCTGGTGCCCTTTCTACAGGCCCCCTCCTCCCTGAGCACATCCTCTCGGTATTTGCCATTTGACATAGGAATACATTCTAAGTAAATGTGCTTATGTCATACATCATTTTAATGCACATTTCTCACTTTATGTTCTTTTGCTAATGACTTATTACTTTCTATTTATTTTATATTTATTTTATACTATGGAAATGATGTTAGACAAAAAGCAAATTAAAACGATTTTCTTATTTGAGTTCAAAATGGGTTGTAAAGTAGCAGAGACAACTTGCAACATCAGCAATGCATTTGGCCCAGGAACTGCTAACGAACGTACAGTGCAGTGGTGGTTCAAGGAGTTTTGTGAAAGAGACGAGCCTTGAAGATGAGGAGTGTAATGGCCAGCCACCAGAAGTTGACAGTGACCAGTTGAGAGCCATCATCAAAACTGATCCTCTTATGAGTTGTCGAAGAACTCATTGTTGACCATTCTACAGTTGTTTGGCTTTCGAAACAAATTGGAAAGATGAAAAAGCTAAATAAAATGGGAACTTCATGAACTGACTGAAAATCAAAAATATTGTCACTTTCAAGTGTCATCTTCTCTAATTGTACACAACAACAACAAACCATTTCTCAATCGGATTGTGATGTGTGATGAAAAGTGGACTGTGTATGAGAACTGGCAATGACCAGCTCAGTGGCTGGACTGAGAAAAAGCTCCAGAGCCCTTCCCAGAGCCAGACTTGCACCAAAAAGGGTCATGATCACTGTTCGGTGGTCTGCTGCCGGTCTCATCCAGTACAGCTTTCTGAATCCCAGTGAAGCCATTACATCTGAGAAGTATGCTCAGCAAATCGATGAGATGCACTGAAAACCGTGGCACCTGCCTCTGGCGTTGGTGAACAGAAAGTGGCCGGCTCGTCTCTACAGTAATGCCTAATTGCATGTCATACAACCAGCGCCTCAAAAGTTGAACGAATTGGGCTATGAATTTTTGCCTTATCTACCATATTCACCTGCCGTCTTGCTAACCGACTACTTCTTCAAGCATCTCAACAACTTTTTGCAGAAAAAACACTTCCACAACTAGCAGGAGGCAGAAAATGCTTTCCAGGAGTTCATCGAATCCTGAAGGATAGATTTTTATGTTACAGGGATAAGCAAACTTATTTCTGGTTGGCAAAAATGTGTTGATTGTAATGGTTCCTATTTTGATTATTAAAGATATGTTAGAGTCTAGTTATATGATTTAAAATTCACAGTCCAAAACCATAATTATGTTTGCACCAAGCTAATATTCTTTTTCAGATTATTTTCCTTTATGGTTTATTACAAAATGCTGAATGTAGTTCCCTGTTCTCTACAGTTGGGCCTTGTTGTTTAAGGTGATTAAAAGTCGAATTGTTGAGACCTCTTTTTAAATCATGTTAAGTATTTGGCTGAGGGAAGTTGCTAACTCTCCTTTGTCACTGAGAACTAATGGAGTGATCAGTGTAAGACTCGCTTTCAGTTCCCTGGTGGGGGATGGATCCAGTGAGCATACATACAAGAAGATGCTCAGCGGTTCAGCCTTGTGAACGTGGAGTGAACAGCTGCAGTTTGCTAGGCTTTGTGCTGGCCTGGGCTTCAGCTTGGACCACAAGGGGCACCGAGTAGGCACTGCAGAGACCAGGGTTCTTTCCCTGTCGCCCTGCGGTTGAGAACTAGACCCCTTGCTCTGTGCTTTCATACATGGGCAGGGCTGCGCTAGACATTGGCTGACACCTGCTCCAGGTCTTTAAATTCCAGCTGATGAGGCAGCTGCGTTCACTGAAGTTCAGGTCCGACACCGGGGAGGAGAAGGGTAGGTACTGTGTCCTGCATCCTCGCTCTTTTCTATCGCACCCCCTTTCTCCTGACTTTGTACCGAGTTCCTTGTCACATCTCACCTCAAATGGTAGAGTGCCTGGTACCAAGAGTGCCTGGTAATTTGAAAGCAGGAGGAAACGCTTGTTTCAGATTTTATTTTATTTTTTCATTTTAGATGAATAACTTCAAATTTCCCATTTTTAATGATTCTAAAACCATGATAAATTAGAAACTAATGCTACGTAAGTGACTTGTTAGTTACCATTTCTTTGAGAGGAGACACTTTCCCTGGTGTTCAGTAGAATCAGAAGCATTGTGTTTAGCTGTGTGGTTCAGTGTGACTTTCAGATGTCCATGAAGCAACTGAGTTGCAGCAGGGAAGCAGCCTACAGTTGCATGTTTGCCATGGATAACTAACAGTTTTCTGTATTTATTCACTTTAGAGTAGGTTCTAGAAAGTGAGAGTAAAATTTTAAACTCCCTCTCTTCTCTACTAAATAATGGAAATAGTTATTCACTTGACCTCTTGAAAGTTGGCTCATTTATAAAATAGGGATACCTGACTTCCATACATTACAAGTAGTAAGGGGTCTGAGAAGAACCATTTTGTCACCACTAAAGATCTGTGGAAATACAAACTGTTAATTATTGAAGTATCACTAAGCATGACTTTGATTTGATTGCTGGTAGATAACAGTAGTTATCTAATTGTACTAAATCCTCCATGAGGAATTTAGAAACGATGCTCTTTAATATCTGAGTGAATAGATATAGTTAAAGTGATGGAGACCACACAGCCCCAGGTCACAGAAGACTCTCAAATCTAATTTTTCGAGTCTATATCAATACAGACCTGTAGCAGAGTATGAAAGACAAACCAGCCCACTAACACCACACCCTGCATTCCTGAACACACAGCAAAGTGGGGAATCAAAATTTTTAAATTGTAGCTTGATCTTGTCTCAGGTAAATTTGAAGGAAAGAAAATCCACACATTTGGGGATCTAGAACTGAAAACGTTCTTCATGAAAAGGGATTGGGATGTGAACATGAAAAACATATCTCCTGCTTTTCTACTGAAACCTTCAAGGAGGAATAAACCTTGTCCTGTACTCATCCCAAGTTCCCCAGCGGGGACCCTGTAGATCAGCCTGGCAAAGGACAGGTTTCCAAGAAAAAAACAAAGAGAAGTTCACTAATTTATTCACATGCAGTACATACAGGAACACACAGTGATGAGTAACTCATGGAGTATTTTCAGTTTGCACTCATATTCAGTTTTAGGCTAAATAAAAGAAAAGGCGTTTGGAGCTTCTGGGCCAGGGAGGCAAGTTTGGGAAGTCAGTTCAGTCACTCAGTCGTGTCTGACTCTTTACAACTCCATGGGCTACAGCACGCCAGGCTTCCCCTGTCCATCAACAACTCCCGGAGCTTACTCAAACTCACGTCCATCAAGTCAGTGATGCCATCCAAGCATCTCATCCTGTCATCCCCTTCTTCTCCTGCCTTCAATCTTTCCCAGCATCAGGGTCTTTTCAAATGAGTCAGTTCTTTGCGTCAGGTGGCCAGACCATTGGAGTTTCAGCTTCAGTCCTTCCAAAGAATATCCAGGCGTGATTTCCTTTAGGATTGATTGAATATCCTTGCAGTCCAAGGGACTTTAAGAGTCTTCTCCAACACCACAGTTGAAAAGAATGAATTCTTCTGCACTCAACTTTCTTTATGGTCCATCTCTCACATCCATACATGACTAATGGAAAAACTATAACTTTGACTAGATGGACATTTGTTGGCAAAGTGATATCTCTTCTTTTTAATATGCTGTCTAGGTTGGCCATAGCTTTTTTTCCAAGAAGCAAGCATCTTTTAATTTCATGGCTGCAATCACCATCTGCAGTGATTTTGGAGCCTAAGAAAATAAAGTCTGTCACTGTTACCATTTTTTTCCTCATCTGTTTGCATGAAGTGATGGGACTGGATGCCATCATCTTAGTTTTCTGAATGTTGAGTTTTAAGCCAGCCTTTTTACTCTCTTTCATGTTCATCAAGAGGCTCTTTAGTTCTTCACTTTCTACCATAAGGGTAATGTCATCTATGTATCTGAGGTTATTCATATTTCTCCTGGAAATCTTGATTCCAGTTTGTGCTTCATCCAGCCTGGCATTTTTCATGATGTACTCTGCATATAAGTTAAATAAGCAGGGTGACAATATACAGCCTTGACGTACTTTCCCTATTTGGAACCAGTTCATTGTTCCATGTCCAGTTCTAACTGTTGCTTTGTGACCTGCGTACAGATTTCTCAGGAGGCAGGTAAAGCACTTCCCAGAGCCAGACTTGCACCAAAAAAAGGTCATGGTCACTGTTTGGTGGTCTGCTGCCAGTCTGATCCACTACAGCTTTTTGAATCCTGGCGAAACCAGTACATCTGAGAAGTATACTCAGCAAATAGGTGAGATGTACCAAAAACTGCAATGCCAGCAGCTGGCCTTGGTCAATAGAAAGAACCCAGTTCTTCTCCACGACAACGCCTGCCACACACAAAAAACCAGTGCTTCAAAAGCTGAATGAATTGGGCTATAAAGTATCACCTCATCCACCATATTTAGTTGACTTGCCAACTGATTACCACTTCTTGAATCCTCTTGATGACTTTTTGCAGGGAAAATGCTTCTGCAGCCAGCAGGTTACTGAAAATGCTTGCCAAGAGTTCATCGCAATCCTGAAGCACAGATTTTTACATTTCAGGAATAAACAAACTTATTTCTGGTTGGCAAAAATGTGTTGATTATAATAGTTCCTATTTTGATTAACAAAGGTGTGTCTGAGCCTACTTATAATGACTTAAAATTCACAGCCTGAAACTGCAGTTACGTTTGCACCAACCTAATACTTGACCTGGAGAAAGCAATGGCACCCCACTCCAGCACTCTTGCCTGGAAAATCCCATGGACGGAGGAGCCTGTGGGCCGCAGTCCATGGGGTTGCTAAGAGTCGGACACAACTGAGCGACTTCACTTTCATGCATTGGAGAAGGAAATGGCAACCCACTCCAGTGTTCTTGCCTGGAGAATCCCAGGGACGGGGGAGCCTGGTGGGCTGCTGTCTATGGGGTCACACAGAGTCGGACATGACTGAAGCGACACAGCAGCAGCAGCAATACTTGACCATTAAGTAAAATCTCTTTTTAAAATTTCACCTTTCAGACAGACACAAACTGGTTTTGTGCGAGTTTTGTGCAAATTATTGTAGCAAATAATTATAGTGTATACTTATTAGCTTACAGTTTACAAAGTGTTTTTGCACAGAGTGAAGGACAGGTCTCATTGTTCCAATATTAAAAATGAAAAAAAACAAAAGAGAGACTGAGATAATTCCCTAACATTCAGCTTGTAGGTGTCAGAGCTAGAACCCAAATCTGTGTTCTCTCTCTGACTTCTGCTTCCTCTCCACCTGGTGAAAATTTCTCACCAGGGAGAAATGAATTAACTCCTACAGAGCAGAAGAAATGTTCAGTATCCATATGAGAAAATTGACTGAATTAAAGTAATAGTAGCAGTGCCTTCCAGCTGAATTACAGACCTCAAATTGCTCACCTGACTGAAGGTCTGATGAAATTAGAATAATGAGATTTCAGGTTTTCTGATGAGGAAGCTAGAGGCAAAACATACAAGTAATGTAAGTAATATTAATCACCACACCACGTCTGACTCACTACTTAACTTAGCTAAGAACTGTCACTAGTTATCTGCCTCTACAAGGAGGAAGTCCCTGGCCACTGCACTCACTGACCTTCAACACCCCCCCGAAAGGAGTTTAGGGCTGCGAGCTGGAGAGACCGTCTGTGCTCTGGATTGCCTGGCAGAACAGGCTTCAACTAGTTAGACACTTTCAGGTAAAGATTTTATGAGCGCAAATTCTTGTACCTTCTCATACCTAGCAAACCACTAAAATCAGTAATGGAAGCATCTACTCTTGACTAGCAGCTACCTTCTGCCAAAGTACGTGCTTGATTGCCTGTGTGCCTTGTTACCAAAATGACATGTATACCGACCTCCCCTCTGACTCTTTGGAGCAGTTCCTCAGAGCTTTCTGAGAGGCTGTCTCCTGGGCTGTAGTTCTCATTTCAGATAAAATTTAACTCACAACTCTCACATTGTGCTTTTTTTTTTTTCACTTGAAAATAGTAAATAGGTAATGATTACCCTACAGTTTTGTGGGGTTTTTTTTGAAAATTGGAGTATAGTTGATTTACAATATTGTGTTAGCTTTGGGTGTACAGTAAAGTGATTCAGTTTTATATACACACACACATACATGTATGCACACACACACATACATATATCCATTCTTTTTCACATTATTTTCCATTGCAGGTTATCACAAGGTATTGACTATAATTCTCTCTACTATAAGTAGGTCCTTGTTGTTTATCTATTTTATATAAAGTAATGCGTATATGTTGGGTTTCCCACGTGGCTCAGTGGTAATGAATTCACCTGTGAAGCAGAAGATTCAAGTTTGATCCCTGAAAAAGAAGATGGCAACCCACTCTAGTATTCTTGCCTGGCAAATCCCATGGACAGAGGAGCCTGGTGGGCTACAGTCCATGGGATTACAAAGAGTTGGATATGAATTAGCCAGTACATGGTAGCAGCAATGTATATGTTAATACCAAAATCCTAATTTATCCCTTTCTCACTTTCCCCTTTGGTAACTATAAAATTGTTTTCTCTGTCTGTGAATTGGTTTTTGATTTGTAAATAAGTTTGTTTGTATTATTTTTTAAGATTCCGTGTATAAGTGACAACATGTGATATTTGTCTTTCTCTGTCTGACTTACTTCACTAGGTATGATAATGTCTAGGTCCATTTGCATTGCTGCAAACGGCATCACTTCATTCTTTTTTATGGCTGAATAGTAGGCCATGTGTGCGTGTACCGCATCCTCTGTGTCCATTCAAATGCAGGTGGACATTTAGGTTGTCTCCACGTCTTGTCTGTTTGGATAGTGCTGCTTTGGACTTTGGGGTGCATGTATCAGTTTGAATTAGTTTTCATCTCTCGCAGATATATGCCCAGGAATGGGATTGCACGATCTAATGGTAGCTCTATTTTTAGTTTTTAAGGAACCTCCATACTACTTTCCATAATGGTTGTACCAGCTTACATTCCCACCAGCAATGTAGGGGGGTTCCCTTTTCTCCATATTCTCTCCAGCATTTGTTATTTGTAGACTTTTAATGATGGTCATTCTGACCACTGTGCAGGGATACCTTGCTGTAGTTTTGATTTGTATTTCTCTGATTAGTAATGTTGAGCATCTTTCTATGTTGCCTATCGGCCATCTTTATGTCTTCTTTGGAGAAATGTCTAGTTATGTATTCTGCCCATTTTTGGATTGGATTGGTTTTTAAAAAAATATTGATGGAGAATATATTCAATACAGAGCTAATTCTGTGCTTGATGGTACACCAAGTGCTTTATTCAGATGAGCTATTAGCTAATTGTCATACCAACCCTGTGAGTAAAATGTTACTCCTTTGTTTTTATATACTCTGTAAGGGAATTGTTACAAAGAAGTTGAGTCACTTGTCCAAGGTCACACAGTTAACACAGAGTAGAGGCAGATTTCAATTCAAGTATTTGATTTAAAGCACTTGTCTTAACTATTAATCTTCAGTCTCCAAGCCTCCTTCATTGTGTTGTTGGGTTAGAATGTGTGATGTTTTAGTGATCTCTCAAAGAGTTAAACTGTGGCTAAAGTTAAGAGTTAAAGAGAAGTACTTGGAATCTGTAGGTGAATGATAACAAGATTAGTTTTACAGATAATTGAGTAATTTAGTAAGTAAGCATTTAATGGGGGCGCTGTGTATTAAATGCTCATGGCATGTGTTCTGGTTATGAACACTGCAAGCAAAGCTTTAGAGAAGTGGCAGGAGGAGCGAGAATCAACAGGTCACCAGCTGCAGGAGAGCTGGCGAGAATGGGTGTCACGGAGAGCCCATGGTGGCTTCACGCCCTTCCCCGGGGCAGCTCTGTTTCTACATGTGGCTCTGCTGCTGAGCTGTGCCTTCCTGGTAGCTTCCAGGGCCCCTCTGGTGATGTGTGGGACCCTGGATCTGGGCAGTGAAGGACCGGCCTCTGTAGTTGGTAGACCCACCCTCTGAGTGTTTCTCAATGGGTAAACCAGAGTTCCAGATTCTTGTGAATAGGAAACAACCCAGAAAAAGGGATCGACTATGTCTTTGTTAGAATTGCCGTATCTTTACCCTCTTCTCTGCTCGTATGTTTATGGTTGTTTTGCCTCCCTTAGGTCAAGAAGATTTTCCTTTTTGAATATAAATCTCTCTCTGAAGAATACTTAGTTTTCAACTATTGTCACTTAACTGTGCAAGGCAGGTGTTGACGTCCTGCCAGTAGGAATAATACTTGGTCTGGGGGCTTCTAAGGAAGACCATGCATGACTCTTGACACTTAGAGGTTTATATATACTTATGGCTTCTGAGTAGATTTGGGTGTGAATACTATAAAAAATATAATAAAATGCAGTCTCTGTGCTGTGGGTGGAGCTGGGGTAGGAGGCAGACTTGTGAGGGACTCTGAAATAGACTAGCATGAGAGGATTAAGATGCACCTGCTTTATTGCATTTCTTGAATTCCATTGGTGACATAGTGGCTCTGAAAATAACTTGTTGCTAACTTGGGCAGAAATGCCGATTGCAGTGCCACAGCTGGAATGTTAGGACTAATTTGGAAGGGTGCCAACTTCTGCTTAACTACTTTCAGGCTGTTGATTTTCTGGTGTTTCCTATTGCTGGCTGGGGTTGGTTGGAGAAGCCACGACAGAAAAGAGTACTTCCACCTGGTTCTCACGCCCCTTCTGATATAAGTACTTAGAGACGTTCCTTTGAGTTGTGGATGTGGACACCTGAAAAGTATTCCCTGAAATATCACCCAATAAATGTACCTTCTGCACAATATTTCAAGAGTTTGCCAGGTTGAAAACTAAAGAAGACAATTTGTATGATAAATACGTGAATAGCCTGAAAACTTAGTAAGGTCCAAATTTAGATATACATACACATAAATGCTAAATAAATTGGAAGGAAAAGGGAGAGGGAAGAGACTAACATTAGCTTTTTTTCTTTAGAGAGAGTAGCTTTTCATTAAACAGAATGGCTGACTGAAAAGTTCTTTCAGTGTTTTCTGATGAACGTAGAGAAATCTTACGTCTAATTAAATTCACTTCATACCTAAAAGTTTACATAAAGAGATTGATTATAGTCAAATGCTTATGACTAACAAAACAAACAGAAGTTGTCCATGAAAGATGTTTGCTGGAACTTTTAACATTCTTGTTTTCACCAGTGAAATGTAATGATAATTTGAAAGATTTTTTTATTTCTTGAAAGTTTTCTTTCAATTGAAATGCCATTTGTTTTCCTGGCTGTAGATTGCTTGCGGGCACATCAGTAGTTATGAAACCATAAGCTACTGGTTGCTGAAAATTACAGCAGTCTTTTTCTTTTTTTTTTAAGTAGAAATTGATAAACTGATTTTAAAGTTTATAAGGAAAAGCAAGGACATAAAATAGCCAAAATAATATTGAAAAAGAACAAAACAAGAGGACTTACATTACCTGAAACTGAGACATGGTTTAAAGATGTAACGAGGACAGTATGGCATTAGCAAAAGAATGGACCTATGGAGCAATGGACTACAGAATGAAGCAGGACAAAGGCTAATAGAGTTTCGCCAAGAGAACACACTGGTCATAGCAAACACCCTCTTCCAACAACACAAGAGAAGACTCTACACACGGACATCACCAGGTGGTCGACACTGAAATCAGATTGATTATATTCTTTGCAGCCAAAGATGGAAAAGCTCTACTCTATATAGTCAGCAAAAACAAGACACGGAGCTGACTGTGGCTTAGATCATGAACTTCTTATTGCCAAATTCAGACTGAAATTGAAGAAAGTGGGGAAAACCACTAGACCATTCAGGTATGACCTAAATCAAATACCCTTATGATTACACAGTGGAAGTGAGAAATAGATTTAAGGGACTAGATCTGAAGAGTGCCAGATGAACTATGGACAGAGGTTCGTGACATTGTACAGGAGACAGGGATCAAGACCATCCCCAAGAAAAAGAAATGCAAAAAGCAAAATGTCTGTCTTAGGAGGCCTTACAAATAGCTGTGAAAGAAGAGAAGCGAAAAGCAAAGGAGAGAAAGAATGATATACCCATTTGAATGCAGAGTTCCAAAGAATAGCAAGGAGAGATAAGAAAGCCTTCCTCAGTGATCAATGCAAAGAAATAGAGGAAAACAATAGAATAGGAAAGAATAGAGTTGTCTTCAAGAAAATTAGAGGTACCAAGGAAACATTTCATGCAAAGATGGGCTCGATAAAGGACAGAAATGGTATGGACCTAACAGAAGCAGAAATTAAGAAGAGGTGGCAAGAATACACAGAAGAACTGTACAAAAAAGATCTTCACGACCCAGATAATCACGATGGTGTGATCGCTCACTTAGAGCCAGACATCCTGGAATGTGAAGTCAAGTGGGCCTTAGGAAGCATCACTACGAACAAAGCTAGTGGAGGTGATGGAATTACAGTTGAGCTATTTCCAATCCTGAAAGATGATGCTGTGAAAGTGCTGCACTCAATATGCCAGCAAATTTGGGAAACTCAGCAGTGGCCACAGGACTGGAAAAGGTCAGTTTTTATTCCAATCCCAAAGAAAGGCAATGCCAAAGAATGCTCAAACTACTGCACAATTGCACTCATCTCACACGCTAGTAGTTCAGTTCAGTTCAGTCGCTCAGTCATGTCTGACTCTTTGCGACCCCATGAATTGCAGCACGCCAGGCCTCCCTGTCCATCATCAACTCCCAGAGTTCACTCAGGCTCATGTCCATCGAGTCAGTGATGCCATCCAGCCATCTCATCCTGGGTCTTCCCCTTCTCTTCTTGCTCCCAATCCCTCCCAGCATCAGAGTCTTTTCCAGTGAGTCAACTCTTCGCATGAGGTGGCCAAAGTATTGGAATTTCAGCTTTAGCATCAGTCCTTCCAAAGAACACGCTAATAGAGTATTGCTCAAAATTCTCCAAGCCGGGCTTTAGCAATACACGAACCGTGAACTTCCAGATGTTCAAACTGGTTTTAGAAAAGACAGAGGAACCAGAGGTCAAATTGCCAACCTCTAATGGATCATGGAAAAAGCAAGAGAGTTCTAGAAAAACATCTATTTCTGCTTTATTGACTATACCA
Source organism: Oryx dammah (assembly GCF_014754425.2). Lineage (NCBI taxonomy): Eukaryota > Metazoa > Chordata > Mammalia > Artiodactyla > Bovidae > Oryx > Oryx dammah. Next base: position 48,019,662 of record NW_024070195.1, read on the forward strand.
AATCCTACACCATGTGGATCACAATAAACTGTGCAAAATGCTGAAAGAGATGGAATACCAGACCACCTGACCTGCCTCTTGAGAAATCTGTATGTAGGTCAGGAAGCAACAGTTAGAACTGGACATGGAACAACAGACTGCTTCCAGATAGAAAAAGGAGTATGTCAAGGTTGTATAGTGTCACCCTGCTTATTTAACTTCTATGCAGAGTCCATCATGAGAAACGCTGGGCTGGAAGAAACACAAGCTGGAATCAAGATTGCTGGGAGAAATATCAATCACCTCAGATATGCAGATGACACCACCCTTATGGCAGAAAGTGAAGAGGAGCTAAAGAGCCTCTTGATGCAGGTGAAAGAAGAGTGAAAAAGTTGGCTTAAAGCTCAACATTCAGAAAACAAAGATCATGGCATCTGGTCCCATCACTTCATGGGAAATAGATGAGGAAACAGTGGAAATAGTGTCAGACTTTATTTTGGGGGGCTTCAAAATCACTGCAGATGGTGATTGCAAGCCATGAAATTAAAAGATGCTTACTCCTTGAAAGTCATGAGCAACCTAGACAGCATATTAAAAAGCAGAGACATAGTTTGTCAACAAAGGTCCATCTAGTCAAGGCTATGGTTTTTCCATTGGTCACGTATCAATGTGAGAGTTAGATTATAAAGAAAGCTGAGTGCCGAAGAATTGATGCGTTTGAACTATGCTGTTGGAGAAGATTCTTGATAGTCCCTTGGACTGCAGGGAGATCCAACCAGTCCATCCTAAAGGAGATCAGTCTTGGGTGTTCATTGGAAGGACTGATGTTGAAGCTGAAACTCCAATACTTTGGCCGCCTGATGCAAAGAGCTGACTCAATTTAAAAGACTCTGATGCTGGGCAGGATTGGGGGCAGGAGGAGAAGTGGACAACAGAGGATGAGATTGCTGGGTGGCATCACCGACTTGATTGACATGAGTTTGGGTAAACTCTGGAAGTTCGTGATGGACAGGGAGGCCTGGCATGCTGCGATTCATGGGGTTGCAAAGAGCTGGACATGATGAGTGACTGCATTGAACTTATAGAGCAATGGAATAAATTGTCTTCAATAAATGGTGTTGGAAAGTATGTTTCCCAGTTCAGATGGGGGTACCAGATATACTATCCCATAATACGCTACTTTGGCATGTTGACCAAAAAAAAAAAAAAAAGGCACAATGTAAGAGTTGTGAGTTAAGTTTTATTGGGGGCAAAAAGAGGACTATAGCCCAGGAGGCAGCATCTCAGATACCTCTCAGAAAGTGCCCTGAAGGGGTAGCAGGAAGGTCAGTATATTTGTGACTTTGGGGAAGGGGGGGGTACACAAAATGAATCACATGTTTATTGCAGAAGGTTTCTGCTAGTCTTGTGAGCCTTACTGCTCATTACAAGGAACAGGCATCACCATGAAGGATTTTAGTGCTTTCGTAGATACAAGGAGATGCAAGAATTAGGCTCATATAATCTTACCCTGAAAATATCTAACTCTCTGAAGACCTCTTCTGCCATTTTTTCCCAGAACACAGAGTGTCTCACTTCTAATCTCCAAGCTGAACTCCTTTCAGGAGTGTTTTGAAGTTCAACAGCTGAAGCAGCTCATAATTTGATCCTTGTAGAGGTAGAAGTCAAATGCCAAGTTGTAGGTGACACCATTTTTGTGAAGTTGTAGAACGTCTAAAGCTGTGATGACAGAAGTGAAACCGGTGGATGCTTCTGGGTGTGTGGGTTGGGGAAGATGCTGTAAAGAGCCTTGAGGGAGCTCTGTGAATGATGGAAACGTGCCGTTTCTTGACGGTGGCGTGTGTTACATCAAACTGGAGACTTGATATTTACGCATGTCACTCAATGTAGATTATACCCTCAAAATTAAAAATGTCACTTCTAAACAGCAAGGTCCTACTGTATAGCACAGGGAACTATTTTCAATGTCTTATAATAACCTATACTGGAAAATAATCTGAAAAAGAATATAAGCATGTATATGTGTAGTTGAATCACTTTGCCATACACCAGAAACTAACACAATGTTGTATTAGCTGTATACCTCAATGAAAAGAAGTCTCATCCATAGAAACCCACAGTATTTTCTCATCTCTTGATTCTTTTTCCTATGCTCTTTAAAGTGTTGGATCGCTTAGACCCACTATTCTGAGCCTTTCAATAAATATGAGCTCCTTTTTATCTCACCCATGCAGAGTCCTTCCTGTTGAACATGAGTCGGGAATTCCTGGTGGGAGACAGTCACAGTGTTCTTTCATTCTTGAAGCATCTGCTGACGGCTTGCTTTTGTGTAGTGAAAATGCAGGGGAGGCATTAATTATATCACAATGCCCTTCAGAAGTAGAGTAGGCGAGATGTGGGAATTCAGGGAAGACTAGCATAAGGTGGATAGAGAAGATGATTGACATCGCGCATGATCTTTGGAATCAAGCCAAGAAAAGGCAAATCGATTATTCTTCTCAGGAAAGAATTATCCTAATCTTTAAACATATAAATATAAACATTAACTGTCTTTAATCTGCTAAATTTATTTCCTTTAAGTTTTGCACCATTAAAAACCTACAAAGGACCCAAATGTTGTGTCTGATATAGATGTACATCTGCCGTGAATGCTGACTTTATTTTAGAAAGTGTTACTTTGTATGCTTTGATTCCGGCTGGCACTGCTGACACCATTAGTTCAATGCTGGCTTAATTTGTCTCTTCTCTGTTTTTCCTCCAATCAGTTTGATAAAGGCTACTCTTACAACATCCGTCACAGCTACGGAAAGGAAGGCAAGAGGACAGACTACACACCTTACAGCTGCATGAAGATCATCCTCACCAACACACCAGGCCAAGGGGATTATCACGGTCAGTGCTTTCTCTGACATGTCTGTAGCGCACAGAAGCCCAGGAGCTCTGTGGGGAACAGTGCAGCAGACTTTGCATTACTAAAGGGAGCGGGCTTGGGGCTTCCTGTCAGTCATCAGGACAAGCCGGAGGTCCACTGGCTGTTATAGTTTGTTTTATTACTGAGCCGGGCCAGTAAGAGAACTTGGTCCCGCTGTGTTCCGCTTTGTGCTGAGCCAGGCTCTTCAGGCCTCCAGCTTCTTCACCTGCTGTTCTCTTTCTTATGCATGAGGCTTAGACAGCTGATCAAAGCTTTTTAAATTTGAGTGCCTCAAATTTTAGAAGGGTAGATTCATTAATTTTCTATCTGATTAACAAACAAAGGCTAAGCGAGGGATTTAACAAGTCATGATTTCACATATCTATCAGTTTGCCTAAGTTGTAGGTTAAAAAAAAGTTAATACCAACCTAGGTAGCATATTCAAAAGCAGAGACATTACTTTGCCAACAAAGGTCCGTCTAGTCAAGGCTATGATTTTTCCTGTGGTCATGTATGGATGTCAGAGTTGGACTGTGAAGAAAGCTGAGTGCTGAAGAATTGGTGCTTTTGAACTGTGGTGTTGGAGAAGACTCTTGAGAGTCCCTTGGACTGCAACGAGATCCAACCAGTCCATTCTGAAGGAGATCAGCCTTGGGTGTTCTTTGGAAGGAATGATGCTGATGCTGAAACTCCAATACTTTGTCCACCTCATGCGAAGAGTTGACTCATTGGAAGATTCTGATGCTGGGAGGGATTGGGAGCAGGAGGAAAAGTGGATGACAGAGGATGAGATGGCTGGATGGCATCACCGACTTGATGGACGTGAGTCTGAGTGAACTCCGGGAGTTGGTGATGGACAGGGATGCCTGGCGTGCTGCAATTTATGGGGTCGCAAAGAGTTGGACACGACTGAGCGACTGAACTAAACTGAACTGAATTTACTTGGCCAAGTGCAGCTCTCGAAGAGAGGGTTCTGTCTGTTTCCAGGTCCTCAGTGCATTGCTTATTTACTTCAGTTTCAGCTCAGTCACTCAGTTGTGTCTGAATCTGTGACCTAATGGACTGTAGCACGTCAGGCTTCCTTGTCCTTCACCAACTTCTGGAGCTTACTCAAACTCATGTCCATCGAGTTGGTAATGCCATCCCACCATCTCATCTTCTGTCATCCCATTTGCCTCCTGTCTTCCATCTTTCCCAGCATCAGGGTCTTTTCAAATGACTCAGTTCTTCGCATCAGGAGGCCAAAGTATTGGAGTTTCAGCTTTAGCATCAGTCCTTCCAATGAATATTCAGGACTGATCTCCTTTAGGATGGACTGGTTGGATCTCCTTGCAGTTGAAGGGACTCTCAAGAGTCTTCAGCAATGCCACAGTTCAAAAGCATCAGTTCTTTGGTGCTTCAGTTCAGTTCAGTTTAGTTGCTCAGTCGTGTCCAACTCTTTGTGACCCCATGAGTTACAGGACGCCAGGCCTCCCTGTCCATCACCAACTCCCGGAGTTTACCCAAACTCATGTCCATCGAGTAGGTGATGCCATCCAGCCATCTCATTCTCTGTCGTCCCCTTCTCCTTCTGCCCCTAATCCCTCCCAGCGTCAGGGTCTTTTCCAATGAGTCAACTCTTCGCGTGAGTTGGCCAAAAAAGTATTGGAGTTTGAGCTTCAATATCAGTCCTTCCAATGAACATCCAGGACTGATCTCCTTTAGGATGGACTGGTTGGATCTCGTTGCAGTCCAAGGGACTCTCAAGAGTCTTCTCCAACACCACAGTTCAAAAGTATCAATTCTTTGGCACTCAGCTTTCTTCACAGTCCAACTCTCACATCCATACATGACCACTGGAAAAACCATAGCCTTGACTAGATGGACCTTTATTGGCAAAGTAATGTCTCTACTTTTTAATGTGCTATCTATGTTAGACATAAATTTCCTTCCAAGGAGTAAGAGTGTTTTAATTTCATGGCTGCAGTCACCATCTGCAGTGATTTTGGAGCCCCCAAAAATAAAGTCTGACACTAGCTTTCTTTATAGTCCAACTCTCCCATCAGTACATGACTGTTGGAAAAACCATAGCTTTGACTAGATGGACCTTTGTTGGCAAAGTAATGTCTCTTCTTTTTTAACATGCTCTCTAGGTCATTGCTTCTCTTCCAAGGAGCAAGAGTCTTTTAACTTCATGGCTGCAACACCATCTGCAGTGACCCTGGAGCCCCCAAAATAAAGTTGCTCACTGTTTCCATTGTTTCCCCGTCTGTGTGCCATGACATGGGGGGACCGCATGCCATGATCTTAGTTTGCTGAATGTTGAGTTTTAAGCCAACTTTTTCACTCTCTTTCACTTTCATCAAGAGGTTCTTTCGTTTTTCTTCACTTTCTGCCATAAGGGTGGTGTCATCTGCGTATCTGTGGTTATTGATATTTCTCCTGGCAAACTTGAGTCCAGCCTGTGCTTCTTCCAGCACAGCATTTCTCATGATGTACTCTGCATAGAAGTTAAATAAGCAGGGTGAAAATATACAGCCTTGACATACTCCTTTTCCTATTTGGAACCAGTCTGTTGTTCCATGTCCAGTTCTGACTGTTGCTTCCTGACCTGCATACAGATTTCTCAGGAGGCAGGTCAGGTGGTCTGGTATTCCCATCTCTTTCAGAATTTTCCACAGTTGATTGTGATCCACACAGTCAAGGGCTTTGGCATATCAATAAAGCAGAAATAGATGTTTTTCTGTGACTCTCTTGCTTTTTCAGTGATCCATTAGATGTTAACAATTTGATCTCTGGTTCCTCTGTCTTTTCTAAAACCATCTTGAACATCTGGAAGTTCATGGTTCACGTATTGCTGAAGCCTGGCTTGGAGAGTTTTAAGCATTACTATACTAGCATGTAAGATGAGTGCAATTGTGTGGTAGTTTGAGCATTCTTAAAAACAGACTTCCCTGGTAGTTCAGATGGTAAAGCGTCTGCCTACAATGCAGGAGACCCAGGTTCGATCCCTGGGTTGGGAAGATCCCCTGGAGAAGGAAATGGCAACCCACTCCAGTATTCTTGACTGGAGAATCTCATGGATGGAGGAGCCTGGTGGGCTATTGTCCAAGGGGTCCCCAAGAGTTGAGTGACTTCACATTCACTTTTGAACATTCTTTGGCACTACCTTTCTTTGGGGTTGGAATAAAAACTAACTTTTTCCAGTCCTGTGGCCACTGCTGAGTTTTCCAAATTTGCTGGCATATTGAGTGCAACACTTTCACAGCATCATCTTTCAGGATTGGAAATAGTTCAACTGGTGTTCCATCACCTCCACTAGCTTTGTTCATAGTGATGCTTTCTAAGGCCCACTTGACTTCATATTCCAGGATGTCTGTCTCTAGGTGAGTGATCACATGACTGTGATTATCCGGGTCATGAAGATCCTTTTTGTACAGTTCTTCTGTGTATTCTTGCCACCTCTTCTTAATATCTTCTGCTTCTGTTAGGTCCATACCATTTCTGTCCTTATTGAGCCCATCTTTCTGTGAAATGTTCCCTTGTATCTCTAATTTTCTTGAAGAGCTCTCTAGTCTTTCCCATTCTTTTGTTTTCCTCTATTTCTTTGCATTGATCACTGAGGAAGGCTTTCTTATGTCTCCTTGATATTCTTTGGAACTTTTTTGCATTTCTTTTTCTTGGGGATGTTCTTGATCCCTGTCTCCTGTACAATGTCACGAACCTCCGTCCATAGTTCATCGGGCACTCTGTCTATCAGATCTAGTCCCTTAAATCTATTTCTCACTTCCACTGTATAGTCATAAGGGATTTGATTTAGGTCATACCTGAATGGTCTAGTGGTTTTCTCCACCTTCTTTAATTTCAGTCTGTATTTGGCAATAAGGAGTTCATGATCTGAGTCACAGTCAGCTCCTGGTCTTGTTTTTGCTGACTTGTATAGAGCTTCTCCATCTTTGTCTGCAAAGCATATAATCAATCTGATTTCAGTGTTGACCACCTGGTGATGTCCATGTGTAGAGTCTTCTCATGTATTGTTGAAAGAGGATGTTTGCTATGACCAGTGCGTTGTCTTGGCAAAACTCTATTAGCCTTTGCCCTGCTTCATTCCATAAAGGCCAAATTTGCCTGTTACTCCCGGTGTCTCTTGACTTCCTACTTTTGCATTCCAGTCCCCTATAAGGAAAAGGACATCTTTTTTGGATGTTAGTTCTAGAAGGTCTTGTAGGTCTTCATAGAACCGTTCAACTTGAGCTTCCTCAGCATTACTGGTTGGGGCATAGACTTGGATTACTGTGATATTGAATGGTTTGCCTTGGAAACAAACAGAGATCATTCTGTCGTTTTTGAGATTGCATCCAAGTACTACATTTTGGACTCTTTTGTTGACTATGATGGCTATTCCATTTCTTCTAAGGGATTCCTGACCATAGTAGTAGATATAATGGTCATCTGACTTAAATTCACCCATTCCAGTCCATTTTAGTTTGCTGATTCCTAGAATGTCAATATTCAGTCTTGCCGTCTCCTGTGTGACTGCTTCTAATTTGCCTTGATTCATGGACCTAACATTCCAGGTTTCTATGCAATATTGTTCTTTACAGCATTGGACCTTGCTTCTATCACCAGTCCCATCCACAACTGGGCATTGTTTTTGCTTTGGCTCCATCCATTCATTCTTTCTGGAGTTATTTCTCCACTGATCTCCGGTAGCATATTGGGCACCTACCGACCTGGGGAGTTCCTCTTTCAGTATCCTATCTTTTTGCCTTTTCATACTGTTCATGGGGTTCTCAAGGCAAGAATACTGAAGTGGTTTGCCATTCCCTTCTCCAGTGGACCACATTCTGTCAGACCTCTCCACCATGATCCGCCCGTCTGGGGTGGCCCCCATGGCGTGGTCTAGTTTCATTGAGTTATACAAGCTATGTTCCGTGTGATCAGATTGGCTGGTTGTCTGTGATTGTGGTTTCTGGTCTGTCTCCTCTGGTGCCCTCTCTCAGTGCCTACCATCTGACTTGGTTTTCTCTCACCTTGGGTATGGGGTGTCTCTTCATGGCTGCTTCAGCAACGTGCAGCCGCTGCTGCTTACCTTGGACGTGGGGTAGCTCCTCTCGGCCACCACCCCTGACCTTAGATGTGGGGAAGTAGGCATAAAATTAACATCTGTAAATGATGTGAGATTTTTATATTTCCTAGTGTTTTCACATTTTTTCTTTTCATTTATGCCATCTATCTTCCTTTATGCTTTTATGTATTTTTGTAAACTAGAAAAAATATGTGCAATTGAAAGATTGAATGAAATTTTTAGGTAAAATTCTTCATAGCTACTTGGTGATTATTTCAGGTTGTTAGCAAGTAGCATGATTAAAGGTGTTCCCCTTCCTAATGAGTGGGCGGCTTCTCCTGAGAACGGTGAAAGCTTTGTGTCACTCTCAAGCCTGTAGTGCCCTGATAACGCACAGCTCAGCTGTCACTTAGATGAAGAGAGGAAAGCAGCTGCACCCATGGGCAATTAACCCTTTTATTAATAGGCCATTGGACAGTTGAGGGCTGCTCAGGAGTCTCTGGAGCATGGTGTTGTGTTGAGTCTGGGTGGATAACCTGCTGTTGTGCTGCTTGTCATTGCCAGGGTGCCCGTTCCGACACAGTGACCCCGAGCTGCTGAGGCAGAAACTGCAGGCCTACAAGATCCCTCCTGCAGGGATCAGCCAGGTAGGTTGGACCCTCCCTGCAGTCTCAACAACTAGACAGTGGGCAGGCCCTCGGTTTCAGGTCATGTTCTAGCAGGGATGCTGTGTACTGCCTGCTTGGCCTCACACCACAGCCCCTCTTCTAAGTGAATTAACCCAAAGCTTTGGCTTCTCTGGTTTAGACTCCTTGGATAGTCTAGTTCTTCTCTCTGGTAGGCAACATTTTTGTGTAATAACGCTGAAACCCCCCCTTTTTTTTCACTCTCTCTCTCTCTGTTTGCTTTACTACCTCAATGAGGGGCATTTTAGAAAATAAGATTTTAGAGGAATGCATTGAAGCTTATTAATGAAGCTGAAAATCAGTGACATCGTGTTGCTTTTTGGAGACTTTCTGTGCTGTGGTAGAAAGGTAGAGCAGTGCGTGCTGCCCGTGTGTTCTGATTTACTTACTAATCAGATCCACACTTAGGAGGATAGTTCATCAGGTCCAATGGTTCATCAGATGCTTTGTCTCAGAAACCACTTAGGTAAAAAAAGAAATGCTCGAAGGTAACAGCAAATGGTTAAGAGTGTGTCTTTTAATAAATATGCTTTAAAAAAAAACCTGTGAGCTCGCAGAGATGCACTCTCTCTGTGAGTTGGCTTGGGATTTGAAGGCATTTAAAAGGAGTTTCTGGTTTCTTAGCTTAAGAAGAACACTATTTTAGAGCCAGAACATCTAATTCGTTATATATCAGTTTTTCTTGAAAAAAAAATTATTTTAGAAAATTCTGTTTCTGCTGTGTCCAGAGTTTATATTGAGTTTAATCAATTGAATTCGTATCTTGGTTTTTCCATCCTCTGGAAAAGGCAGTGTCCAAGGTGCCCAGCTATTTGCAGATGCTAAGAAGAAATTGGATATAAACCCATGTTCCTATAAAACCTGTCATATGAGAGAGGCACACATAGAGTGTCTTGGTTCTTCTGCATACAGGAGTTGGTAGTCAGATTGGGAGGCTGAGAATCACTTCTTGGAAGGGATGCTCTGTGAATTAGACCATGAGTGTACGGGAGGTGGCTAGGAAGAGAGAAAGTATGAATAAAAGGCAATAAGCGTATAGGGTTGCTAGCATTTCAAGCTTAAGGTATTGGTAGCACCAGTATATCAACATTAATAGGTCACTTGAAAGGAGTTTTTGTTGGTTTGAGAGATTAGATTTCGAGCTGGGACAGTTAAATGACAGATTTGTAGTGTGTTAGAGAAGTAGCAGGGAAGTTCCAGCTGGAAATCTGGTGTTCTTTTGGGTTAGAATTATAGATCTAACAATAAATTGGATTGGAATGAACATTAGAGGAGAGTGCTTCCTTTGTGGAGTTGGGTGGGGATGTAGTATGGGCACAGAGCTCCTGGGTCATTGGTACCAGAGATGGAAGCCAGGCCTCTGACTCCATGGTGTTTTCTCAATCCCAGTCTGCTTTAGAGCTGATTGTCATGAGTTTTCTCTGGGAGAAGGGAGCAGATAATGAGAGAGGGGGAGGGAGTCAAAGCCAGGACTCAGGATGCAATCTTGGCTCACGCTTCCCTCTGTCAGACAGTAGAAGGAAATAGATCAGAGAGGATAGAGCAGAAATGAGGGGAGAGGGAAGAAATGCATTAGGAAGTGCTGGCTATAAAAATCAGCACAGAACTATGAGAGGAGGGCATAGTCCTTCATAGTGGAGAGAGAGTCCTTTGTAGTGGAGAGACTGGCTGAGGTTAGGACTGAGGAGAGGCAGCTGGATCCGGTGAGAGGCATCAGTATCTCAAGGAACGCAGAGCAAGACCACAGACACACAGAGGAGTGAGTGAGGCAGTGGCTCGGACCCGCAGGCAGCGAGCACATCTCCCAGAAAGTTGGCTCTGTCACCGTGAGCCTCTCAGGTGGTTTGCCTGCATGTTTGGGGCTACAGTGGACCTGAGCCTGTTTGTAGGAAAAGAACCCGTCACAGAGGCTGGGCTTGATAAAGACAGAAGCAAAGACAGCCCCTCTCTAACTAAGCAGTATTAGCTTCTCTCCGTTACATCATGACCACGCTGTACATGCCTGTGGTCTTTTTTTCGTCCAGTGTTCTTGAGACAAGAGTGACATACAGCACTGTGTAAGGTGCCGCACAGTGCTCTGATTTATAGATGGTGTGATGTGATGACCACAGTAAAATTAGCAAATCTATGTCATCATATACATACAAAAGTAAAGAAATAGAAAAAACGTTGTTTCCTTGTTATGAAAACTCTTAGAGCTTACTGTCTTTACTTTCATATATAATGTATATTTATCATGTTGTACGTTACATCCTTAGTAATTATTTTTCTTACAACTGGAAGTTCCTGTCTTTTGATTGCCTTCATCCAGTTCCCCTTCCCACAACCCTACCTCTGAAAATCACAAATCTGGTCCTTTTTTCCTTGGTTGGTTGGTTGGTTTTTGAAGTGACCTTCACACCATGTTAGTCCCTGGTATACAACATAGTGATTTGCTATTTCTGTTTCAGTATTTCACGTTCTCCATTTTAGTAAACATCTGTTTTTCTTTGTATCTTTGACTCTATTTATATTTGTTCGTTTTGTTTTTTAGATTCCACATACAGGTGAAATCATACAGTATTTGTCTTTCTCTGTCTGACTTATTAAGTGTGATAATCTCTAGGTCTATCCATATTAATGGCAATATTTCATTCTTTTTATGGCTGAATAACATTCCATTGTATATATGTACCACATCTTCATTATCCATTCGTCTGCTGATGGGTACTTTATGAACAATCACTTCTAAAAAAATATACGCTATTAACATGTTTATTGAAAAGAGTGATGCTTTTATTTAACAGTAGTGACTATGTTTGTGTATTCTTTTTTTTGAAAAAGATACGTAGTGCTTCATGAATTTGTGTGTCATTCTTATGCAGGGGCCATGCTAATATTCGCTGTATCATTCCCATTTTAGTATGCAGTCAAAGCAAGCACATGTTTGTACATTCTTAGCTCTGACTCCATTGCATTCCTCCATTTATGTTCAGTTTGCAAGTAGATCCCTTAGTTAGTTGAAGCATGATCCTTTGGACCCACTTTGTAACCTTTTTCGAGATGCACAGGGCATAGGGGTGGGCTGTAGATAATGTTGTACTGTTATTTAATGCCTTTATTGAGTGGCTCTCAGTAGAGTAAAGCAGCTTAGGGCTATATTCTAAAAGGAATAAAGTTGATGGATGAAAAATCACGTAAAACATTTGGATGGATACTTAGTTGCAGCTCCAAGTGCATGTTAAAATATTAAAAGAAAGTCAAGAAAAATATCATTTAAATGCATTTAAGGTAAAACTCAGAGCTATTTTTATTTCAAAGAAAAACTACTTGAAAAAGATACCATCAACATTAAGAAGTGCTTGTATCTTCTTATAAATTTTATAATATTATTAAAATAATCAGAATTTTATTGGTCAGATGAGAGATCATTGTGATTTAACTGGCATCACCTACTTGCATAAAAGCATATTTATAGGATCACATTTTATCATCCTTTTTGAATGAGCTTGGTGTCCAGCTTAGGAAGACCAGAATTGAACAACACAGTAAAGCCAAAGGTGATAGGTAGTCCTGCATTTGTTCCTCAGCCCTCCCCCAGAAGAGAAAATCATGGAAGTCAGGTCACCAACAAGACACCAGAATCCTAAGTGTTCATACCACAACAGCATAGTTTAAAAGCACGTGAAGTAAGGAGAGAGAGACCTGAGTAGAGAACTGGACAGACGCACAGGTGACATCTGGAGACGTGAGCACTGCTCTTTCAGGAATGACTGAAATGGGCAGACAGAGGATGAGTAGGGGTGTAGATGACTTGAGCCACACTCACATCTGTAGACATGCCATCCCACAGCAGGTGAGGAGACTCACTCAGATAGGTCACCTTCTGGGTCTTAAAAAGTTCATTACAAATTTAAATGAATTGAAATCAGACAGTGTTCTCTGACTGTAACCATTATAATAAGACAAGAAAAAGAAATCAAAGGCAGATTAGAAGGGGAGAAACAAAACCTTCCTCTATTCTGAGTGTGATTATCTATGAAAAAAAACTCAAAGAACCCACCAGAATGTAAAAAAGTTTTATCATATGCAGTCATATCAAGAAGGCATAAATGTTTTAAAATGAATTTATTTATAAAATATGTGTAAGATCTTTATGCTGAGACACTGATGAAAGCAGTCAAAGAACAGAGTTGGAGGTACACACTGCCTGTTTCAAGGCTTAATGTTGAGCTGCTGTAGCTCTAACCACACCAAAACAGTGTGGTTCTAGGGAAATGACAATAGGAAAAGAGAACTTTTTCAACAAGTAGTTCTGGAACAACTGTACTAGCTCTAGTCCATATCCCCCACCACCTCTGCTATTGCCCCAAAAGAACCTAGACACCTACCCCACACTTTTAAAAACTTAATTGAAAGTGGATCATAGATCTAAATGTCAACTTTCCAGGAGAAAACAAGAAAATCTGAATAACCTTGTACTTGGTATGTTCAATGAAAGAAAATGTTGGTAAATTAGACTTTATGAAAATTAAAACTTTTGTCCTGTGCAGGTATTATTAAGAGAATGATACAATAGCCATAGACTGGAAGAAAAATATTTGCAAATCACATCTGTCATAAAGTCCTTGTCTTCAGAATTAAAAGATATAAAGACCTCTCAAAGCTCAATAATAAGAAAATAGTTTTTTAAGTAAGTAAAAAGTTTGAGCAGACATTTCACCAAATATTTGAATAATAAGTAAATGCTTGAAAAAAATATTTATCATTAGATATTGGGGAAATGTGATTTTAAAACTATATGTCAATTTGAATTGGTCTCATTATTTAAAAAAAACAAAAAACAACCCTGACAATTCCAAGTGTTGGTGAGAATGCAGAATGACTGGAAGTCTGATACCTGTGTACTGGGGTTTTGCATGGTAAAGCCATTGTGAAGGCAGCTGGCAGTTTCTTATAAAGCTAAGTTTGTGCATACTGTTTGACTTAGTTATAGCACTTATAGATAATTATACCATTGAAATAGAAGCCTAAGTCCACCCAGAAAGCTGTGCATAAGTGTTTAGAGAGGTTTATTCTAATTCCCCAAAACTAGAAACAGTCCAGTGTTCTTCATATGTGACTGGATAAACAAATTGTGTTATACCTCGTTTTATTGTGCTTTACTTTTTTGTGCTTCACAGATAGTGTGTTTTCTTTCAAAATGAAGGTTTGTGGCAAGCGAGTCTGTCAGCACTGTTTTTCCAGTAGCATTTGCTCAGTTCACATCTCTGTGTCAGCTTTCGGTAGTTCTTGCAGTGTTTCCAACTTTTCCATTATTTGTTATGGTGACCTATGAGCTGTGGCCTTTGATGTTACTATTGTAATATTGAGGGGCAGCACCATAGACTGCACTCATATAAGGTGACAGTCAGTGGATGTTGGGTGTGTTCTGACTGCACCACTAACCCGCCAATCCCTTATCTTTCTCCCTTTCCTTGGGCCTCCCTTCTCCCTGAAACACAATAATATTGCAGTTGGGCCAATTAATGGCCTATAGTGGCCTCCAAGTGTTCAAGTAAAAGGAAGAGTCATATGTCTCTCACTTGAAATCAAAAGATTAAGCTCAGTGAAGAAAGCATGTCAAAATCCAAGACAGGCTGAAAGCTAGGCCTCTTGTACCAAACAGTTAGCCAGGCTATGAAAGCAAAGGAAAAGTTCTTAAAGGAAATTGAAGTGCTCCTCCAATGAACACCTGAATAATAAGAAAGACATTATTGCTGGTATGGTGAGACTTTCAGTCTCTGGATAGAAGATCAAACCAACCATAGCATTCCCTTAGTGAAGTGAAAATGAAAGTTGCTTAGTTGTGTCCGACTCTTTGTGACCCCATGGACTATATAGTCCCTGGGATTCTCCAGGCCAGAATACTGGAGTGGGTAGTCTTTCCTTTCTCCAGGGGATTTTCCCAACCCAGGGGTTGAACCCAGCTCTCCCGCATTGCAGGCAGAGTCTTTACCAGCTGAGCCACAAGGGAAGCATTCCCTTAAGCCAAAGCTTAATATAGAGCAAGGACCTAACTCCCCTCAATTCTGTGAAGGCTGAGAGAGGTGAGGAAGCTGCAGAAGAAAAGTCTAAATCCAGCAGAGGTTCGTTCATGCGGTTTAAGGAAAGAAGCTGTCTCCATAACTTAAAAGTGTGAGGTGAAGCAGCAAATGCTGATGGAGGAGCTGCAGCAAGTTCTCCAGAAGATCAGGCTAAAGTAATTCACGAAGGTGGCTCTGCTAGAGGACAGTGTAGCCACCGAGCAGAAGATGCTGTCTAGGGTTTTCATAGCTCGGGGGAGAAGTCTGACATGCCTGGCTTCCAGGCTTCAAAGGACCGGCTGACTCTCTTCTTAGCTGCTGACGCGGCTGGTCTTTAAGTTGAAGCTTGTGCATGTGTGTATGCGTGCTCAGTTGTGTCTTTGCAACCCCATGGACTGTACCCCGCCAGGCTCCTTTGTCCATGGGATTTTCCTGGCAAGAATACTGGAATGGTTACCATTTCTTCCTCTAGGCTATCTTTCTGACCAACAGACCAAACCCGAGTCTCCTGTGTCTCCTGCATTGACAGGTAGATTCTTTACCACCAAGGACTTCCCAGGTGGTGCAGTAGTAAAGAATTCACTTGCCAAGCAGAAGATGCAAGTTTGATCACTGGGTTGGCAAGATCCCCTGGAGAAGGAAATGGCAACCCACTCCAGTATTCTTGCCTGGGAGATCCCATGGATGGGAGCCTGGTGGGTTACAATCCTTGGGGTTGCAAAGAGTTGGACACGACCTAGTGACTGCACAGCAACAACTCTGCCTGTGCTCTGTAAATGGAACAACACAGTTCAGATGACAGAACATCTGTTTACAGCATGGTTTACTGGATATTTTAAGCCCACTGTGGAGACCTACTGCTCAGAAAAAAAGAGACCTTTCAAATTATTACTGCTCATTAAGCATCCACTTGGACACTCAAGAGTTCCAGTGGAGATATACAACATTTGTGTTGTTTTCCTACCTGCTAACACAATGCCCACTCTGCAACCCATTGGTCAAGGAATAATTTCAACTTCCAAGGCTTATTATTTAAGAAATGTTTTGTAAGGTTATAACTGTATAGGATCTGGGCAAAGTCAATTGAAAACCTTCTGGAAAGGATTCACTATCCTAGATGCCATTAAGGATGTTTATGATTCATGGGAAGAGGTCAAAATATTAACATTAACAGGAGTTTGGAAGATGTTGATTGCAACTTTCATGGATGACTGAGGAGTTCAAGACATCACTGGAGGAAGTAATTGCAGATGAATGTAGCAAGAACTGGAATTAGAAGTAGAGCCCAGAGGTGTGACTGAATTGCTATAATCTTAGTGTAAATCTTGAATGAATATGTTGTTTCTTATGAATCAACAGAGAAAGTGTTTTTTTGAGATTAAATGTAATCCTGGTAAAGATTCTATGAAGACTACTGAAATGACAACAAAGGATTTAGAATATTCTATAATCTTATTTTATAAAGCAGCAGCAGGATTGGAGGAGACTGACTCCAGTTTTGAAAGAAGCTCTCCTGTGGGTACAATACCATCATACAGCATTGTGTCTTGCAGAGAAATCAGTTGCAAAAGGAAGAGTCAGTTAACATTGCCAGTTTTATTGTCTTATTTTTAGAAATTGCCCCAGCTTTCAGCAACCACCACCTTGATCAGTCATCAGCCATCAACATTGAGGCAAGACCCTCCTGCAGCGAAAAGATTATGACTGGCTGAAAGCTCAGATGATGGTTAGTGTTATTTTGTAGTAAAGGATTTTTAAATTGAGATATGTACATTGGGAGTTCCCTGGTGGTTCAGTGGTTAGGAGTCTACCTGCCAATGAGGGGACAGGTTTGATCCATGGTCCTAGAAGATCCCATATGCCACGGGGTGACTGAGCCCATGCACAACTACTAATCCCATGCTGCAGAGCTCATGCTTTGCAACAAGAAGCCAGTGCAGTGAGAAGCCTGCATGCCACAACTCAGAAAGCCCAGGCACCTCAAGGAAGACCGAGCAGAGCCAGAAAAAAGAAACTATTAAAATATTTTTAAAAATATACATAACATTTCCTTAAGACATACTGCTGTTACACCCTAGGAAACCAAAAAATTTGTGGCTCACTCTGTTTCAGTACTTGCTTTAATGTAGTGGTCTGGAACCGAACCCACAATGTCTCTAATATTCCATTGCCTGTAGTCACACAATGGAATATTACTCAGCAATAAAAAAGTGACAAACTTCTGGTATATCCAGCAGTAGGCACCGTGCTAGTTGAGACATCAGATATGATTCCGTCTATGTACAGAAAGCAGAGTGATTGTTGGGAATGGAGGAGTTATTGGTTACAAAGGGTTGGGGGATGACTGGATGATGGAGATGTTCTGTCTGACTCTGGACGTGACGTCATGACTGAGTTTATCCAAATTAAACTATACACTAAAGTGGGTATATTTTACTGCATGAAAATGTATACCTTAATTTTTTTAATGGAAAGAAAGAGAGAATGGGTGGATGGTAGCATGAAAAAAAAGTGAAGTTGCTCAGTTGTGCCCAACTCTTTGCAACCCCATGGACTATAGCCTACCAGGTTCCTCCGTCCATGGGATTTTTCCAGGCAAGAATACTGGAGTGGGTTGCCATTCCCTTCTCCAGGAGATCTTCCCGACCCAGGGATTGAACCTGGGTCTCTGCATTGCAGGCAGACGCTTTATCGTCTGAGC
Source organism: Oryx dammah (assembly GCF_014754425.2). Lineage (NCBI taxonomy): Eukaryota > Metazoa > Chordata > Mammalia > Artiodactyla > Bovidae > Oryx > Oryx dammah. The sequence goes on from NW_024070195.1 coordinate 48,037,030, forward strand.
CACCAGGGAAGTCCAAGTAGCATAAAGAGCCAAATAACCATCATTCATGGCAGGGTTTCTATAGATTAAGTTAATAAATAAAGAACCCAGAGTATCAGCATGTAACTTAAAATTAAATAGGCAACAATCTTTATGGCCCCAAAGTGGAAATGGTTAAAGGAACTGCATCTTGAGAATAGACCAGGCAGAGAAGAAGCGTGTGGTGGGAGCTTTTGATATTAGTAATTAGCCACACTGTATACTTAAAACATTTATTTTCACTCTCACAAGCAGTCGTCACTTAGAGGTTGAACAGAGCAGTCTCATGTTCCGCATGGAGTTTAAGTGGTCGTGCGCCTGATGGGAAGGTGCTAATAGCAGCAGTGAGAGCTGACCTGTTATCTTTGGCTGTGAGGGTTTCAGCCTTTACCCCCTATCCTCCCGGCACTGTGGCGTCTGGCCCCTGTTAAAAGCTGTGAATGGTCTGAAGTTTTGTTCTCTTTGCTAATGAAGAAGCTAGTCGCCGCGGTTTCATAGATGACGGCAGAAAGATGACAGGAGCCGTAGCAGATCATCGACCTTCTCTTGTGTCAGCTCCCCGAGCCCAGTTCCCACGGAGCGGGGTGAGAAAGGCAGGCACTGCTGCCTGTGCTGGGGGTTCCGTCAGAGTGGGGCTCTGGGTCCTCCCCCCAGGCAGTGAGCATGGCTCCAGAAAGGTTCTGTGTCTTCTAAGCTGTCGGTTACAAGAACACCCTCGAAACACCTGAGGCAAAGGCCATTGTTTTCTCTGCTTGTAAAAAGTTCAGGGGTTTGGAACCCTGGAAAATTCTCTATGAGCTGTGCACGCTGGTGACCAAATGAACACGTATGTTTATAAGCTATATTGGCCAGTTTTTTGCCCACACCATCCATTCTTCTTGAAATACTGGTGTGCATTTTAAGCTCAGTTTCTTTTAAGAATTTCCTGTGAGGTAATAATCCTGCCAGTGCTTTGCTGCTTTGTTGAGTTAACCATCCCTGTCAGTGAAGTGAAGTCGCTCAGTCGTGTCTGACTCTTTGCGATCCCATGGACTGTAGCCTACCAGGCTCCTCTGTCCATGGGATTTTCCAGGCAATAGTACTGGAGTGGATTGCCATTAGTTCCTGCCAAATTTAGATGTCTTGAGTTTTGGTTTTTAGTTTTCATTTTGCCTTCACCTCTTGTATAAAAAATTGCAGTTTTATAATAAAATGGTAATATTTTATAGTATGATACAGAAATTTAAGAAGAATCTGCATTCAAAATATTGAGAATAAAATCTTTAAATGGTCTTAAATAGTTTCATTTCTCTGAAGAGTTCTTTTCTATTGTGAAAAGATGCACATGAAATTTTCACATCATAATTTTTTCACTGGCACTTGGAACAGTGTGCTGTATCCTTTTCAAGTTGTAAAGTTGTCTTTTTACTGTGCTGAATCATGCATACATATCATTAATTCTCATAAAATTTAATAAAAAACAGTAATTGCTGCATACAGGATAACTTAAAGGTAGTAGTTCTTTGTAATAAAAGGCAAGGTAGAGTTAATACCTTTTATTGCAGTCTGTGAACGCTCGTGCTCTTTAGTGTTTTCCTCTCTCATTATGTAGAAACAAGTGATGTGCTTGGTCTCTCACTGGACACAGTGCCTCTTCTCTGGTTTTATGTTTTAGCCTGCTCTGCACGCCTGTGCCAGGCCCTGTGGTGGGGGTTTATGCAGTGGGCTGCACCTCACTCGGCTCTTGCTGTCTTGTCACCCTGTGGGAGAAGAGGAAGCGAGGCTGGGAAGGTGAGCGAAGCCCAGACCTCAGAGCCAGTATGGGAGGAGGTGGGACTCACATTCCCGTGTCTTGTTTTTCTTTTTACTTTAAATTCAGTTGAAATTCTTTTTGGTTTCTTTCAGGGAAAGCCTTTATTGTGAGGTGAATAATGATTCTTATGTACCTAAATTTAGGAATATGTTTAATAAATTATTTAAACCCTGGCAAATAATATGAAATAAAGATGAGAATAACTCCACTTACTGGTAGAAACAGGGTTTCAAAAGTTCTAGTTACTTTTCTTATTGAGGTAAAATTCACATGATATGAAATAAACCATTTAAAGGCGTACGATTCAGTACATTTTGCACATTCGTAGTGTTGCAGCCAGCACCAGCCAGCTTGTCACCTGGTGAAGCCGGTCCCTGGGGACAGCCCTCCCCGCCCTGGCACCCAGCCAGCTCCACGGGTCTGTCCGTGCCGGGGCCACCTGTGAATGGAGTCACACAACAGGGGCCTTCTGTGTTTGCCTTCTTTCACTGAGCATGTTTTCACAGATCCTCCTTGTAGCGTCTGTCAGTACTTCATCCCTCTTCATGGCAGAATAATATTCCATTGTGTGTTTATCTGTCCACCCCTCGATGGACAGTAAGTTGTTTCCCCTTTTGGTTGTATAGTCTGATAGCATCACTGT